>NC_138663.1:176838625-177438625 GCF_964273445.1 Streptopelia decaocto | reverse complement strand
TGTATAGATTATGTCCAAAACTATGTTTTCCAAACAACAGAAATTACACTTACTAGTGAATAAGTATATGATGAGGGTCCTAATTCTTCATTGGCACAGCCTGAAAGAGGAAAAAAAAAAAAAAGAAGAAAAATAAAAGAAGAAAAAAGAGACAAGCCAAACCAATAGGGTTTTGAAGACAGCAAAATATATATATCCACTCAGAAATATGAGCCTATGGAGTCTGCTTACTTTCTAGAACTATTTGCTTAGACTGAGTAAAGGCATATATTTTTAAAACGTGCATGAACAGACAACAGGAAGTCAACGAGTTTTTAAGTAGTATACTTAAATAAGAATCTACACTCCCTGAAGTCAACAAATATTTCAAACAATGAATGAGTGCATATTCCACTCTCGTCTCATTGCAAAAGGGGGGAAAAGAACCAAATAAGAACATGAAGAAAAATGAGTTGTCAGGTTAGTTCTCAGGGCATGGAAATCAATTATTATTTTGTGCTTTTCCCTTGAATCTTTTAGCAGAAGTGCTTGCTTTTTCCTCATGAATTGAAGTTAACTGGTATTTTTGACACATCCACAGAAAGACTGTAATTTAAAAAATGTATAATACTTGGCAATGAGTTTATTTAAGGGAGCTTTTGAATGCCAAGGACATTTGAGACAGTTTGCTCATTTCAGTCTGTAGAATTGCAAGACATGAAAGGCTAGGAATAGATATCTATATATTCTTTTTTTGTGTAGCACAATATACCTATTTTAATTCCCTTTCCCCATTAAATTTCTATGTGTACTAGTATTCAGCATAGCTGTCCTCAGAAAGTCCCATGCTATGCAGAAGAGCTAAAGTCTGCAGCAGCCACTGAATCTTCAACTTTCAAGCCTTTGGCCTAGTATCAGATTTATCATTATATAGTAACTTGCCCTAACAGCAGCATATATTAGATACTCAGTTCTACCCTCAATTATGTATATTTTGTCTTTTGTTTATAGCAACAAGGCTATTTTTTTTACTGAAACAGACATTGGCCCTTCCTCAAAACTCTCAATCTATGGCTAACCAAAGGGATTTATTTTTCTCAGGTGAACACCTATTCAGTGAGCTAGTGTAGCAAAAGATTGTTAGCCAGCTTGTAGTTTTGTGGAGGTTCAGAGGATACCACAGGATGTGCATGTTACCACTTGGCATGCCCCTCATATCTCACCAAATACAAAATTGAATACTTGGGATGCTAGATTACATTCAGACTGTCGTGAGCAGGGACATGTTTGGTTGACATCATAGACTGCATGTAGCATTATAATAGTTATCTGCTATGTAGTTAGGAGAATTTTTTATAATGGTGCTGTCCTGATGCAACTATAATTCACATGAAGCATTTTGGGTCAGAACAAAAATGATTGTATTCGTTGTGAACAGTATCAGTAATTAACATTCTTCTCATTTACTGTAGCCAGGGCCTAGCATTCTGTGACGGAGGTGAAACAACTGATAAATTGCTTTAGCTGATACAGCAGAGTAGGTGGTATGAATTCAACTTTTGTTCATGGAGGTAAATTACTTGAATATAGCCTGAATTGCACAAGCCTGAAGTTTTCAGAAAATTACAGAAATGCAGTTGGGCTGACTTCAAGTACTTTTTTTTTTTCTTCTGCACTGATGGAACTATCTGTTTTCTGAAGAGCTGAATTTTCCCACAATTTGAACACTGATCAGAAGAAAGTTGCACAAGATCTTCTTAAAAATGTAACTCCCTTTAGTCTCCCTACTCTCTCTAAGTAGTCACAATTGCCATAATCAGTCTGTTTGCTTTTTTGCCATCAAATTTGGGAGCTGGATAACACAGCTACAAATATAGATGGAAACCAGAAATCCTTCCTATAATATGTAGCAGTAAAAATTGCTTCTGCAAAAATCATTAAAGAAACACAAGCAAGCCTTCCTTTAGAGGAGTTAAATACAATTTTGAAAACGTATTATATTCATAATATACATATATTCCTATATCCTCTTGAAATAACTATGTCGTATAAAGTTTTCCTCATAGCAGATTTGTTTATCACATTCCTTTGTGTCAAATATAGTCTTCTAAAAGAATCTTATACCATATTTTACTATAAGATTCTGACACAATATGTTCTAGAGGTTGACTTACAAGTCTTTTAAGAAAGTTTAATATAATGATAAATGTTTTATTTATAATTTAGGTTGCTATTGGAGTCTGTGTAATCAACAATATTCCCACATATCTATAAAAAAAGTCTCTTTCTGTCTGTAGTTGATTTTGGGAAGCTAACTCTTCCATCTTGCTTTGAGTCCCTTAGGCATTGAAGGAAGAATGAAAGCAGTAATTCCATGCTAGTTATGCTCTCTGATTTTTCCCAAGAATTAAAGAACAATTCACCCAACTGTTCAGATTTTAACTTATGGCATGGCATTTATTGTTGTTGTTGTTCTTCATTTCTTCTATTTTAACTGAGTGTTCATTACTGTGCTGTATGAACACTTCAAACTAAATTCTGTAAATAATTCAGGGAAAGTCAGCACATCAGCTGCAGAAAGTAGAAAACTTACATTGCCATTACTTTTCCTGTGAAGGTCACAGATATCGACCTGCATGTGCAAGGTCAAGAGCTATTCCTGTGAACCATTCCACCTATGTATCTTCTTGCAATTGTGAATACGATAGCAGAGCTCCAGGTACATTCCTTATACAGGTCAAGTACTATACCACAGAAAATATCTATAAAAGGGTAATACAGTTTACTTTCCCCTCTGTTGGACTCTGGGAGAAAACTTGGTAATTGGTTTACTCTTTCAATGATTTTGAAGGAGTTTGCATGGAAATTCTTATAGACAGGCTAAGGTGGAAGTGAAATGTGAAAATTTGCTGAGTAAGGAATAATCAAATGCCCATTTGAGATCTCAGAATTCATCTCATGATGCATTATTACACATGGAGATAACCATGTGGACCTTAGTAAGTAATGCCCATTGAGTTCCCTTTGTGCATCTGTGTAGAAATTTCTACCTTTGTGTTCTTTTTTATTTGGTAAATCAACTTTCTCTTGGATAAAGAAACTGCTGATCTGTTTTCAGCAAAGCACTCCATAGAAATGGATGGAAATAAGAAAAAGCTTCATGAGATGTTTAAATATTTAAGCTGATTAAATTTTTCAATGTTTGAAGTGAAACACCATTTTCCTTTCTTGAGATTCTTTTCCTCTTTCCCAAATGAATCAATAACACTGTGATTTATATGCATTCATTTTTTTTCACTTTTCCTCCTTTTTACTACAGAGTAAATGATAATTGATGTTATGCAGAGCTCGTTATTCACTTATCAGTAGACAGAATTACTTCTCTTGAAATGTTTAAATTTCTACATTATTGGAAAATTACAAAGCTGCAAACAGAAGATTTAAAAAGCCACACACACACAAAAAAAAAAAAAGTAAAAAAAAATCCTACAAACAGATTTGCAGATAGTAATTTTTATTGCACTGAATGAGTGAAAGAAATAAAGAGAAAATGAATAAAAGAAAGACTTTGTGAGGTGTTATTTTTGCTTTGTCACCATTCAAATACAACAGATTTACAAGTGTCTTTAACTTTTCCAAATGAAGCTAAGTGCTAATTCTGTTTCCTGAACTAATCATTACATGTTTAGGAACAATTGGATGTTTGCTTATTAGTTTGGATTATGGTGCTAAAACTAATTAAACCAAACTTTAACACTTTTTTTTGTTTGTGTTTGTGTTTGTTTATTTTTTGTTTGGTTCTTTTTGTGTTTTGTTTTGTGTTGGTTTTGTGTTTTATTTTGTTTTGTTTTAACAAGGACAAAAAGCCAGAACTTTTTTTATAATTTGTTTTGCAAATATGAGAAGAAACAAGAAATGACATTTCATTTTGCCTGAATAAAATATTTCAGAAAACCTTTTAATAATGTCTACATTATTTTTAATATTCTTTAATTCATATAGCCCATGTAACCCTTTCTCTTTCTATAATGATGGATCTTACTTTTGTATAACCTCCTTTCCTTACCATACTTTCGTTTATTTATCTTGTTCTGCTGCGGTGGGTAGTATTTTTTTTCTAGTGACCATCAGTTTCCGAGTAAGAACATTATTCATTTTGCATGGGGCACTGAAGAACTATCAAATCATAATGATTTTCATTCATTGCAGACATGGGTCAGATTCAAGCTTAGTGACTTAGTGATGAAAGCCCCTGAATACTGTTAGCAATTCCCTGACCTGCTCAGTTCCCATTAAATAAATGCACAATGTATTTGTCATTAGGACTCCTATCTTCCTAGGACTCCTATATTGGAAGTTGGTCTAAAAATAAAAATGCATTTTCATTCATCAGGTAATTTTTCCTTTAGTTGAAATGTTACATGATGATATCCACAGTTATGGTCAGTTAAGTTTTCTACTGAAAACGAGTGATTGGAGGATTCCTATCTTTGTCATTTTATTTTAAATTCTAAGCAGTTTCTAGGTGTGATATTCATTTTATGAGAAAACATATTACAAAAATCAAACAAAAACTACAACAAAAAGTATTTTTATATGATCCAGTAAGAACCAATAGCAATAATAGTTCAAATTATATACAGTCAAGGGTCATCTGACATTTCTTTAGTGAGCTCCATAATTCAAAAATATACCTTAGCTGTTTTAATTAACATTGGCACAGAAAGTTGTTAGCCAGATGCATTGTTTTGAAAAAACTACTAAAAAAAAAAAGGAAAAAGTCTTAATTATATAAGTCTTCATTTAATGACCATATAACCACAAAATAATTATCTAGTTATTTTTCCATATAAACTGAAAGCCTTATTATGGAACCTGAAAGCAAGTTATAAGGTAATTGCTTTTGAACTACTTGGTAACTTCAGGTATAATTGCTAAGTAATTTGCAAAATATGTAATTACAGTGGGCCATATGTTACTATGTCTTGTTTGCTGCACATTGTGGAAGTATGTCACAGAAGTGACTCGAAATACCTGAAACAGGGTATATATGTACTTGAACAATATTAATGTTAAACTACTTTGAAGAGAAATCTGAGCACAATCTACAGTACTTTTACCAATAAGCAGCAGAAGTCATTGTTATTGGAAAGGTGGGAGGAGTCAGTTAGGAAGTATCTTGTACCATATGTCTCCTCCACAACCCACTGAAGAAATGTAAGAAGAACTTTGCAAGTTAATATTGCCTGAGACAGTGATAACTTACAATGCACTGACAACACAGATTGCAGATGGCCAAATTACCACTACAAACACCTTCTGGCACCTGACAGCTCACCAGATGCTGGTGGGTGTCATTTGCTACTTAATCATGTACCTATGGAGAGATTACAGAGTTCCTATCCAGGATCCTGTGGTATACATGTTAGTAAACAATTGATGGTCCTGATGCAGGAATTCAACACAGTGCCAGGGTAAATAGTGTCATATATGTGTGTAGATACCCTGATGAACTACCTGTACTTCCTTACAGAACGAATACAGTACAGATTGTTTTGCATTGGTAACCTTATTAACAATAAAGTTAAGGAAAGCTCCAAATACCAAATAGCACATATATAAAGTTTCAGAATGGTTAATCAGAAGCTTCTCACACGTTGGTTTCTGTAAATAACCCTATAAATTGGAGACTTTTATTCATTCTATCCAGAAATAGTCATAGTGTATTTGCATGTGGTCATGTAATTGGAGTTGTTTGTCAGCTTTAGATTTTTAATGTAAGCAAATTCTGACTGCTAAATAAATATTCTTCTAGAAACCTGAGAGTAAGAATCCTGGGAATTATATGTTTGCTTTTCTGTTTCTATTTTAATATTTTATCCAACCTTTTAAAGTTATTTTAATCTTGTCTCCCAGTTGTGAGCTTATTCAAGATTTTGCCTGCCTTTAGCCATAAAATAAAATTAAAAAAAAAAAGAAAAAAAAAAAAGAAAAAAAAAAGCTCAACAGACTTCATAGAAACCAAATCACAAAATCACATAGCAACAGATCACCAAGGTTTTCAGGAGCCTTAGTGCTTTCAATATGTACTCTCTATTGACTTTATTTTATAGGTATTTACATAGACTATTTTAATACATGTCTTAAAAGGCTCCAGAATTATTATCCAGTTTTCAGGGTAAAAATAACACATAATGAACTCTGAGAATTTAGTCATATACATTTTTGTGGTTCACAGATTCTTTTTCCTTTTTCTACTCCAAGTTCCCAAGTGACTACTAGACTTTTTCATTCACGTAGCACTGAATACAACAAGGGAAAGTTGGGACTGGAGAATCAATGCTTGGTTAGCTGCCAGACAAGAAATTAGGAATAAAAGTTGTATCTGTAGTAAAGAACGTATGACTTGTATTTAGATTAATATAGTATTTGTATACACCACAGTAAGACAGCTTGAAAACTGCAAAAAAAACAGGAAGAAGGATCAAGTGATAGTCAGATGCAAAAAGTTAATAAGTTGGCATTATAGTGGACATGATAACCTCTGTCTGGACATCAGATGTTGATTTTACGCAGTTACTGAGAACCTATATAGAAAAAAAAATATGAGGGCATGAAAGCAGAGATAAAAATACAAGAAAGCTGTAGTATAGTAACAACAAAAAACACACACAGGACCTGAGAAAGTGCACTAGGATCCAGACTTCACAGCATCTACACATAAGACTTAAAAAGTTTTGCTTACCTGTAGCTTTGCATGTGTAGATTCCTCATGGATTTTGTACAACCTGTAGTTTTTTATAATGAAATCACACACCTAGTGACTGGTGACCCAGTGGCACTATATTTTCCCTTTAGAGTATGACATGAAGCTGGAATAAATACATATTCTTATTGTGATAATGTACTTCCCTAGATATTTTAGGCTACAAATTGTTAAATGAACTAGCAATTTGAATGCTGAGTGGACTAAAAGTGTTCCCTCAAACAGCTTGTCTGTTTATTAGGTGGTAAGTTATCTCCCATTAGACCATCAGGGCTGGCCCAGCTGGTGATCGGTGAGCTTTCGCACAATCAACTGCCTAGGTTACTCAGGGGTAACAGCACTTGATGTGTTTCAAAAGGTAGCCCAAATCTTCTGGCAGTGCAAATCACTTATGCAAGCATAAGTAAATTATGCTTAATCATTGGGAAGGTCACATAATATAAAAGTGATTAAAAATCACACATAAAATTCAATGAAATAATCTAAAGTAATGAGCTGGAGGAAAAATTAAAAGAAAATGATAATTGGTCATGGACCTAATGCAGGGTGTGTCTGCATCTCACATACTTTATGCAGTTCCTGTTAGCCCATCTTTAGTCTATCTAGAAATGAAACTGATGCAAAATGCAGTAAGAATTATCTGGTATGTGCAATGGATTCAGTTTGAAGAAACAACGGATACTATAATTGCTCATCTTGCAAAGGAGGTAAAGAATAGAGCTGATCTAATCAAGAATGGCACTGAGAAGATGAATTGAAAATGATCATTTTGGATTTCCAAAAACTACAGAACCAGAGATGCCACATGGAATTTTTAGTCAAAATGCTTAGAAACATTTTCCACAAAAACAGCAGTTAAATTATGAAATTTACTTTCAAAAGAAGAAAAAAATATCCCAGAGTTCAAGAGGGAGTTAGGCAAATTGCTGAAAGTTCTGTCTATAGAAAACTATTACACATTAGAATACAGGCAAAACTTAGGGCTTATGAAGTTCCTACACCACTGATCACAGAAAGCAAGGAGAGGGAAACAGTCATTTAATACTTGCCCTGCTCTTTTTACCCTTTCCCTAACCATCTGTTCCAAGTTGCTGCTGAAAATGGTTTTCTTGGCTAGATGAGCCTTCAGCCTCATCCAGTACAGCTGTTCTTATATTCTTTTGTATTTATATACATGGTTGGTGTTGAATAATGAGTAACAAGGGGACAAATATATGGTGGAACTGAGCAGATGTCCAGATTTAAAATGAATGTTCATGAACTGTTACCAGAATCATAGTTTCTAAGGCCTGTGAGACTACCGTATGGAGTTAGAAAACCAACACCAGTTTCACAAATCTTTATTGCTGTTATAAACCAGTAAATGATGATGATGATGTGTAAAGCTGTCTTCCCATGGCATGAGAGATTTTCGAGGTTTTTTAGTTGTTCATGCTAGATCTTTGGATTTTAGTAGTTGGCCACATAAGGGTTTACCAAAAAAATTTGAGGATTTTTTTTTTATTATTATGTGGGCCAATCTGATCTAGATTAATAAAAATCATACTATGCTAATGTCTAAGAAGAATACTTTCTCATATGATTTTCTAGGTCCATAATTACTACATTATATCTTTTCTTCTATGAGTAATGCATTGAAGTAATTGAATAAGAAATCTCTTCTATTAACAGTATCACTGATTCTCTTTTTATGCTCACAATTCATAAATCTGGATATGCAAGATAATGCACTCTTATAGACCACATTTGTTTGAATTTGATTTTGAAATACAAGTGTGCTGTCTCAGGGCATTTTTCTGGGACAAGGCAAAGAACCTTCACAGAATCACAGAATTACAGAATCGCAGAACGGTTGAGGTTGGAAAGGACATCTAGAGGTCATCTGGTCCAATCCCCCCAGTCAAGGAGGGCCACCTAGAGCCAGGTACTCATAGCTGTGTCCAGACAGCTTTTTAATATCTCCAAGGATGGAGACTCCATATCTGTCTGGAAAATCTGTGCCAGCACTTGGTCACCCTCAGAGTAAAAATGCATTTCCTAGAGTTGAGGAGGAATCTCCTATGTATCACTTTGTCTCCATTGTCTCTGATCCTGTCACTGGTCACCACTGAAAAGAGCCTGGCTCCATGCCCTTTGCTTCCTCCCTTCAGGTATTTATAGATATTTTTCTTTAACATTCACCTGAACCTTCTCTTCTCTAGGCTGAACAGTCCAAGCCCTCTCAGCTTTTCTCATATCACAGTATCACAGTATCACAGTATGTTTGGGATTGGAAGGGACCTCAAAAGATCATCTAGTCCAATCCCCCTGCTGGAGCAGGAACACCTAGGTGAGGTCGCACAGGAACATGTCCAGGCGGGTTTTGAATGTCTCCAGAGAAGGAGACTCCACAACTTCCCTGGGCAGCCTGTTCCAGTGCTCTGTCACCCTCACTGAGAAGAAGTTTCTTCTCAAATTTAAGTGGAACCTCTTGTGTTCCAGCTTGATCCCATTACCCCTTGTCCTATCATTGTTTGCCACTGAGAAGAGTCTGGCTCCATCCTCATGGCACTCACCCTTTATATATTTATAAACATTAATAAGGTCCCCCCTTAGTCTCCTCTTCTCCAAACTAAAGAGACCCAGCTCCCTCAGCCTTTCTTCATAAGGGAGGTGCTCCACTCCCTTAATCATCTTCGTTGCCCTACGCTGGACCCTCTCCAGCAGTTCCCTGTCCTTCTTGAACTGAGGGGCCCAGAACTGGACACAATATTCCAGATGTGGTCTCACCAGGGCAGAGTAGAGGGGAAGGAGGACCTCTCTCGATCTACTAACCACCCCCCTTCTAATACACCCCAGGATGCCATTGGCCTTCCTGGCCACAAGGGCACAGTGCTGGCTCATGGTCATATGTGAGCTACTCTTGTCCCTTCATCATCCATGTGACCCTAAACAAAAAATGATTTAACAATAAAGTTTAGGTATTAAGTCAGAGAGAATGTGATAAAGAATGTTCTATTCATTACTCTCATTCGTCTTGCAAAGACTATGTTCCAGGACTAAAATTCAAGTGTTCTTTTCTCTTTGCTTTGTTTTTCCCTTCCAAAAGATAAGGACCATAAAAGAGGTGATACCTAAAATCACATTTTAGAAAATAAGTACTCGTGTAAAAATACAGTGGGATTTCTTTTAAGTGTAGATAAAACAAACACTAAAAAAATATAGTAATACAATAAAAAAAACCCAAAGTCTTAATAATCTGTTTGTAGACTAAAATATGAAAAAGATTACTCTGAGTTCATGTTACACCACATTGTCACAAATAGAGATTTTCAGAAAGAACTGCTACCTTCTTGGTCTCTGACCTCTGGAAGAAAGTCAGAGTCAGAAAATCAGCATTTCTGATATATACTTCCTATTTTACTGTTACGTACATTCCGACCTTCTTTATTTGATATTTTGATGGATATTAAATTTCATTTTTCTTACCCTATTTCTCTTTCTCATCAGAATAAACTGGATAGTGCGCAAAATAAGTACATTGTTCAATCAAGACACTAAAATCTTGCCTGTGAACTATTTAGATTATACAATTTTTCTTATTGTTAAATTTAGTTAAATTTTCTGTTAAATTTCATATTTGGTCTCTTTGTCTCTCTTTTCACTCAGTGTCTCTCCAACATTCTCCCCTATCTTCTTTCCTACTTGTTACCCCATTTTTCCCACCCCTTTTTAAATGTTTTATCACTTTGTCACAAAGATGTTGTCCTATTATGATTATTTTTCTAGTCCTTTTTCTTCTCTTTAAAAGGATCTTGGGTTTCCCCTTTTCAAATGCAGGATCATTCAATATATTCAGAAACATCTTGGGAAATAAGTACTATTGGGCTAAAAAATTCCCAACTAAAATGACTGTTACTTTGAGCTGAAAACAAAGGAATCCTGTCTTGCAAAGCTGTAGTCTTACTCCAACAGATAAAACCTATTCAGAGTCAAGAGTGAGCATCTGTAATGCTGACAGATCTTTGTGGTACATAATCTTATTTTTGCTAGCCTGAAAACTGTTTAATACATCTTACAGGTTGCCCCTTTCCAGGTTATTTCACAATAATATTTAACTGATTATCCAAGGAGTACCTTCTTCTCAGCAATGGCACTTGATGGCACTTGATCAGCTTAGTGTCTACCCAGACACTGAGAACCTTTTCTGAAAAGCTGCTTTTCATCTGTGTGGCTCCTAGCAAATATTGGTGCTTGGGGTTGTTCCTCCTCATGTGTAGGACTTTGCAATTCTCCTTGTTGAACTTTATGAAATTCCTCTTGGCCTGCTTCTCCAGCCTGTCAAGGTCCTCCCTCTGGACAGCAGCATGACTCTCTGGTGTATCAGCCACTCTTCACAGTTTTATGTCAACTGCAAGCTTGCTGAGGTGCACTCTGTCCCATCATCCAAGATGACTGAAAAAATGTAAAACAAAACTAGATGCACTATTGGTCCCTAGGGTACCCCACTAGTCCCTGGCCTTCAACTAGACTTTCCAGTGCTGATCACTATGTCCTGGGCCCAGCCATTCAGCCAGTTTTGAGTCCACCTCACTATCTGCTCATCTAGCCCACACACCATCAGCTTCTCTATGATGATCTTATGGGAGACAGTGTGAGAAATCTCACTAAAGTCCAGGGAGACACCATCCATTGTTGTTGCAAGTCAGTCAAACCTTGTTTGCAGGTTACAGGATCAGCTGTAGAAATGAGTCTATTTTAATGAGATTGAAAGGACAGGTGATTATTACCTCTGATTTCCTTTTCCTGGCTCTTTTTTCAAACTTATAAGCAGTTAGTAGTTAGGTCTTATGGACTCTTTACTGTACCAGATTATCCAGCTTTAGAAGTGCAGGCTTTACATCTGTAGTTTCTCTGAAGGACAAAACTGAAAGTATTCACAGATCTACAGTGAAACTTTGGAGATTTTTTTGCCCTGTTCAGCTGATGTCATACACTGTATTCATTCACAGCAGACTACTACTACATTTTTTCTAACTCAGTGAAAACCAGTAAAAACATTTAACATTAAAACTGCAATTCTTTACTCACCTAACAGTTTTCTAATTGCAATATTTATATCATCCTTATGTTTACTACCAGTTCTTGCCTATTAACTTTCATTTATTTCTTCTGTCTTTCTTTCTACAACTTCAAATATGTTTGGGTTTTGTTTGTTTGTTTGTTTGTACTTCTGACTGAAATGAATGAACAATTAAAGAAAAAAACCAAACATATATATGATAGACGGAAATCAGAATCACATTGTTTAGGTTGTCTGGGACTATGCTGAGTTTGTTTTTTGCCTATCTCCAAGGGTGACAGGCAACTTGTTCCAGTGTCTGACTACTCTCACAGTAAAAAAAGCTTTTTCTTATTATACATTCAGATGGAATCTTGTGTAGTTTAATTTGTGTCCATTGACTGTATCCAGTCAATAACTACTACTGGGAAGAGTCTTGCTCCCTTTTCTTCATTCCCTCCCTTCAGGTATTTTTATAAAATGATGACATCCCCCTGAACCTTCTCCAGGCTGAAAAGTCCCATCTCCCTCAGCCTTTCCTCATGTGAAAGATGCTCCAGTCCTTGCATCAGTTTTACTGGAGCATTATTTGATCTGCTAAGTCTATATCTTTCTTATAGTGGGAACCTAGAACTGAACCCAGCCCTGCAGGTGCAGCCTCACCAGTACTGAGTACAGGGAAAGGATAACCTCCCTCAAGCTGCTGGCAACACTCTTACGCAAGCCAGAATGTAGGTGGTATCCTTTGCTATGAGGGCATGTTGTTGGCTCATAGGGAGCTTATTGTCCACCAGGACTCCAAGATTTTTCTTGGCAAAGCTTCTTTCTAGACATTTGCCCTCCTGCACATACTGATGCATGGAATTATTCTTCCCCAGATGCAGGATCTGGCATTTACCCTTGTTGAAATTCACAAGGCTTCTCTCAAACCTATTTAAGTCCCTCTGAATCATGGTATAAACCACTCATCCCAGTTTTATATCATCCTAGAACTTGCTAAGACTTCATCTCATCATTCAAGTTATTAATTAAGCTGTTGAAAAGTATTGGACACAGGACTGACCCCTGGGGTACACTGCTAACCATTGCCTCCAGCGGGACTTTGTGCCACTGACTACAGTCCTCTGGACCTAGTCATTCAGGTAGTTTTTAGTTCCTTTCCATTTATCTAAACCTTACTTTTTCAATTTGTCTATGACAATGTTATGTGACACAGTGCATAAGGCTTTTCTGAAGTCAAGATAAACAATATGAGCTGTTCTGCCCTCATCCACCAAGCCATTCACATCATAGTACAAGTCCACCAAGTTGGTCAAACACAATTTTACCTCCATAAATCCATGTCAATTACTCCCAGTTACCTCCGTGTTCTTTATGTGTTTGGAAAACCTTTCCAGGATGTTTTTCTACATCATATTCCCAGGTGAGGCTGACTAGTCTGTAGTTCCCAAAATCTTCCTTCTACCCTTTTTGAATATAGGAGTGATATTTGTTTACTTCTAATCTGCAGGTACCTATGACCATTCAGAGAGAGGTAGTCAAGAGTAGCTTTGTAATGACATCAACCAGCTCCTATCAAGCCCTGATGACTTATGTACATCCAGTTTGTCGAAGTGCTCCCTGACGTGGCCATCCTCAGTCAAGGAAAAATCTTTATATTCTTCACAGTAGAAACAGTATAGATAAATATATATGAGTATGTAATACAATGTTTACAACTCTTTTCTTCTAACCAATGTATTTGGATCTTTTATCTTTTTGTCACATGATAAAATTTCTGAGTAATTTTCATTATCATGAACCATCTGAAAGTGATAAGTAATCTGTATGATTCTTAGAATTTTTTCTCTTTTCTTCTAAGAATGTCTGTGCCTAAATTAGCTATTTGGATATTATCTAAACGTAATGTGCTACAAAGGGGTTAAAGTAAAATATTTATGAATCAGAAAATACAATATCTGGCATGTGTTGTATTTTCTGTGTCAGAATGTGTCTAAGGTCAGGATGAGCCTAGACATGAACAGAACATTGTGGGAGAGTAAGCAGGCTCTGAAAAAAGTGCTTGATTCATAGTCAAAATCAAATTCAAAGGTTTCCATTCCATAGCCAAGAGCCTTTGAATACATCTGGTACCCACCATCTGACCTGTTATGACTCTGATCAAGTAGCTATCATAAAAAAATCCATCTGTCTTTATTAGTGAGAAGTGTGGCAGGTGTTTAATTCACTACATTTCACTAATCAGTGACTGGAAAATAGTTTTTTCTCATAATTGAAACTTGGTGTTTTCAGTTATGATCAAAGTTCCTTTGTTTGTATTCCTTGCCTAACAGAGTTTGTATGTTACTTTTGTGTGCATATGTGTCAAAAAAAGAAAAAAAAAAAAAGAAAAGAAAAAGAAAAAAAAAATATTATGAGTCCCAGCTCACACTCAGATGAAATGGACTTCATTGAGTTCTGTATTTCTTTGATAAAATGAGTGATTTTCCTATAAAAAAGATTTGATGCTTAATAAAGTCTTAGACTTCTAAAGCAAACACAATAGTAAAAAAAAGTCTTCCCATTGACAAAAACACTATTATATTATTGTATGGTATAGTTGCCTTGTAAAACATACAACTATCTTGTACGATTTCTTTGTCTCCCATGTTAGCTAAAATTTTTAGTCTTATGTGGAAAAAATAAAATTGCAAATTACTTCTAAACTTTACTTCTTGTATTTTGAATCAAAGCTGCGTACTGTTACATTGAATGTCCTACTGAGTGCTGGAATTAATTTTCAAATATACAATCTTCATTTCTCTTGAGGATGAACAAGGCAAAAAAGGAAAACAGCTTGATTTTTGCATCCCACACTACATTTACTTTAAAACAGCATCTTTCTGGTGTAAATTAAGCAAATAGTCTCTTTAAAACCAGAAGCTATATCAAAAGTTAAAATAAAAATTTTAATGTGATATCTTCACCATTTGAAGATTGAAGTGAAAGACCTTCTCAGTGTTTAATGGGAGCATTAAACCCTATAGGGCTTGAGATATTTTAGAAATCTATCTCTGAATCCTAGTTTGTAATTTTTCTGGGGAGAATCTGACTTAGGAAAGAATCATTTGGACTTGATATATAAGGTGGTGTGATGACAAAGCCTTCACAGAAAGATGAGTTGAGAAATTAAGCCATTAGTTTCAAATTTCATCCTTGTCACTCCCTGCTCTGAAGAGGAGCTTTCACTTTCCAAAATGTGCTTTTTGCAGAATAATTCCATTTAGTTTTTCTTTGGTTTGTCATTTCAAACACAAGGCATTAAAATACTAACTTCAGAACAGCTCTTTCTCTGTTATGACCTGTATTATTTATCTGTCTCTATCTCTTTCAAACCTGTCTATACCTGTATTTCATATTTACATATGTTTTATGAGAAACTCTGGAAAACAAAGACTGATAACAGAAAAAGCGAAGATAGCGTCCCTGACAAAGTCTACCTCAACTGAAAAAATTCTGCTGGCTGCAACATAAGGGGAGTAAGTCTGTGAGCATTTGGAATCCATTCTTAACACATATTAACAGCTAATCCTCAATGGGATGTTTACAGATCTCTTAATCTCTATAGAGGGATTTCCCTTTGCTACTTTTCTGCAATAGGAGAGGTTTAGGAATTTAAAGACTAGAATGCACTAATAATTGTTCGACCTTACTTTCCCTTTTACAATTATATGCTCTATTGTTTTCCTTTTATATGTCATATATAAGCTGAGTGATTTTCACCTTTTTTTCAGAAATTGATTGTAGCCAAAAATGTTATGACTTTAGTATTTAAAGGTAACAGATTCAGTCTATATTTAGAGGTTTATGTAAAAATACCTAGATTTTTCAGAGGCTGCTATCATCAACATTCCCTTATTGACTCATCCTGGTATAGGGGGAGTCAACATTTTTAGGGGTAGGTATACATAAAGCATTTTTAGACATCAGACAAATTAGATAAGATATAAGGTTACCAAATGCATAATCATAAACCTCAGGGCATAAATGATAAAATCATGCAACAATATTAAAAAACTGTTAGAACTAACTGCACTGCCTCTCAAATGGACTGCCTGCATGTTCTTGGGGCTCTAGTGTCTGAAGGTTCTCCTTCCCATCACTCTAGAACCTTTCCTCTCACTGTCAGATGATGTTGCTGGCCAAACTATGTAATGTGTTCTTTTAGTCACACCTGGGGAAGAGTTTATGAAGAATCCCAGCATCCCCAAACGGAGTGACTTTGCACAATACAACCTGATGGGAATGAGTTGTGCTGCAGGCCATGAAGTTGTCTTAGAATGTTACTTAGTGTCAGGTTCAAGTCAACCCAAGTAGCAGGATATCCAATTCAGACAGACTCCTACAATTTTTAATTTCAGTTTTCATCCTACTTCTCATCTGACTTCTCATCACACAACTGACACTAAGGATTTAAAAATAAAACAGACCAAGATAGATCTGTGATATGATATTTCTCTGCTCATAGAACTCAAGATGAATCAGAAAATGCACAGCTGATTAAATTGTTTTCAAAACAATATCTTGTTTATGCTCCATATCCCTTATCCTGCCATCTTATATAGGATTTGAGAAAACGTTAAATGTTAGTCCTGCCAAAAACCAGAACAAAGCTCAACAACCCAAATAGACCGTGTGAAAAACTGGTGTTCAGCAGACCCTGCATAGGAAGGTTGCTTTACAGAGGTCAGTGACTTATCTTTGGACTGTTTCCTCCATCTCTGCACACATATGGAGGATGTCCACCTTCACCTGTCAAGTGTAATATTCTTTACTTTCCTACAGATTCCTGTATTTTTAAATTTCTAAATACATTTTGAAAAGTGTTTATTAGTTTCTATGTATTAATTCCTCCTGTGCAAGCTGGGATGAGGATATGTTCTTATTTCTTAAAGGTACTACATGGATAAGTACTATGAAGATTCAAAAGTGTTAAGACATTATGGTGATGGGGCCTTTGATGGTTTTGCTATCAACTCTGTTATTTTGACCTCATAGAAGAGGCAAGAGTGGCACACTGGGCTGGTGGTGCAGGATAGTATATTAATAATAGATGTTTATCTCATTTTCTCATTTCATCTGAAAAGCTTCCACTTAGGAGATCTAAACAACTTCTTCATGTTGCTAGCTTTCTTCTTAACATATTAATAAGATCAGAGCTTGGAAAATACTAAAAAAATGCAACACTCTTCATTTGAATTTTAAAGTGAATTCACTTTGACTGATTTTGAATCCCTGTAGTGTGTCCTTTCTCCCTGTATTTTAGCAAATAGGTTAACAGGAAGACACATCCAATAAAATAGTTAATTTTCAGAGACAGTTTTAGAATATATACAGAAAGTGAACCATAAATTCACAATTGTTAGAACAGAAAGCAGTCCAACATTGATGATAAATATTATGTTTATCCAGTAAGGTAACACAATACATTTGATGTGAAATACTGAGATGATCTGTTAGACCTAGAACAATTCACAAAAGATGCTGTTGTATATCTCCTATGGAGCTGAGTGCTTCATAGGATTTTGAAAAGTTGTCAAAATTTTATGTGAAATATCATTTACTTCTCTGGAGTAAAAGCATACATAATTTCTGATTCTTCCGAACTGCAAGACCCTGACTATCAAGGTGATGTCAATGACTCTTACATCTATTTGAAGATCTCTTCACAATCCAGAATCATAGAAAATGACAACAATATAAATAAGGTCTGGATAATGGCATTCAAAGCTTAAGCGAGTTCATGAATCCTGGAAAAGGCTCAGGTGTGTTATACATTGAGAATGTATAAAACATAGATTTATGGCCCTATGAGGCCTGCATGCAAAATTATTTCTAGTATATTCAAAATGCATGCTATTCAGTTTTTGCTTATTCCAAGTGTGTTTAGTAAACAAGAGTTACTTGTGAATGATATGTTCTAAAATCAAATTTAAGCGTAAACTTAATTATGACCACAGATGGTGAAGCATAATTGATGACAGTATGTCAATGTAAACTGGAACTATCTCTGTCTAAAAACATATCATCACTATCAACAACATAACAACATTATGAATATTTTAAATGACTACTTTATAAAAAGGATGTGCTGGCTAATTCTCATTACCTCTATACATGGCCCAGAGTATGTCAACTATTTTTGTTTATGTAAGTTTCTTTTTCATTCAGTACCACTCACCCTACTTTTATTATTGCTGCACAGAATCAATAAGGGAAATATTTCAGTAGGAAGAGGAAAATATATAGACTACACTTTTCATGAAACAATAATTGGGGCACTGCTACCTGAATTTCATGGGAATTAAGCAAGAAAAATAAAAGAACCTAACCTTATTTCTGCATGATTTACCATGACCAACAGTGAACTTCTTTGTTGTTATTATTTCACTTGATAGCAGTCACTTCCCATTTACATAAGATAAAATGAATGTAGCAGTAGAAGAGCATAGGCATTTAGAAAGGGAAGGGAGAACATTTCTTCATTATATGACCACAGTCCTTACAGGTGAAATTGCATTTCAGTGATCTAAGCACTATGTATGATTACCAGGTTTATATGTTTCTGAAGAAACTTTCTCTATATTCATTTATTATAAAGATGAGAAACTTAGAAAGCTTTATTACTATTTGATTTTCTTTCTTTTAAATATAGATTTCTCTTCTGTTGAGTGTATATTAACATTTGACTGAAGCCTGATAGAAGACAACAACACTGATTCTCAGGTAGCCTTGTGTATGATTAGTTGGCGTGTGGGCACAGCCTAGGGTACTTGTCAAGAAACTCTAATAGCACCCCACCCTATCTCTCTAGGAATAAAGTTAGGGTGTTAAATGTTCTTAATCTCAGATTATTCTTGTCTTCTCAGGAGAGGCTTGCAAAATGCAAGTAGCCATTTACCATATTTGTTTCAGAGAAATCAGAGACAAAATGGAATCTGCTGCCATAATTCATTTAAAATCTGATGTTCCTTGTTCACATCCTCTAATATAAATAACTGAAGAAAGCAATGATTTTCTCTGTAAGTAGCCCACATAAGGAAAGTCCATAATAGTGGCATAGACTGGAAAATATGAAATATGAGAAACAAACAGGAATACACTCCTATCTTTGAAAACCTATCTATATATATCACTTCTCCCAAGGCCAGTATCTAATTGGACCTGTTGCCAATACAAAAGAAGTTTGTTAGTATTAATATGTCAGTGCTTTGGTGCTATGTAGCTCTGAAACAGCTGTTGCTGTTCCCAGGTGGACAGCACAGTACATGCTAGGAAAAATGTTGCTGCTGCAGAAGTGTTGTTTGTAAGCTGCTTTTGCCCTTGCAAGTTGCTACAAGCAGCTGATTACCACAGTAGCATCCCTCCACCCCTACAGTTCCATTTGCTGGGACCTTTCTTTCCTTGAGAATGTGGATTCTCTGGCATACAGCAAGGCTTCCATAATGGCTTCATCCATATGCAAAAGGTACAGTGAGAATGATCTGTTGTATTAATACATAAGTGTGCTTCGGGAAGATTGTTTTAATTTGAATAGACTTTATGCTCTTTTTTATCATAAATAGTATGCTTTTATTTATGTTATACTTGTTTCCTGTCAGAGGAAAATCTAGATTTCATGAAGCAATTACAAGAAACGCTCAGGCAGAAATAGGTTAACAACAAAGTGGAACAACTTTACAACTCTGAATACCTGAATAATTAAAAAAAAAAAAAAAAAAAAAAAGAGAGAGAAAAAGGATGATAACTATGCCATAAAAATAAGAGAACACTGGGAAAACAATTGAAGAAAACATTCCACTACAAGAAGAAATCCAATAGGCTAGTGCAATTTCCTCTGAGGAAAGCATGTCCAATGGATGCTATAGCCATTCAAGCATATCCCTGAGACTTCTGTGGATATAAGCTTATACATCCTTGTTTAAATTGATTTTTTTTCTAGCACTGCAAAACAGCAGGAGATCAAAGCGGCTATCTCTTATGTTCTTCTTGTGTTGTTCTATGACTACATCAACTGTGATTAAAAACAAACAAACAAAAAAAACCCAAAAAACAAAAACAATGAAAAATTGAATAAAATTTAATTTAACATCCGTTATGAAATCTGTGTTTAAAACAAACAAACAAAAAGATATCAAAACATAAAATATATTTTTACTTTTATTACCCTACTTTCCTCATTTAGAGAATGTGATGGTTTGATGCCAATCTATGTCAGAACTAGAGCAATAAGACTTGCTCCAAAGTTCAGATGGACGTAGGTTTTCAAGTGTTTATTCAGTGTCACAGTGTCAAGTGTTTATATGTGTCACATTTTTGGCAGCAAGGCGAGATGCAGAGGTGGCCTCTCTGAGTAGAAACCATGAGCTACTCCTGGCAGGACCTGTGACCCATGGAAAGGAATCCACACTGGAGCAGGTTTGCTGGCAGGACTTGTGACTCCACAGAGGACCATGCTGGAGCAGTCTTTTCCTGAAAGACTGCTGGAAAGGACCCATGGAAAGGACCCAAGATGGAGCAGTTCATGAAGAACTACAGCCTGTGGGGTGACCTCATACAGGAACAGCAGAAAAGTATGAAAAAGGAGTGGCAGAGGTGAAGTGTTATGAACTAATCTGAACCCTCATACCTCATTCACCTTGTCCCACTTGAGGGGTGGAAAGGAGACAGAAAAGTCAGTAACAGAAACAAAGGCGTGCCAATCATCTTGGGAAGAAGGGTGGGGAGAAGGTATTTTTATATTGTCTTTGTTTTCTCACTACCCTGCTATATTTTTAATTGGTAATAAATTGCATTAATCTTCTCAAAATTGAACCTGTTTTACTTGTGATTGTAATTGGTCAATGATTGCCCTGTCCTTGTTTCAGCCCACAAGCTTTTTAATCTTATTTTCTCACTCTCTCCTGTTAAAGAAGTGGAGTGAGATGACAGCTTGGTGGACATTTGCCAGCCAGCCAAGTTTAACCCACCATGGTGGATCATCTTTTGAAAGCAATACTTCTGGTGTGAAGCATATGATCAAAAAGTATGTTTGCTGCAGTTTGATTGGTCTATCCTCTTGAAAATTCATGTCACTCATGTATGTTTAGATTAGATTAATTATCTTCTGGAACTTGTTATGGCTCTTTACTGACTTTACAGGGCACATATAGTGATGAGCTTGGACTAGACTCTGTTTCTAAATGATTGAAGTTGCAAAGAAAGTTTGCTGAGTGTTACAAATTCTTCGCAGAAGTCAACAGAATTCGTTTTAAATGACTGCTACCTCTTCGGGAACTATTAGACGCTTTTCTAAAAGGCTGTCTTCTGGAGAGCGCAGTGGTGTTTTTTCTGTCGAATCTCTATTTTGCCTGACAGCCATAGGTGCATAGATGATGAGAAAGCCTGACATGGGAATTCAATGAGGACTAGATTAGTAAGGATCAAGCCAAACAAAATTTTAGGGAAGCTAATTTCATCTGTGTGTGTGAGACACCACATCCAACAATCATGATAAGGATTTTCAATAATAAGTCTAGCTTATTCTGTCTATCCTGACTACTTCTGCATGTTCCTTCAGCAACATGAGCTCACCTGGTAAAGGCTCCAGTAAGGTAAGTGCTCTATACTTTGTGTGTTTGAGGCAATGCATGAGGGACAATGTGGTCCACAGGAGTTCATATAGGGTTAGAAATTCCTGACTTCAAATTTGACACTCTTATTTGTGTCCTGCAACAACACACTTAACACTGTCAGTTTCTCAACAAGAAGCTTCTCTGAAAAGGGTAATTGCATGTTTTTCTCTTCCCAAGAGTGATGTGAGGAGATATCATTTGTAATTTACAAAGCATTCTGAAATTAAAAATCTATACTTTGTAGTAAAGTAGACTGACTGCTAAAACTATTAGTAACATTTCATTCCATTATTATGAATTCAGTAACAGAAATCTGGACTTTGTTGAGATCTCACACATCCAATTTAGTAGACAATGATCTTCTTTAAGGTGAATACCAGGATACTGGGAGAGATTTCCATTACTAGTTTCTTACACCTAGCTCAACTCAGGTTATTCTATGAAAAATTTTTGAGAAATTTAAGCAAGTTGAAGCTGAAAAGAATAAGTGTACCAAGAACTTTCTTGATGAATGGTTATTTTTGACACCATGTAAGAAAGTTATTAGCAATGTGGCAACTTAAATAGAACTTGAAAAGTTCTCAAAAACTCCATTGGTGTTCTAAGATTCTGTTGCACATTTTTTAAAGAATTGCAAGTTCTGAAGTGACATTATTCACCTTTGGTATGTGAAATAGCCAAATTTAATTTATAACTGGCATTGACTTTGGCAGTCCTGCTTCATTTACCAGCCATTCGTAGTAACTGTCTTTTGATAAAGTGTCTTTTCATGATTTTTGAGATAACTGGAGTAACTGGCAAAGAAAAGGGAGAAGGTACTGTATCATTGTATGTGATGAATACACTCTATTCCACAAGCACAAAGGAACAAACAAATAAAAGCAAAATGAGAAAGGTTTCTTATCCAGCTCTGGTAGTTTAAATAGTCAAATGTATTAGAATACTGAAATGCTGAGTTGGTCACAAAATTTAGCAAACCAACAGAAACTTTCAGTCATTTGATTTTTCCTCTGTTTTGTAGACATTCAATATATATGCCCAGAAATTTTGACTTGAAATATAGTTTTATTAGAAGAACATTATGCTTATACTATTTATTCCTACCTTAGATACATCTCTTAGACTTTTACTGAGGAAACAATTCAGAATTCCTCTTGATTAAACTATAGAGTTTATTTGAAGAAAATTTCTTATATAGAATCAAAGACATAACAAATGCACACTTTTTATCTTGTGTGACCTGAAGCCAACTTACTTGCATGCATCCAGAGGGAAATCACCAGTATTTTGACAACTGTACTGTCCCATCTTTTCTGGAAGATGCATTCTGTTTTTCTGGTCCATCTGCTATCATACTTTTCTCTTCTGGGTTCATGTCTGCTCTTAATGTTCAATATAAAAGCTAATTATTGTGCTAAGCAGCTTTTCTACAGGCTTTGCTTTTGCATCTTCGATATTTCAGGAGCAGAATGGCAAATTAAAACATAGATAAATGATACAAAATTGAAAACAATTTTACTACTTACCATTTAATAATAAACACAAGGCTTTTCTTAAGAGACCATATATATCCAAAAACATTTACAAGTCTGCAATTCTATAACTCATGCATCACCTCCTCATGGATTTTTTGCTGCAATAGCTATATAATGAGTCTGTTTAGGATACATCTTCCTAAATGATTCTAATCTATGTATGTTCTCATACCACACTTATCATCATAGTATCTGAGCACCTTCCAGTAGTGTATTAAGCAATGTGACTAACATCTGCCGCATATTTTGTTCTCTCATCATTTCCCCAGGGGGACAACTATGTGCACTGGAGTGTTTTGTTTTCAATGTGTTTATTTTTTTAAGCGGTCCTTGGCTTGAGGGCTATCTAGTTCACAGAGGGTTACACAGATGAAGTAAAGATTATTGTGATTCACAGCATCCTCCCAGAAAAATGTGAACAGGGATGAAACACTTAACTTGAACTGAGGTGTTGAAATGAATGTCCCAAACATTCAAGTTATGTCTATTGACAATTTTTCACCTGCACATGAATACCACAATATACAATTGAAGCTTTTGTATTTCACATCTGAGAGCTGATCTAGACAGTTTACCTGTGTCTTGTGTAAAAATAACTTCCAATTAACTTAAGCTCATTTGGATTATCGTGCAAAGGTAGAGACCCAAGTCAGAATCACACTGAGGGAGTGTTTTATGTTCCCTTCCATTCAGGACCACATATACTTAACTATTGGCTTTCTCATTTGGAGACAATAAACGTAAAGCAGATGCCTGCAAGTAAGCATGTGTTTAAGTACTCTCTTGTTTCCATGAATCAGGTAATAAAGACAGTAAAAGACCTATTTACATCCTTTATCCCATTTCTCAGACCATGTGCAGTTCACATATGTTTCCCTTGTGGCAGATTTGATAGCTTGCTTTTTTTTTTTTTTTTTAAATTTATTTTATTTATTTATTTATCAGTTGTTTGAAGTGGTTCAAAGTAAGATTAGGTCACTTTTTCACAGCACAAGTGCATAGCTTAGCTGATCTTAGCTAGCTGGTTGTTCCCTCTGAGTTCATTCTTACTCTTATTTTTCTCTGTTCAGTTTCCTCCTGTGATAAAGCAATAAATTCTTAAGACAATAAATTATTTTTCCATCTCAGGGTGGGGAAGGAAGTTTAAGGGGAGGAGACACTTGAATGCTTAAGTTAGAAGGCTAAACTCTTGACAGTCAGTCAGTGCCACCAGAAGGCAGGCACAGCAGAAGTTACCTTCAATGCTTTGTGTTTCCAAGGTCTAACCTGGGCATCAAAGAAAGAAAGTGTAGTCTTTGTGAGAATAAGAGAGCAAGAATTTCTTCAGAACTTCCTAAAACCCACTAGATGATCTCTTTACCCCTTTATTCTGAGTCATAGAAGCATTCTTTGGCTTTTCCATTTCACTTGTTTCTGAAAATAACTATAAATATATATATATATGTATATGTATATATATATGTGTGTATATTTCCTGTCCCTTGGCTAGTCTGAAACATCATTTGCAGTTGGTTTTCTCATTGCCATGTTCTCTGTATAAGTGTTCTGGAATCAAATATTTGACCCTTTTCGTAAGTGGTGTTGTGCCTTTGTACTTTCTAAGCCATAGAAGGGCTGAACAAAAGGCAGAGAAAGCTTTCAGTGTGATGTTTATTTGAAAAGATACTTGGCAAATTTCTGGTGATGCACACAGCAAATTAGAAAAGTGAAGAAAATAGAGTCTTTTGAATGTAATGATTATTTAAGATGTGCTCCATTGTACATTCTAATAAAGCATCATTGTTTGTATTAATTTAAGTAAAATTTATGGCATCACTGACGATATTTGTCAGCATGATACTGTTATGGAAATTTTGCTAATAAGAAAAATAATGAACCCCTCTGCAGTTTCAAATTACTTAGTAGAAAGGATTTATTATAAAATTTCAAATTTGTTTCCAAGCAAATTAATGTACAATGTGCAAAATCTTTTTTATACTGATTCACATTTAAATTCTTTATCTATGTGTTTTGGAAAGTCCAGACTTGTTAGTACATCATTTAAAGAGGTAGAAAAGCACATAAAATAATTAATATAAAAGCCATTAATTAAAATAAACAGGATAATTACAGATATCAAAGAAGGCCATCAAGTACTGAGTTTGGGATACCTAAGAAATCCAGAAATGAATTAGATATATTCAGGGAAGTGTTTACTTCTCATTTATTTTTAATAGTGAAAACCCTCATAATTACCCCTATTTTTTACTGCAGGTGTTTTAAAATTAAATCCAGGTTAGTTAAAGCTATCCAGAATTGTATTGTGATGTAATGTGAAATGCTTAAAGAAATATGGAATTGGAATTTTACACAAGAATCAAAATAAACTGTCACTTTGCCAAGATGAAAGCCTATAAGAAGTGGACAAAAGCCTCAAGAAACTGGGAGGCAATTCTTCCAAACACAGCCAGATGTACTATGTATACATCTGAAGGAAGGCACACAGAAAAGAGAAAGAACACATCATCAGAAATTCTTTGCTCAGTGACTATCTCGTTTCTCATGTAAATTTGTCTGTGTTTGTCTGTTAAATATACTATATATATTTATACATATGTATGTGTGTGTGCATATGTATATGCACAGGCATGTGTGCATATCTCTACACATACACTAGGCCAAGTTCTAAGCCTTTTTGGCTTTGAAGAACGTTATCTCCTTAGGAAATTTTATTTTTGTCCTTGCTCATGACTCTCTCTTGGTATTATCAACCATCATCTTAACTTAAATGTCAGTACTTTGACAAAAATACTAGTTTTGACATGACCATTCAGAGAGTTACAGTTGGTGAAAACAGTAATAAAATTTTCTTAGCTCCTTGATTATGTCTAATTAAGCTTTAAATTCAACTGTGAACTGCAGTGTTTTCACTGAGCATTGGTATGGTGTAAGTAAATTGTTCCTGATGACATGTTGTCACAATAATCATCATTGTTATTAGAACAGGGAAAATGTTCCATGATGAAACAATATTCTGTCAAAAATATCAATTCTATGCATCATAAATTTCATACAAATACAGTGATTTTTGTTTAATTTTCATGAAAAACTGTGTTTCTGGTGTAAAGTTCAAAATTATTTGCAGGTTTTGTTTTATTATATTTGTCCTGCAGTATTTATAGTGTAATTCTGGACAAATTGGAGAACTGGGCAATCACCAACCACACGAAGTTCAACAAGAGGAAGTGCCAGATTTTGCACCTGGAACATGGCAACCCTGACTGGACATAAAGACTAGGTGACAAGATGCTGGAAAGCAGCTCTGTGGAGAGGGATCTGGGGGTTCTCATTGACAGCGAATTGAACATGAGCAAACAGTGTGCCCTGGCAGCCACGAGAGCCAACCGTGTCCTGGGGTGCATCAAGCACAGCATTGCCAGCTGGTCAAGGGAGGTGATTGTCCCGCTTTGCTCTGCACTGGTGCGACCTCACCTGGAGCACTGTGTGCAATTCTGGGCACCACAAGATAAAAAAGGTCCGAAGCTACTGGAGAGTGTCCAGAAGAGGCTACAAAGTTGGTGAAGGGTTTGGAGAGAACACTGTATGAGGGGCAGCTAAAGTCACTTGGTTTGTTCAACCTGAAGAAGAGGAGACTGAGGGGAGACCTCATGGTGGCTACAGCTTCCTCCAAGGGGAAGAGGAGGGACAGGCACTGATTTCTTCTCTTTAGTGACCAATGACAGAACCCGAGGGAATGGCAGGAAGATGTGCCAGGGGAGGTTTAGGTTGGACATTAGGGAAAGGTTCTTCACCCAGAGGGTGGTGGAGCACTGGAACAGGCTCCCCAGGGAGGTGTCACAGCCCCAAGACTGACAGTGTTCAGGAAGAGACTGGACAACGCCCTCAGACACACAGTGTGAACTGTGGGGCTGTCATATGCAGGGACAGGAGTTGGACTCAATGATCCTTGTGCGTCCCTTCCAACTCAGGACATTCTATGATTCAATTATTCTATGTATACAGTTCAAAACTAGTATTATAACTTAATATACACGATGATGAAGCTCAAACAAGTAGAGGTTTTTCATCCAGTTCTATCAAAATATAACAAATTAATATTAGCAAATATTAGTATTTGTATTTACTTCATACCTTTAAATTAAAATTACTGCATTTTGATTTGTTTCAAAACAGTTTCTCAATATTTTGAATTTTTTAGCTCAGTCATGGGAAAATTAATTTTTTTCCTACAATATTAATCTGGGTGTGCTCATAGCATGCTGTTCAGCTTAAAATTAGAAAATGGAGCTATTCCTTGCTGACTATGTGTTTAGAGATGCTACAGAAATGTACAAAAGATTTACTTTTCTCACCTGAAGAATGTCTAAGGTGGCTTCCCTATATTCTGTTCTATTATTTGCAATTATGCTGAGAAAAAAAATAATGAGAAAAAAGACATGGATTGACCTGTAAATTTATTACCAGTTCTGAAAAAAAATCATAGACAATGTGCTTTATATCTTCTTACTTAGATAATAAATTATTATTATGTATTTACACAATGTATAATGAGGCTTCATATTACACTCACATAAAACTGCAATACATTTTGTTTAATACTGATTAGATGAAAATAATAATTCTATTATACTACAATACTGCAATTAAATATTTCAACTTTTAAAGACTCACTTTTTAATTGCAAAGACCAAGACCTACTTTTCTTCCTTCATGTTTGTAAAGGGACCTCTATTTTGATATCAGTTATTATGATTGTGCTGTTGGAGGCTTTTTCAATATACACATTTAGCTTCCTTTATAAATCTCTCACAGATAAAGAGACACTCAGCAATATACATTGACTCTTTCAGCGGTAGTCAGAACTCCTTGCAATTCCTTTTGTGTGTTGATTCCTGCAGTTCATAACTCATTACTTCTAAATGTGATGCAAGTATTTATCTACATACTGTACTGTAGATGATTATAAAGGAGGTTGCATACTTTTGGCCAACATATGTGTCACTTTCTCTTTCCTTTATATTTCCTTTTCCCTTTCTCTTTCTTTATTTCAAATGTATTGGAATATTTGGAAAATATACTAACAAACTTTCCTACGTTTCCTTGAGTGATAATAATCACCAGCAGGGATCATATGTCATGCATTGAGGTCCAAACACATTACTTTCCACACAAACCTGGTTTGTTGTTCATTAACAAAAGTAAAGGTAGAATAATGAAGTTTAGATTTAGAGATCTAAAGCAATGCCATTTTTAATATAAAAGCAATTTCTAACCGCAGTAGTTTTACATAGATCTTACTTTAGGAAAATTCATGCTTGGTCAGGAAAAAAAAAAAAAAAAAAAAAGATAGAAAAAACAGTTCAATTTTTAACATATGCATTGGTTGACCAGCTTTGAAACTTCACTCTCATTATTTGACTTCAGAAAACTGCAGAAATGCTGTCTCATTAAGCTCAATATGTCAAAGGAGTGATTCAGCATCACAATGTGTTCCTGGCAAACAAGAGTATTTCTCCTGCTCTGCATGTTCTCAGTTCGCATCTTGGGTACTGGTGGTATTATTAGCATATACAAAGATGCCTTTCTTATCTCAGGTAATGTTCAGCACTCCACTTTAAAGAGGACTTTGATGCTTTTCTATTTATACAGTAAGTCTCTCCTTCTATCTTGCACCTCAAAGGGTGAGACTGACAAGAAATGCTGTGTATGATTAAGTAATTTCATACCTCTAGAAGCTCATGGCTCATCCTCTGTACAAAAGAAAAAAAAAAAAAAAAAGCAAACCCAGCTTCCCTGCCCATAAAACAGGTGTCTCTAAATAGCTTATTGCTAGGAAGCTATCCAGATAACAGGAGCTAAAACATTTGTAAAAGATTGTGTGTTACTGTGCTGTTAAACACACCAGTTTCTTGCCAGACTCTTCTGGATATCAAGAAGCATCCCATAAGACTGAAAATGTAAGTATCATATTTATTATTTCTCAGAATATGCAAGGTTAGTAGCTTCTTCATGACTCTGTCTGCTCTGGTTCTGTCCCTTAGGGTTCCCACAGCATTAGGAAGAGACTGTATTTGTTGTCCCTTCCTGGTTCTGTCATCTTTCCCAAGTAAAATGACAACATGGGAGAAGGCATCATGAAAACAAAACAAAACCAGAAAAAAATCCAACTTATAAAAAGGTGTAAAAGTAAGTACATTCTCCCTCCTAAGGAGTTAAGTGAGGCATTCAGCTTCTCTGAGGCAGACAGTCTTCCTATCCAGCCATGGGATTACCTGACACATGACTTGGTTGAGTTCCAGATAGTATACCATGGAAGACTTCTCTATTCCATCATTCTTCTTATGTACAGTTGCCTTCCTTCCTTTTCCTTTTCTTCTTTCTACTTTCTTTCTCTCAAGCCATTAACCTGATGTTGATGTAAAACTTGCTGGAATGTTACTGCCTTCTAGCTGCTTAGTACATTTTGGATGGCCTAAGCAGAAACTTCTTGTTTTCATGTTCAGTTAATAATTTTTTTTCAGAAAGGAGAGCTGTGCACAGAGCCTTAAATGATTCCTGATCAAACTAACTCTGGAACTAGCTTATGGAGAACAATTTATTCAGTCCAACTCAGTACAGTATCAAAATTAATCCTAATTAAAATTGTGATAAAATTTACAGGCTGAGGCATGGGACCATGTTATGATAGCCATACTGATTTTTTGAAGTAAGCTGCATTGTGCCATGTAGCTAAAAATTTCTTTACAAATACTAAACCAGAGATATCTGTTTCATACTCCATCTCAGTATCTGGCATTCTGTGGCATTCATCCGTCTGCCTTTTCATACTGTGTCAGCCTTTACCACTGCAAGAATGATAATATTCATCCCACTCATATGTGTGAATGGGATGTGGGAAAAGGAGCTTCTTTGCCTCTCTGTCCTCTGTCTTAGGTTTCTTTATGTGTATTTGAAGGTTACCATGACACTGAACAGAAGTGTGAAACTTGGTAGCTCACCCTGAAGGATAATTTTGCGGGTTTTCTCCAGGCTTCAGACATCCCAAGTTGTTGTTCCTTGTGTTTGATCACTTTTCTGGAAGTGATATAAATTTTCATTCAGAAATCCATAGAAAAAAAGTGATTCAAGGGTGTTATTTAGGATTTCTTCCCAAATATAAAAATATTTCTCATAGTGTGTGTTCTTGGGTAGGTGGTTTTCTTCTTTATTTTAATTTTGGTTTTTTAATTTTTTAAATTTGTGTGTGTGTTTTTACTTCCCCATAGTCATCAAAAAGGCTAAGTAGTGCTACTGAATTATGGCAGGGATCCAGTATAGGCGCTGAAGTTTACAAAGCCCAGGTGGCATGCTGACAGATGAATTGACATGGCAGCTTGAGGGCTTGGTATATTAAACATGATGAGGGGGTGGATGAGGAATGAGGGTCTCTGTGGATTTGCACATTCTTCATCGGGTCCCTTAAGCTTTCCAAGAGCAGAATTCATTATGGAGATTAAGTGTAAGACCAACTGTCTGATGTGACAAGAGAGTGCAGCTGGATTTCTTCCCATTTGTCCAGCTCGGATACCTCAATATTAAATTGATTAGGTAATAGGAATGGCCTTATGGAACTTATAAACTATTTAAACCTCCAGTTTGGGCACAGGGCATTTGGTATTGACACATAAAGCCAGTCTTCAGAAGTTCAGCCTGCTGAAGTGCTACTTATCTGGCTGACACTAAAGCTTTGAAGACTATGTGACAAGCCACCTAGGTAGTATGTGCTAGATGATTATCTTTTTAACCTGCTTGAAACAAGACTGTAGGATTTGACCTTGCACAAGACTTGAGTCTTCTGAACCCTCTCAAGGCTGATTCCACACTGTCTGATTATAATTAGTTGATTAGAAGTGAGTAAAGGAGCAGACTTTTTAAAGTATTCTGCTCTTTTCCAATGTTTTATTCCACATGCACCCCAATTTAAATACTGTCTGTAAGCTTATGCAACTTTAGGAAGATACGTTGATTATGAGATAGATGCAACATCTGTCTTGAAAATATCAGCAATGATAAGATCAATTTCTTATCTCTAGAAAGCAACCTGTAAGAGCATGTTCCATTTATACACAGGCAGAAAATACTTATTCCGGATTTGTCCATCTGAAGCTCTTACAGGTTAGATAATGAAACAAATTGAGTTTGATCCTTAGCATGATATTTCTTATTTCTGTCTTTCATAGTTGTATTCTGCATGGATCTTTAACAGTGTACCATATCTTTGAAGTACGTTAGTTTCGTGAAGATAAAATGACTCTTCATATCTGTTCTGAAGGATTCTGAGGAAGAAATAAAGTAGATGCACTTCATTTGTATGGCAAGCACTATCATTTTTGGCTAGACAGGAATGGTTTTTGTGCAAAAATAATTGGAAATAAAAGCCACGTAAGGACACTGAGCATTTCAGGTGTAAAAAAAAAAAAAAAAAGAAATCAAAAGAAAATACAGACTGTTAGTTTGTGAATAGTACAATGGCAGTGAGTTGATTCTTAAGTCATTGGTCATTCTAGTTTTCATTTATTAGCATTAAGATTCATTTAACTCCAGTTTAATAGATTTTCAACAACAGGAGCACAAAGGAACCACCTTCTGAGATACTTACTGGGGTCATTGGAGAGACTTTGAAGAGGGTGTCTTAAATTACAAGTGCTATCTGCAGAACTGAAAATGCTGTAGTGAATGTAGATACTGGGAAGATCTTATTAAAGCAAAGTAAATGACCGAAGATGGGACTGAAAACATTAGCCTATGTGACAGGATATTGGCATATATTGGCATATATTTAATATGTTACATTATCAGGTGTCAGGCAGCTCAGCTTTGCAAAGTGGTCATCTTCAGTGTTAAAGAGGCATGAATCATTTGCCATTTCTTTGGTATTACATTGAGGACAAAAAGGAAGGAAGATGTGTCAGAGCACAGTCTCAGCCTTATTCCTATTCTTATTCTTTTATAACTAGCCTGCTGTTTGGAGCAGCCAGTGGGGTGCACTTTCTAGATAATTAGCTATTTCAGAACTGGGATGGACTCACTGTGAAGGAGGAGAATTTTGACTCTTTTCTCCATCAATATTTCATGTGATCTGTTCTTCACTTGGAGAAGTTAAAGGTTCTGTATGTTAGAACATTTTAACTTCTAATTTACTTTTCAGCTATTTTTATTAGTTTGTGTAAGCCATTTAAAGGTTTCAAACATCATTCGAAATATCGGGCATTTGAAGAAAAAAAAAAAAAAAAGGATAACTGAAAGACTTACATAAACTGTCTAAATTCTGAAAGAGGGATTCTCCAGCTATGGGTACAGAATACAGAGTGGGGCAACTGGCTTCTGACAAACTAATCAGTAGTCTGAGTAGTGAAATATATGCCAGTGAGGTTCAAATGGATTAGTGTTCTCTCCCAATCGTACCAGTCAGTGTGTTATTTTCCCTTGCTTCACATGACACTTTAAATTCAGATAACAAATGTAGCTGTACAACCATTTATCTGGCAAATGGAACATTATTTTGAGTAATTTCTTTTTGGTATTTGTAAAAGTGTATGTAACACTGTTAACAGTAACTATGCCACTCAGATCCCTTAGTAGAAAATCAAAATCAACTGTTAAAGGAATTTCAGCTAAGGTATTTTAAAATTAAGATTCATGAATAGGGTTACACTTTTTTTGTGTCTTGTTCAGTTGACAAGCCTGAAGGAAGCTAGCTTATCTCCAGTATAGAAACCTCACTATCTCAGAAAAAGAGCATACGATTTATGCAGAAATGATGAAGTTATTTGAATGTGAGGGTATTTTCACATAACTGAAGTAATTCTGTTTCTTCAGTCACTTCATTCTCATGTCTAAGTAGCTTTATCAGGTTGCTGACTGCTGTAAACATATTCCCATTATCCTCTATTGGAAAGGGTGGTGGGACAGAGTACAATGCTGTTTAGATACAGCCGAGGGCAATGCTAAGATGTTTATTCAATCTCTAAGGAATCAGAATGAGTTGTTCCAGTGTCAAAAGCATGTTGTACTTAGGAAAACAAACTCATTTCTTTGCTAACACTCCAGAATGCTAAATTAAAAATCTATAAATTACTAATCGAAAAATTAAAACCAATAAAAGTGTGCCATAATCTCTGTGTATAGGACAGCCTCCAAAACAGCTGTAAGTTTTGCTTCCTACTTACCTCCAGCCTTCAGGAGTGCATCTATTTAGACATACCTAGCAGCACATTAATCTACTAGATGTACAGAACCTACATCCTATGCAATTAGATGTCAACTGAGTTATAACTTTCACAAATTATACAACTTGTGTATGCAGTATCCTGAATACTTCAGACCTGCCCTCAGTAGACCATATAGATACAATAAAATTAAAAATCTTTGGCCTGAAAGAGCATCCACATTTTGTTTTGTTTCTTCTTCAATCATTTTAACTTGAAAAATCATGGTAGTACACAGCAGAAAATAATATTGTAAATTGGAGATTCAAAAGCTTTAAATTCCACTTGTAAAATTGGGCAGATATGCTAGTTCCAAGACACTATTGCTTGATATTTACTAATGAACTGCTGTAGGGTTTGTTTTGTATTTCCTTTGTGTTAGAAGTCAGTTTTGCTTCACTCTGTTACAGGCACCTGTTGATAACTATCACCAGTGTTTCGTTGCAGTATCTGCAAGTGGCACATCTCCTGCCACACACTGAATTCAGTGTGCTGAGCTAACAATAAAACACCTTTGTATGACATGAATTAGCCATTGAATTGCCACAGTGTGATTATGTGAGCAAAACTGGAAATCTGAGCAGTATTCCTCTTTGAATGTGTGCTTTGTTGATTATTTAAATTTCATTTTATTTTTTGAACAAACATCTGTTTGTAGGCATAGCTTCTGATCTAAAGTGACACTGCTATATCTTTAGTTAATTTGGTGAAAAATGTTAAGTGTTCCTTAAGCAAAATCAGAATAACTGTGGTCGTCTCTCTTCAAGAAGTATAAATCACTATGCGTAATTTAAACAGGTAGTTTAAATGCCCAAATGTTGATTTATTTAGTTTGTTGGGTTGACTTCTTAAAATGTAACTGCTTATGAACAAACATAAAAACAGCAGAAAACTTTCTAGATAGAATGTTTATTAAACTGATGACATTGATAATCATGTTAAGGATTAAAAAGCACTTATTATGAAATTTTAATTTCTAGAAACAGGGACAGTTGCAAAGAACTTCACATGCGAGCCACTTACTGACAAATCCCAAACATATAAAAGTTCGAGGAGAACACTAGACATCCAGCTCTTCTGGCTCTGGTGACTTTCTGAAATAGAGAACAGTGAATCCAGTGAAGTTTCATCTGCTACAGATTAAGATTTTATTTAACCTCTGACAACACAGTCATGAAATGCTCTTTGAGATTTAATTTTCCTAAATTTAGATGCAGGTATTTTACACTTCCAACATTTGCACGGGCCATAGTGGAAGTTCAGAAACCCATCTCACATGTAAGTATGAATGTGTGTCTTGTACCAAATCCAAACTAGTAAGACTTAAATTATATAATCCTCAGATATTTTCCAACTTTTAATTATCTCAAGAAGATGAAAATATAACTGAGAAACTGAGAAGAAAACCACTTGTTAAAATAATTTTATACTAAATAACATTCTTTATGCAATGAATGCTTCTTTAGAAATGTGAGTTACTAATGTGTGCTTACTGTTAAAAATATCTATACATGTCTCCTAGGCAGCATTCTTCGTTAACATGTTTGCAGTGCCTTGTTAGCTAAAACCTTCATTGAAATATGGCATTCCTACTTACAAAGCAAAGACAGAACTGGAAGTACATTTCTTAACTATCACAGCCTTTTCTGTTTTGTTTGTCTATGCAGAATGTGAAGGCAGGCTTCCTCTGTCTAAATGTTGACATCTCCTTCTGAATATCTATGCCAAAACTAATTTTGCTAAGCATTCTTCACATATTCCTTTATGAGAAAGAAAGAACCACTTGTAGGGAGCAATTAATCTCAGCTTAAAATGGAAAGAACAAATTGTTTCCTAAAAATACCTCTTTGCTTCACTTGGAGGAACTATACAGAGGTTTTAGGGAGAGTGTCTCAAATGTAGACTTCCATATTATAGACAACTAAAGTTAGGCAAGATGATTTTCATTCTAAGTGTCAAAATAGAGAGCTGCATCACCATCTATATGAATAGCTGTGCACACAGAGCTGGTATACTTAGGTTTCGGTGCATTAAAGGCCCATATAATGAAATTACAGCATTTAGATTAGAAAGCTATGGCAGTTTCATAGCAAAGCAACTTTCTAAATTACTTTAATGTGAAGTGGTAAAAGTACAGTTTTGGTTCTAACCCTGGATTTTTTTCTGTTTTCATAATCCACAGTGTTTATTGCTTTTTTGGAAAAAAGATAAGGGAGGAATGCCAGTGCAGTGACTTTTCAGAACCACTTACACCCACACATGCCCTTGCACACACATAGGTGGAAAAAAAAAATAAAGTATATATCCATTCCAAGGCAATACTTATTGCAGTGCATCGACCTCATCTATAAATCTTTAACTGCTTAAAAAGAACATTTTCAGAAGCCATTAGTGGCATAATCAAAGACAGAATCAAAACTAATAATGTGGAAAAGATAAAGTTATAGATGTTTAGTAATATTAAACAGTTTTGATGATCTGAGTTCTTTCAAATTTGTACCTAAATTCCAGATATCTTAAGTGTCTGAAATTGTCTCCTTTCCCTCTGTCCTTCCTCCCTCTGTCTCTTTTTTTCTATAGAATTCACTGAGAATTTTTATTAATTTTAAATCTTAATCTCACATTCCTCAAGATAACAACATTTGACTGTTGCCCATATTAAGCTGTATAGAAACTTACAAATGGGCCTATATCTTTCAAAGTACCAGCCATTCTAGCACCCCACCTACTCATACTAGTGCAACATTGATTTGTTAGGAGAGCTCTCAGTGAGCTTGTTGTAACCATTGTCTCCTCATGGTTGTTTGTATGATCATCGTTCTCTCTAATCCTAAAGGAAAACATGTCAGAGGTGGTATCTTGTCTAATTGCTAGACATTTTCCTTCTGTTTTGCTCATCACATATTATTTATCCTTTTCCTACTTGTTAAATCTTACCAAGGCTTGTCTTTCCCATTCTTTGTTCAAATTCTGCTTTTCTTATTCTGCTTGCTGTTTGGGGTTTTGGTTTGTTTATTTTAGTTTCTTTGTTTTGTCTGTTAATGTTACTATTACTTTGTTGTGATTCTCTTCCTATAATCTCCAGATGCATGACTTGAAAAGTTTGACTACTTTGTATATATGAAAAGGAACTGAATTATTTCTTAGATTAGCAGAAAAAGTTAGAGTGAATTCTCCATCAAACCAAGAATACGTATGTAAGTTATGTTACTAGTATGGCGGTATTACGTAGGCATTATGTTAATTATTATTATAAACACATTTTTAATCCAGAGCTCCCTGCACATCAATAGATAGAGGTTTCTGTACTGTTATGAACTGATGAGTTTTGTATTTCAAAGGAGTGTCCTTTTGCTTATTTCTTTAGTATTGTTCTGACCAGTGAGAAGGCTGACTGTAAATAAAGACATGCATAAAGCTATGGAAGTAAAACATTCTGAAAGACTGTCATATCTCAGAATCTGTGTACAGATATATTGTAGAGATTTTTAGAATAATACTGTGACTTGCCTGCAAATATCACATGTTTTTGTGGGTGCTAGTTGTCTTGATAATCTACTGTCCTGCTGCACTGACCAATGATCTACCATGATGCTTCTTGGATGTCCAGAAGTCCTGCCAAATGACAAAATGACATACTGAGCAACTCCTCAGTAAGCAGCACATGTTCAGTCCATTTCATTTGTCCTTGAAGCAACAGATTCACAGCACATGTGATACAGAATCATACTGTGTAGGTACAGTATATCTCACAGGTATAAAACATTTTCAGCTTAGTGCCTGCACAGCAGATTTGTGATGGCATGCATTGAATCAACTTCTTGCCAGCTTGCAGTTCTTATGGGTAGCCCTCTGTTGGTCACAGGTTATATATTTTCTAGGTATTATTGATATTAAAACTTAAGTGATCTGTCTAAACTTTAGGTAGGTTAATGTCAAGTAAGATTCCTAATGGTGATGTCATCTCAGGTTTAATTGTGAAGTAATTGTTTTATCCCTATTCCAAGGATGATTAGTTTTAATGACACTAAATGGCTCATCATCAGAGAAGTGTGGGCTTTACTTTAGCAGTGAAGTTCACAGCCTTGAGCTGAGCGCACTCATTTTCATCTGAAGATAGAAAACATAAGAGAGATGGGATGCAAACATAGAATGGAAAACAGGCAAAGAAGATTGCCTGTAGAAAATATCCAATGAATTGTTCCTATCCTGAAGCTGGGTGCCTGCATCTCAGGTTTACAAGTAGATGCCTCTATGAAACAAAAATGCAAAGATTAAAACATCTTCCCCTTTCAGAAAAAAATAACTTTTTTTTTTGTTGTTGTTGTTGTTTTTTTTTTTTTTAGTGAGTCTTGCGTCTTCCACAATAACTTATCCAGTGTCTGTTTAGGGTAAAATTCATAAAGAGTTCAGGAATAAGACTACTCGTGTCCTTTCTCTTACCAGAAAGACAGCTTTATTTTCAAGTTGGAACAGTCAGGTTCCTTCCAATCTGTTGTCCTTCCTGCCCTGTCATTTTATTGCTTTCCTCTACAAGGTTTTTCAAATTTGCTTCTTTTACCTTATGTTGTAGATAACAGACAAGCAAAACAGTGTACAGACATTTAAAAAAGTTTACTTTTGCAACTGCTCTACTTTTCATGGAATAATTTAAAATTAATTGGTTTAGAAAAAGGAAGAATAAACCTCACCCTATAATCTCATGGCACAAGAGGGTAGTTTCACTTCCAGACTGATTTTCAATGTTTACTAGCTTTAGTGGAAACCGAGGGCTTTTGAAAATACTGTTGAGGCCTCTCTAATATTTTAGGCATCTACCTACACTTTAAAATCTGAATTATGATCTGAGTTTCTCTAAAACAAGAGCCAGGATTTTGAGACTACAAATTAAAAAAAAAAAAAAAAGGCTACATGAGTGAGTAGCAAATGACAATTAGGTAAGTTAGCTATTAAATAATATTAGGATAAATTATAACCACAGTCACAGTGGTGTAAATCTAGACTAGTTCTGTTGAGGATGATTAAGTTTTTCTGAATTTAATGGGTTTATTGTTTGTTTGGTTTTGGTTTTGGTTTTTGTTTTGTTGGTTTGGTTTGGTTTGTTTGTTTGTTTTTGTTTTGTTTTGTTTTGGGTTTTTTTTTGCATGTGTATCTTTGTTGTTGTTGTTTGGTTTTGGTTATGGTTTGGTTTGTTTTTTACTTTCTTATCTTCAGAAATAATAGTTTTCTTCAAATGCCACAAGTTTTACATTATAGCAATAACAGACACATAAGAAACCTTTTTTTTTTTTTTTTTTTCCAGAGAAGACCTTCAAACTTACTTGCACAAGTACTTTTTACTGAAGTTGGATTTGTTACAAGAGTAACGTGTTAGTGTAACTCAGGGCAGGAGGGATTTTATTTATATCTTTAACATACTAAGTGAAGAATTAAAATAGATTAAATTGATAGCTCAGAGGAAATAGATTATAAAACTGTGCATGTTCATAATTTTTACTCCTAACTATTTTTTAAACTGTTTTATCTTAAAGTCTACTTAATCTCTAATGTAGAAGGAATTTAAATGTAAAAGAAGTACATGATTTTTTTGTAGCACCACACATTTCTTACAATGTATATTAAAAGCACTTCCTAAGCAGTAAGGAAAATGTGTCACACTGCATTGGCTGGGGAAAGAGACTTGTACCATGCAAGAGTGGACTGACAAGAATAAAGAGATATGGTGGACAGAAAGAATCACAGCTGCCTGGAACTTTCAAAATCACTCCTTTACAGCACAATGCTTTCCATGGCACATCACTGTTACTCTGTATAAATTTTTCTTTCTTCTTCTCTCCTTTTTATTTTTTTTTTAATTTCTTGTAATTACTAACCAGAACTGACTTTTAAATCTTTGTTAACATAGAACCTGATTTTAAAAAAATCCAGAGATACCTATAGCTGAGAGAAATTGAGGGTGCTCAGGTCAGTGCAGAGAAAGACAATACATTGGAGTTGAACTGGATAAAACCTTTTTACTAGCATTTTCATCACACTGAAAATATAGTGGAACTTGATTTAAGCTAAAATGTTCCACTTTTATTCTAGTGAAAGTGCAATACATTTAAAGTTAGAATAACTGAGTGATGGATCAGACCTTTCAATGTTAGAAATAAAACAAGTGCAGGAAAACAGTGACTCCTAAATTTCTGAAAAGCTAAATATGCTGAACTTGACAGAGTTATTTCAGCTTGAAAATGTGACAGTACACCTGTGTTTTAAGCAGAAAATTCACCTCAGTATTAATTTAAATAGATAAGTAAAGTACAATCTCCTTTTTTTTTTTTTTCTGATTTGTGTGTTTGTTTGGTTTGGTGATTTTTTTTTTTTTTTTTTTTTTGTTGTTGGTTTGTGTGTTTGTTTGGGTTTTGTTTGGTTTTGTTGTTGTTTTTTAAGTTTTGTTTTGTTGTGGGTTTTTTTTTGTTTTTTTTTGTCCTCAGCAGTCAGCCCCATGGCCTGCCTGTTACAGGTACATATCAGATCAGTACTTCAGTGCTCCAGCCCCTAGTTCTACCTCTTCACCCTGGCTTAGTATATTTCCTCCCCTGTAGAGAGGAGGCTATGCTGAATCCTTCCATGTAGAAGTGTTGCAGAGAGATTCTTCCTAAGTCTCAGAGAACATTAAGAAATTTATTTCTTTTACTCCAAAGAGGTACATACCTCACAGAGCACCTACTGGGGTAATGAACTACACAGTATGTATTTTAGGGCTCAGACAGCTGACACCTTTTCCTCTAAAGCAAAATCTAGAAACAAACAGACCACCACCCCCACCCCCTGAAAGAAAAAAAAAAAAAAAAAGTATTTTTAAAAGCATTTCTTCCTCTTCAGGGGACAGATTACTGCAAATTTCCCTGCCTGCCTTCTCATTGTTGTGAAGCATCCTGCCAGGCTTTGTCAGGTGAAGTATGCAAGGTGACTGATGGCAAGCAGCATGATTCTCATCACAACAATGAATGTGGCAGATCAGGAAATTCTCCACTGAATAAATCACTCATTCAGTCAAAAACATTAGCCAGTTATAAGTGCTGACAGCACTGGATGGATTCTACTGGCAGATAACCTTGTTCTGTTTTGGTGAACATTTGTAGTTTTGGTCAAACCCTTGTTTTCAGTGAAATGAGCAGTAAAATTCCCCTTGAATTTAGAAAAATAACATATACATTATACATTCTCCTCTCGTAATTTAAAAACACTGTACAAAGTTCAAGAGTTCTAAATATCTACTAGAATTTATTTGTAATATTGAGAGATATTATGAAAATAGATAAGTGCTACTTGTCTGTAGACAACTATTTTTCTTCTAGGGTCTCTGCTATCTTTCTTCAGCCCAGATAATATTTTCCCTTCCTCTCATACATATGCTGAAGAGGAATATTGGTAACTACAGGCACAAGACTATTTGTTTATAGTCTATGTATGTGTCTAGTCTATATGTAGTCTATCCTGTTTCCATCCTTTCTCCCTCTTCAGACAGACAGAGAAATAACAGGGGAGCTGAAATGTCAGTGTTAGAATATTCTACATCTTCAGCTATTTACTAAAGTATCTCAGCTCTGTTTTGCTCATTTTTGTTGAATGGATATGCCAAATCTCTTTGGAAAAGTATTATAATATACAGTAATGAAGAAAGTTTTTGTTTCACTGTTTTCCTTTTCTTCTTTATTTCAAGCTGTTAGGAGGATGTTCTAGGGGCATGTTTTTCTTCATGCAAAAGTGCAAAAGTTTGATTAGATCCTCACCTAATAATTTTAAATACTTGCTGTAACTCAGCTGTTTACAAAGAGATAAGTGAGATTTCTTTGAGTAGAGTTCCACCATTTTAATAGATAGTTTTACATGGATGGTATTTGTTAAATCCTTGACAGGATGTGGTGACTCTTTCAGAATATTAAAATGAGGTACTGTAAATAAGAATTTTGTTAGCGTAAAATATTTTAAAAATGTCTTTTTTCAGATTACTGAAACTTTTTAAATAATTGAAAATGAAAAATATTCAATTAAAGATCAAATCTGATCATGTTTACATTATAAACAGCAAATATATATCATAACCAGAAAAATATAAAGAGAAGAAAAACCTATTTATTGATAAAAGAAACAAACAATTTATAAACATGAAGAAGATTAATTTCCTTCAGAATTAACTTTCTTTGTAAAAATAAGGTAAGTGCTATTACTGAAGTGTGTTATTGAAACATGTGCCTTTGATCAGTAGAAGAGCAGTTAAATGTGGTCTGAGGTTTCAAAAATTTGTTTTAGAAAACAGTGGAAACTGAAAACTCAAATGAGTCTTAGTTCATTGAATTCAATAAATTCTCTTCATTTCCGTGAGCATATCACTTATTTGCATGTTTCTTCTTTACTGTTGTTCCAAGGCTTATGTGGAAAATCAGAAAGAAGAAAAACCAAAAGTGTTCACAGAGTTATCTACAAGTTATGCCTATCAACACATCTTGAATGTTAAAGGTACCTGGTCCCTAGGAAATCTATGACAGAATGGTAAGATGAAACAGCTTGAACATACTAATGCCACTTGAACATTTCTGGCATATCCCAACTTTTAGCAGCTGAGGTTTTTAAAATCCTGTGACTCCTCCAGTGCTCAACTAGTATTATCTTATTTTCCAGGACAAAGATCATACAATATTTATCAGATCTGATTAATATATGTACTGGGAAACTCATGTGTACTTTGCAATAAAATGTATATGACAATCTCTAGCAATATGATGTGAGGTCATGTGCTTTGACTGGCATTTATGCCTGCTAGTGGTTTTGTTTCTTTGCTTGTTTGTTTGTTGTTCTTGTTGTTGTTTTCACTTTCCCCACACCTAAGGAATACTTATACTAATAGAATAGAGTTATTCCTTAAAATGTACTTTGATCTAACCTTTTAATTTGGTTTTCCTTGTGGTTTTGATAGCTTCATGCACAACATATACCACTTTACCTCTTCTTTCTTCTCCTTTCCTTTATGTTTTTTTTTTCTGTGTTTCCTCATTCTGTCACAAACTACAATACAGTTCAACTACTGTATTGAGTAAAGTATGATAGAAAACACTGCATTACAGTCTACCAACCTTTACTTCCCTTTTGAATTATGGTGCTGTAAAATTAAATGTAACAGTAACAAGCCCAAATATCTGTGTTGAGAAAGATACTTTTATTTCACTGAAGGGTTATCATTTTAATACATGAAAGTTTTCTTGTACCAAGGTCATTGTTAAACAGTATATTATCTGTCACACACATTTTTTTCCTCTACAGATTTTAATGCTTCCATTTATGTAACAGAGAATGAAGTCAAATAAATAAAAGCTCTCTCAATCATGCATACAGAAACAAAGACAACTCTTTTTAATAACAGTGATTCCATCTGGTCTGTTGTTTTTCATGAGAGAAGAATCTTCAATGGCTTGTTGTTAACTTCTCATCCCAGAAGAATCAACTTCATTTTACTTCTTTTCTTAATCCATGGCAATTGAATTTTGAATAAGAAGGAGACTATCTCCTTGTGACCCATATTTAGCTGGGATAAATCTGTTTTATAAAGAACATGCGAGAAATCTCATTACGGTTGTTGGATTATGATCTGCTGCAGTGTCTCTTGTTTCTCAAACCAAAAAAGTTTTCGTGTCTCTTCCCATTCCAATCACATGCAAATAATTTGTCAGATTTATTCCCCTTTTCATAGTACATTTGTTCATTAAGCTTTTACACATTGTCTGTGTTATTCATCACAAAGCATTTAGTTTTTCTCTGTTTAATCAAAAGTTGGAGGGTCCTAGGGTACCTGCTTTTTATGCTGCTTTTTTCATCTCATTAACTTCCTTTTCTAATTTATACTGGTACTCAAAATATACTTTTTGTACTGCTGCTGAAGCTAAGCAAATTATTCTACCCCTCATGACTGCTTTGGCAACTTCCCACAAAACACCCAGACTAGCTTCTTGGCTTTTATTGATATTAATTTATTCTGAAATAGTCTTCATCTGTTGCACAAATGCTGCAGCTTTAATTAGAGAGTTGTTAAATCTCCATACTTCAGATCTCCTATAATTCAGTATAACATCCAGAGACATAGACACCAGAAAAATATCAGGCAGAGCTGGATTTCAAATACCAGATGGTTACACGTTACAATGCATGCTCATAAATAAATAAGAAGAATCCCAGTGTAAATGTAGTGAAACTAAAGTATAAAAGGTACTGGATTGTCTGTCACAGTGTTGCTGTCAGTATGGATCAATGTTGCTGTACCCTTTGCTTGTTTCATTTTCAAATTGTCATTTTGTAACAAAGGTCAAAGCTCACATTCTTGTTTCAAAGTAAAGAATAATTAAAACCTTCATCTACTACAGCTCCTGGAAACATCTGCCTTCAAGTAAGAAAGGATCAAAAAATAAACAAAGAATTTGAACTGCAGGGGACACACACATTTGCAAATGTAACAAAGTTATCTGTCATAATCCTTTGAATTATTATCTTTTTTATAATAAACTCATTGATAGAAAGAAAAATACATTTTTCTCCCCAATACAATTTTTAAACTAGAAATTGTGCTAAAAATTATGATCCTTTTATAATGTGGCTGATTTGACAGAAATAAGCAAGGCTACAGTCAAACAGAAGCACAATCAAAATGTAAAATTTATGTAATCAAAAAACCTCAAAGACAGTTGCACTGTTAGAAGTGGTTTACCATGTGTTATAATTTTATTATTATTTTGCCATTTCTCAACAGTAACATACTGTGCAATCTTAATCCAGTTTCAAAGTGTGGATCAAAAAACCTAGAACAAACTATCATTTTCGTTACCCCCCCCCCAAAGAAAAAAACAAAATCAAAAATAAAAATAAAAAAAAAAAAACAAACCAAACCAAAACAGAAAAGCAAGTTAAACTAATTAAGATATTCAGAAAGTGTTCTGAGGCTAACGCTAAAAAGAGAAGCACTAATGTGTAGAAAATAGTTGTAAGAAGTACATTTGTATTTTGGAAACAATTTAAAGTATGTTAATCCTTTAGTATCCCTAGAATGTTAGAAAACTACTTCAGAACAAGGATAATTAGAGAAATAAAGTTGAAACATCAGTAATAATAAAAAAATTCTTTATAAATCACTGAATAATAATTTCATATAGATTTCTTCTTACATACTTCATATTTAAACATATGAATAAGCTTGATGTTCAACAAAACCAAGTACAAGGTCCTGCACATGAGTCAGGGCAATCCCAAGCACAAATACAAACCAGGCAGAAAATGGATTGAGAGCAGCTCTGACGAGGACTTGGAGGTGTTGGTGGATGGGAAAATCAACATGAGTTGGCAATGCATGCTTGCAGCCCAGAAAACCAACCACATCTTGGGCTGTATCAACAGAAGTGTGACCAGCAGGTCAAGAGAGATGATTCTGCCCTTCTACTCCATTCTGGTGAGACCCCGGCTGAAGCACTGCATCCAGCTCTGGAGCCCTAGCCATAAGAAGGATACGAACCTGTAGGAACAAGTACAGAGGGGGATTACAAAGATGATCAGAAGGATGGAACACCATTCCTATGAACACAGCTTTAGACAGTTGGGGTTGATCAGCCTGGGGAAGGCTCCAAATAGACCTTATAGCAGCCTTCCAGTACCTACTTGTGTAGTGATAAGAAAAGGGTTAATGGCTTTAAAATGAAAGAAGGTAGATTTTTATTAGATATAAGGAAGAAATTCTTCATCATGAGAGTGGTGAGGCACTAGAAGAAGCTGCCCAGAGAAACTGTGGATGGCCCATCCCTGGGAATGTTCAAATTTTCCAACCTGGGTTGGAAGGTGTCCCTGCCCATGGCAGGGGGATTTGAACTAGGTGATCTTTAAGGTCCAACCTAAACCATTCTATGTTACAGCTTTGTTGTTGTTGTTGTTGTTGTTGATTTTAAAGCCTTTAGGCTCTCTTGTGGTTTCTTTATCACTTGGGTTAAGGAGGATTGAAGCTCTCTATTTTTATACACAAACTAGTTTGGAGTAATGCCTATCTGAGATGTGGCAAATAACAGTGTGAGCAGGTACAATGGGAACAGTTAACCATGTGAACAAAACACCATAGCATTTCAGTGGAGAAGTGCTATTATTGGCCAGCAAGAGTAAAGACTGAATTTAAGTTTTCTTGAATTTCGTGTCAGAGACGTGGACCCTCTGTATACACAGTCAGCAATATTTCACAATTGCTGTGGTAATCCTCTGACTTAATTTTGGCTTTCTAAAAGCTGCTTATCTAACCTAAATTGTTAATCTAGATGCTTCTGTTGCCATTATAGGGACCTCCAGAAGTTAATTCATCCTGTACTGTGATAAAAGACAAGGCTCCCTGCATGTGTCTGTCTCTTTTGATCTATTGAGTCCAGTAACTATATAGGAAACTCAGACCCAAATTCAGTTGTTGTTCACAGGTATCTAGGACCATTTGTGATACTATAAGGTATTCAGGACTTCTTCAAGGATCTGACACAGTATCCCCTTGTAAGACACCAAAGCCTCCAAGGATATCACAAATGGCACCAGGCACCCACAGACAGACAGTTCAGTAGTGTTATTAGAGATAACTCAGATGGGATGCCTAATGTTTGGATGGTTTAAATTACATGCAATGAAGCCCACTCAAGAAGAAAATTGAAATATACTACATGCCTTAAGGAAAATAGACTGTAAACTGAATGAATTTGCATTTTAACAGAGTCAATTGACATATCAGTTCTCACAACAATCTTCTATATTATTAGTCCTCAGCAGTTCAGGACCTAAACTTAACATCCATCATATGGAGGTGCATGCCATCTGCTGTGCATGACCATGACCTAGGCTATGAATGCCAATTTCATTCCTAAACACCCTTAGGAATTTTCTGAGTGTGACAAATATTTAAAATAACAGTTTTAGGTACTCCTCACTTTTACTAGCTCCTTCCCATATAAATCTGGTACTATAACTAACAAATGTACCATTGTGGAGATTGACTTTCAAGAAATATTTTTCCCTAGATCTTCTTTTGCATGAAGATCCTCTGGCTCTTAATGTATTAGTTTGGTTAACTATTTATTCCCCTTTGTGTTACTAGTATTTTCTGTTTCACAACTGCAGGACTAAAGGGTGACCTTAATCTGAAAAAGTTTGTTTCTTGGGAAGCTATTCATACTCTGGGGTGTACTCTTTCAAAAGGGAGTGAACCACTGACCACAGAAGGCAAGCTTAAATTAGTGCATATCCTCAGGGCAAACCTCCTGTTGTCTGCACTTGCCTGAAGCCAACACAGTTCTCCTGCTTTACTTAGTGGTGCAAACTAACCCAATTTCCATCCTCATGTATCTAAATAGCATCTAGGTGAAGACACTTTCCCAAATTTAATGTTTAAAACTTTGTCCAATATATATACATGCCTGCCACTATTCCACCAACCTGATTTTGGCTTGAGCTTGACATAATTAGTTGATATTAACATACATTTACAATGTTAAATTTAATGTTTTAACAGTAAAATACTAGTAATTATATAAATATACATGAAAATAGTATACTGCTAAATGTGGTTTTAGTGTCAGGTTTGGTTTGTTTTTTCAAAAGAGCTTTCAGTCCCATTAGATATTTTTGAAGAATCTTCCTATGTATCTAAAGGAAAAAAAAAAAAAAAAAAAGAAAAAATACTAATTACTAGTCTGTAAAATGTAGAGGTTTTTTTTCCAAATATACTGCATCATCTGGAACCTTTTCATTTGTTCCAAAATGATTTCACTGATTTCAGGCTATTGAATTAATATCAGATTTTTTATTTGTTTGTTGTTGTTGTTGTATTTTTTCCTGTTGTTTCTTTGTTTGTTTTTGTTGGTTGCTGTTGTTGTTGTTGTTGTTGTTGCCATTAGAGGGACCTCCAGAAGTCAATTCATCCTGTACTGTGGTAAAAGGTCTTGTTTTGCTTGTTTTTCCAAGTGGAATGAATAAATGGCAGTTTCAGTTCAGAAAGGTCTGCAATTTAAAAATTACATAATTTTCTGATAATTCCCAAATATTATAATAGCTGCATAGCTATAGATAGCAAACACTACCTCTATTTCAGAGTGGTCTGCTTTTATCACTTATATACATTTAGTTTTCTCTTTCTTTCTTTCTTTCTTTCTTTCTTTCTTTCTTTCTTTTCTTTTCTTTTCTTTTCTTTTCTTTTCTTTTCTTTTCTTTTCTTTTCTTTTCTTTTCTTTTCTTTTCTTTTCTTTTCTTTTCTTTTTTCTTTCTCCTCTCCCTTCCCTTCCCTTCCCTTCCCTTCCCTTCCCTTCCCTTCCCTTCCCTTCCCTTCCCTTCCCTTCCCTTCCCTTCCCTTCCCTTCCCTTCCCTTCCCTTCCCTTCCCTTCCCTTCCCTTCCCTTCCTTCCTTTCTGAATCGGTAACAAAAATATGGCCCTGATAATACTGTCTTTTCAACAGTATGCTTTTCATCATCCTATTAATTTCCTTACAAGTTCCTTAGAGACAATGCAAGCAGTCTGCCAAACCAGGACAAAAAAAAAAAAAAAAAAAAAAAAAAAAAAAAAAAAAAAGTGAGATTTTCAGAGGTATTTAGGCACCCAAACTGTGATCCTTTCGATTCTCCATAAGTTTTTGGAAAGTTCCTGAGAAATTGCAACTGTGAATTTCATTACATACACAGGTTCTTCTTGTGCACACATATGCCTTTATCTCATAACTAATGCAAAGCAGAACATGTGAATCATATTGCTTTTGAAGGACTTGCTAGGAGAGGAAAAAGAGAAGTTTCTAGTCAAGTTATACTTAATATGTGAAAATGGACCATACTTCTATCTACATTGGACTATAGAAACCAAGTTCTACTGATTATACTTGGGAAAAAAAAAATTGCTTGGACTAACCAAGTTTTAATTATTTTAAAAACAGAGGAGCAGTTAAGAGAAGCAGGATGTACAGTTGCAGGACCCTGGTGTCAGAAACAGCAAGAGAGTTGGACTACTTGTACAGAAGATGAAAGCAGGGGAATTCTGTTCCTGCTATTTCTTTGTAGTTAGTATACTGGCTTTGGAGGCTGCATCTGATGAAGCTACTCAGTAGAAGGCTTGGTGGTATCTACTACTTCTGACAAAGTCACTGCATCATCGAAAAATAGACTACTATTTTGGTTAGGTTTGCTGTTTTGGCTGTTTTGTTGTTGTTGTTGTACTTGTTGGTGGTGGTTTTTTGTTTGCTTGTTTGTTTTGGTGTTTTTGTTTGGTTTTGTGCTTTGTTTTGTTTGTTTTTTTTGTGGTGGCTTTGTTTTTCTGTTTTATTTTTGTTTGTTTGTTTGTTTGTTTGTTTGTTTTTCTTTAAGTTCTGAATTTTAAATATCTTAAAAAGATTATGGACCAGTTTTTGGGTGGAGATTACTGTTCACACTGCCCAAGTCTGTTACGTGGATTGGGTCACTTATGACAGTAGTAAGTGAGGCAACAGCCCGCAGAGAGCAGCCTGTCATGATCTTTATTGATTTTAAGGATTCATGCAAATATTTTGAAAATTTAACGGAAAATCTCTTACATCATAAAATTATATTGGTCAAGAAAATTATCACAATTATATGGTGTGACTTCATATTGTAGAAACCTAAGATTAGGTATTCGGGTTGTGTGCATTAATGAGGTTGTCAATTTCTAGCATAAATCATGAAGATTTAGTCATAGGGTTCTTGGTCTGTTGCCCAAACAGAGACATCCAAAACCATTAAGACATCAAAGGGTAGGCATCCAGGACATCTGCATGTGTTTGGACACAACTGGATGAACCTACAGGATAGCTAAAACATTTAGAGCACCAGTTTGAGGTCAAGTAAGATACCTATAAGCATCTAAGATAGACATGGTTCATGTAAGTGACTGAATTGAGCCTGATAAAGTAAATGTATTCTAGAAAGTTATTCAACGCACAAAATGTAGGTTTCTTATATCAAGGAGAGGTGAATAGTTCTTGAGACTCCATAAATTGTGTTGACTAGACTACACTAGAAACTTGGACACCTAAGCAGACTTCATAAGAAACATAGACATCTGCACTAGAATATCTTTATTTAGACATCAGCACTCAAACTAAATGCCACAGTTCCTGTGTCAACACAAAAGCTCTTAGGACAAAATTACCAAAGTTCTTCCACAGAAAGTTTTCATTTCTGAAATTCTCTTTTATATGAGCCTGATGGGTACCTCACGTAGCATAAAATTTAAGAAATAAAATATTTAATTATTCAGACTTTTCACTCACTGAAAAATCCATCATTCCCTAGTATTTAACTGACTACATAATAATCTCTGCAGAGGAAATTTCAAGGGTTTTTCACATTTTCATTTTTTCCTATTACAAAATACAACAAAAATGTAAAATCTCAAGGAAAATTGAAATGTGTGCTCAGGAAGGAGATTAGGCTTACAACAGTCCTGTTTATTCATTAATCTGAAGGGTAAAAATCTAACACTTTTACTGTGTTGTTAGTTCATTTGTTTTGAACTATTATTCATTTGATAAAAGCTGAGAGTGCAGATAGAAAATGTAAGCAAACCCCAAAACTATTTATTTTCTCTTTATCTGACTCATTTCTTCAGTATCAATTAACTTGGGAACTACTCTGGATAAATATTAGTCATGCATTGCTGGAACAATTAACCAAACAGGCTCATCGCAAGAAAAAAACAGCAGAATTACACACCTAGACATAAAGCTGACCCAGTTTCCACTAAAGTTATAAAACTCAAGTACATAAGACAGGCATTCAAAAACTTCTTGTGAGGGCAGAGAATCCCAAACGTATGTTGCACAGAGAGGCAGTATCCCACTCTTTCTTTTAAGTTCAACACTGTCAGCCATAGCAACATGTTTGAGAGGTGGTTCTATTCTGGGAAGTATTCCAGATTCATTTATGAGAAACTGAATCATTCTATGACCAGAATATGCTGAACAATCTATTGTGCACAGGGTAAGGGATATTCTTCTTTTCTTACCTCATTTCATAACCTTAAATGAATAAATACGTATAATCTACAGAGCAAATGCCACTCAAATAGCACATTACAGCACTGCATCTGCTCTCTGACTACACATCAGCTGGTAACTCAAGTTTAGAGCAGGGTCAGGTTTTTTGTTTGTATTTTTTCCCCCAGTGCTAGTCGCAGTGGACTCTCCAGATATGAATACATTAAAGGATTTTTCCTGACACTACTAAACCTTTTATCACAGATAAATGATAAAGAATTAATGTGATTGACTGAAAAGGGCAGCCCATCTTTGATCTAATGATAGAAGGTTCAGGCTATTCATACGCTCAATTGCATTCATGAATTATACAGTAATACTGAGCCACTTGACGGTGACAGTAACTATCACATCCTCCTTGCTTGTCTTGCACTTAATTTCCAGAAACTTTCACATATATTCTTTTAATCTTACCCACACAGTGCACATCCTCCATAATAAAGGACATATATTCTCATCAAATGCTACCATTTCAGTTCTTATCTGTTTGTTCCAACACACTCTAAGTCAGGGATGCCCTATGCAGTTCAGCTCCAACTAAACATATACATGAAATGCATTGAAAACTTTTATGAAGATTTTTCAACTTTATTTCCAGTGGGAAAAAGACAGTTACCTCACAGCTATTTTGATGATTACAGGTGTGTGAACTCTCTTTGCTTCCTTGTAATTAAAGGTCAAAGCCACAGACTTCTTTATTTTAAAATTGATGAGGTTTGCACCATCATTCCAGTTATTTTCTTTCCAAATTCAGCTATTACCTCTTTCTATGTCACAATTCAGACAGTCTCCTGTGAGGTATGTTCTTTGCAGTACTATAAAAACTAGTAAAACAGGAGAAAACCATTGATTCAAGTCCTTTCTTCCCTGCAGCCCACTAAAACCCTCTTAAGGGTTTTATGCTGCTGAAAATCACTATGATACCCAGCTGCCTTCCACTATATTATCTAGAAAAAGGGAATTTTTAATGACGTGGTTGATTTTCAGAGGTGAAAAATGTCTTGGGTAAACATGAAACAGACAAAGATGATAATGACAGGTAGTTAATAACAGTTTTTGTGATAATGAGGGGAAAATCGTAATAAAAAAGGGTCTTAAAGTAACTTCAAAACATAAATTTGCCTATTATACACCTTGATATCTTTCAGCTCTGATATTCAAATCACATTCAATTATTAGTAAAACAATTGAGATAAACAAAATAAATCAATTTCACCTTGACTTTAATACTAGTGAGAAGACAGTCAGTCTATATTTAAGATATCTGCCCCCTTTCCCTTCATTCTAAGTTTGAAAGCAATATCTAGAACTGCAACTAAATAAGTTTAAAAAATAAAAACATCATGGTGGTACTTCATGAATTTTAATTACAGCAAATGTAAATGAATTTTGTGTTATGTAACATATTACGAAAAAGACTAAAGAAAGATATTATGTGTATTGTCTCTTTTTTAGAGCAGTTCAAAAGCAAGGCAAAGCAACACAGCATGAGTTAGGCAAAGTTAAGATCATTCATGTGATGTTACTTATCAAAATGTCAAGCATAACCTGAAAACTTCCTGTCAGCAGTCCCAAAATGTCATAAAAAGAGAAGCTTACCAGGCAATACAGGACCTTTTCCTTTAGACAGAGGTGTGATTTGAGTTCAAGCCTGTGAGCAAAGAAACATTGTTTTAATGCAAGCATTGAGACCAGATACGCTTTGTAGTATTGGATGGAACCCTTAATCCTCTGTAGCATTTCCTCTGGAGCAATACAAAAAGAACAATATTTGCCTGAAAGTGCTGTTACCCAGATCACTTATCTAGTAAGACAAAATAATTGTAGAGCTATGAAAGCAGAATTCCAGTAATGTGAGTACAACTGCACTTGCTTACCACAGTGGTGAATTTAACATGGTATGGATAAATGACTCAGTTAAGTAAGTAAATAAATAAATATCTAAATGTTATGTTTTATTGTTTCATCTTTATGTGATCTATTCAGTCATCTGCAGTTCAGAACACTGATTCCAGTCAGAATGAATATACAAGATACAGATCAGAGCCATGGAAATTTTTACTTAACAAAGTTTGCTGGCATTACTTTCCTTGTTCCTGAATTGCTTGCAAAAATAAATTAGGGTTTCTTGACATTTATTGTCTTGAATTATTCCTATAAATTATTTTTATTCTCTTCTTTCATATGATGTCTTGATTCTATGTATCTTCAAGTCTGATGATGATTCTGAGCCATTTTTCTTGGTCTCATTACTCTTTCATGATATTGTTTCTATTCCTTGACTGGGTAAATGAAACATTAGGAAAATAAAAACATAAAAATGTGTTTATGCATTTATAAATGAGCTAGACTAAGGTAATACTGGCTATCAAGCTCATCTGCTTACCTTAAATATCTGGAAGTTGTGGTTCTAAGCCAAGCTAGACATCTTAATCATCTTGTTTACTCGGTGAAGAGAAATAACAATCTTAACAGGTAATTCCTCTGACATGCCTTAAGGTGATAGAGTCACAGAATCATAGAATCCTTTAGGCTGGAAAAGACCCTTAAGATCATCGACTCCAACCATTAACCTAATATTGCCAAGTCCACCACTAAACCGTGTCCTTAAACACTACATCAACACATCTTCTAAATAACCCTAGCGATGGTGACATAACCAGAGCAGCCTGCTCCAGAGTTTGGTAACCTTTTCAGTGATTTTATTTTTCATAATGTCCAATCTAAACCTCCCCTGGTGCAACCTGAGGCCATTTTCTCTCATCCTATCACTTTCTGCTAAGAAAAAAAGACACCCACCTTGCTACTACCCCTTTTCAGGCAGTTGTAGAGGGTGATAATGTCACCCCTCAGCCTCCTTTTCTCTAGACTAAACCCCAGTTCCCTCAGCAGCTTTTCATAAGACTTGTTCATCTCACATGAATTGTCAGCATTTATATCTGCAACACATATATACACCTGTTTAATCCTGCAAAGTTGTCATGCCTCCTGTGCTCTAGTCCAGAACAGCACAAGTGTTTGAAGGTCACCTACCTTGTCTGCCAAATCTGTGAGAAAATAGCACTATGACACTTATTTTTGGCCTGGTATGATTAATTCTGTTGCAGTCACCCAACCTAAAGAAACCTAAGATGGGACTGATAGTTTGGGAAGATATAACACATTTTCTTTAAATATATATTCACTAAACTGGAGAGAAAAAAATAAGAAAAAAGAGAATAAAACTCAGTTTACTCTAATACCTATCTAAATAAAAAATGCTGAAAGATTATGTGAATATAGAAGTAAGCCAGCTTTAGGTGAAATATGATCTTTGATGAGATATATTGATAAGAAGATGCATTCTGATACATACTATGTAGTATGAAGCTAATTAATGGACTACACTAATCTGGCATAGCTTTACCTTTTTATATCAGCTCTAAAAATCATAAATCCCCAGTCGCTAGAGATAAAAAACTGAATTACGAATGTTTGTCCCACACTGAAGAATATATACTTCTTTACAATCTCTACAAGATTCTAGGCTGAGAATAGCACATAATAAGAAGTCAGGTTTGTATAGCGCAAACACCATAGATCTTGTAAAGTTTATTATGTACTTCATTGAACTCTGGAAACACTTTGAGAAATATTTTTAACTTCTTAGAAAAACAAACAAACAAACAAACAAGTAATGACCACCAAGAATTTTATTTGAAAAAAAAATGTAAATCTTTAGGTTTGGTATTTAGGAAAATTGTGTATTTTTTGTATTCCAAATTTCTCTGTGAAAGCAAAGCATTCTCATATGCCCTTTATTCCTCTATGTGCCTAATGTGTTCCTGGCGATGGATTGTTGCAATAAATTCTGTCTCCCTCAGGTGCTGCTGTTCCATGAAGAAGTGAAAAAAAAAAGGCATTTTCTTCTTTCGTTCTTCTAGACCAGAGAATAAATACTTCGACCACTGGAAGGTAGTCATAAGCTTACTTTCTCTTTTTATTAACAGTATCTCACTGGACACTAAAGTTTTAATGCTGCCTGAAATATTCAGGAGGAATTAGCATCTAAAGCAGCCCAATTTCTATTTCTATTTCTAATTTTGCTAATTGCTTATTAACAATTTTAATTATACAGGGGTATGTGAGGGAAAATCAACCCCTGTGTTCTTTAAGCACTGTCCCCAACTGATAAGCAATGGCAGACTCTAGGTTATTATTTCCTTGACAACACTGGACTGAAGTCATGATGGGGACTAGCTGACAGTGCAGCAGGGACACTTATAATCAGATGCATAAAGCCTAGAGGGATGGCTTGGGCACTCAAGCCCCTCCAGTATTTACGTTTGGTATTAAACATTTCAAGTGAAGATAATGATTTTGGCTCATTGCCCTTTCCCAGTATTTTAGAACAGCCATGCACCCATGGTCATAAAAAAAGGCAAAATTAACTCCACTGCAAATAGAGAGGAACAGTTGCAACTTGAAAAAATAAATGTCACTCTTACTACAGCTATGTTGACACTAATTTTTAAGGAACATTTTTCAGACTTCCAGGTCCATCTTTTGCTCAGGAGATAAACAGTTAAATTAATGTGGTCTCTTCTAAAAGTTGGCAGAAGACCCTCACTAAACACAAACATCAAGTTCCTCAGTAATGGCAATAGCAATCACAGCCCCACATTTTGGTGGTTTCAAAGTTACCTCCTAATGAATATAAGTATTATAATTTATCTCAGAGCAGTGCAGATGTCATTCCTAAGGCTATAATTAGATATTTTAAAAACAATGAGAAATCACTTAGCCATTGTTTTGCACCCCAGCCTCAATTGCTGATAACCACAGTACAGATAATCTACCACCTTATGAAAGCTATTAAACAAAGTACTTAACTACTACAAAGTCACGTTTGCTAAGTAAAGAATTAAGAAATATTCCTCTAAAAGTAGAAATGTGTTTAAAAAATACAATTAATGTTTTACAAACAGAACTTGAGATGAAGCTGACAAGGGACATACCACTGTCAAAGTAATGATGTCTTTTTTAACAGAATCTTAATTAATCAGGATATATGAGGATAGGAGTTGTGCAACTTATAAGCAGGAAGTTGACTTCCACTAACACTTTTTCCCCTCGTATGCAGTGTTATCAACTGTTTTTATGGAGCTGTAGTCTACTTAACTGTAGAGACTGGAAAAAAGAAGGGTCCCGAGAAAGGTTGAAACATTGACCTTTGAAGTCAGAGAAACAGTTGTGTACTTTGTATCCTTTTTGAGAAATCAGTATTGTTGTTTATTGAATAATAGCCTGCAAAACCAGAATTTCCAGTTTTGATTTCTGAATTATAAACTCTGTGACAACATATACCTTCTTGTGGTTAAAATTAAATGAATATATAAATAAAATTACATTAATAAAATCATTTAACTAAATCAGTTAAGGTACCAGAAGAAAACCACCTTGACATCTGTGTGACCTTTACAATTGATTAGTACCAAACAGGAAGATCATAATAATGTTGTCCAAAAGGTAAGTCTTACTCTCCTGTCTCAGAAAGTGGGGAAGCTGAAGGATTTCTGAATCAAAACTGAACCAAAGACAAGCTTTCTCATAATTTACAATTAGATATTATTATAAAACTGTGACTGTAATCAAAAGTTTGTTTTATTTTGTGGTTTGTTTGTTTGGTTTTTTTTTTTAAGGGATGTATAATGTGGATGGTGTGTGAAACCTTAGAATGCAGACTGTCAGCTTCTAATTTTTAAGTATTAAAGCTCAGTGGTAAAGGCTTCATACAGCAGGGGAATTTGCAATGTATTTTAAACCAGTGAGGTCAGGTCAGTGTCAGCGATAAAATTTTGAAGCAGATGAGTTCCAGATGTAATCTTATATAACAGCTCATAGATTCCTTAAAACTCATCTATAGAACCAATACCTGCTTCTTTCTTGTCTTCATTTCTCTGCCTGAAAATCTTGTAAAAAATTCTAAACTACAAAACCCTGTCAGAGTTTTAAAGGCTTGAATTCATGCATAGAAATGAACAAATAACATCTCTGCAATTACATTGTAGTCTCAACACTAACTCCTAAGTCTACTAATACAAGCTTTGTAGATTAAGCAGTAAGATTAACTCCTATATTCCCCAGACGTTGCTATGCTGAACTAAAAGAGGCATGAGGAGGTGAAACAGTTCATTTACAAGTAATACAAACAAATCTCAACATAGAGAAAATTTCATCATCTGAGAGATAGAAGATTGTCTTTCCCTAGATACTAATACGTCACTGTATAATTGTTCTGTGATGCTTTTACCAGCTCTAGACAAAAATAAGAAAACAAACAAACAAACAAACAAAAAAGCTTAGCTACAGGAATAAAATGTTTTGAAATATTAATAGATATTATTTAAATTGAAAATATCAAGTTCAAAATCAATTGCTAGCTGGTTTAAAGCTAAAGTCTGATTTCCTAAACTGTGTCAATAGAAACAAACATTTAGTTTGGAACAAAGCCAAAATGATTGGTTTCATTAGGATTTCTAGAATATTGTTTCTGAACTGTAAAGAAGTAATTTTATCACATCTGATTGAAAAAAAAAGTCTCTGGAGAGTGTTTGGTTTGGCCCATGTTAAATATTTTTCTGAGGATGAGGAATATTTAACTCTTGATATTTTTCATTTTTCATTCTCATTAACTATAAAGAGAAGAAAGTTAAAGTGATGGTCGCAGTCACAGCTGTCTAAGTTTCAATAGTTTAGAGTTAAATGAGATTAATGCTATCCAAGATGCACACTCTAGGTAGGACTCATTTAGTGAATCATAATTACCTAGAGAGAGGACATCTGTGCATAAGCTAGGTGACTATTATCTGTCCATATAAAACTTTCCTCCACATCTACAAACTCAGAAGGAAAATCCTCTCATGGAGGCTAAAAAAATTGATTTTGTATGGTTACTTGCTAGATATGTAGAACAAGGAACAAGAACATCATATCTCAAACTGAAATTAAGACTATTTCTAAAATAACCTTCTGGTACTGTTCACTGTGGTTACAACAAAAGTCCATATTGCAGTAGTTTGCAATGGGGAAAATCCCATCTATTTGTTTGGCCTATCCTTTGAATTTTCTTTTTGACTGCCTAAAAATACTTGAACTGCTAAAATCTCTGACTACTGCAAAACTAAGGTAGAAGAACTTTGTGCTTCAAATTATTCTGTTACTTTTCTGACATTAGACTTCCACATCATGCATTAGTAAAAACTTTTAAGCACAAAGTCATTAGTCATTTTGAAACACGAAAAAGACCAATCAATTCAATTACATGAGCTGACTTGATAGACTTCCATTTTGCTTATATAAAAATAAATAATCAAAATTAAGCCACACCAGTAACCAAACTACTCAGAAAAGTAATATATGCAATTGTATATACATGTATATGTATATGTATATGTATATGTATATGTATATGTATATGTATATGTATATGTATGTGTATGTGTATGTGTATGTGTATGTGTATGTGTATGTGTATATGTGTGTGTATATGTATATGTATATGTATATACAGTGTTCCTCTTTGGGAATATAGTATATCTTATCTCAGGTTTATAGGAAAGTATACACACGTCTGTATGAATATTTTTCTGTATGTTTTGCACACACTGACTTACTTCAGTCTGTCAGCCATAAAACAATTAACTTGTTCCTTGGTTCCCCAACTGGAATATCACAATCTTCAAGGCCCAAAGCACTTCAACTCTTCAGACTAGTGTTTGCAGGACAAATCTCTTCTCCTCCTCCCTTTCCCTCACATTTCCCTCTCCTTTATTCACAATAAAAATTTTCTCAAAACTGTGTTTTCCTCACAAATTAGTTAAAAGGCTAGAGGTGTTCAAGGTGCCACAGTAACATACCATGTCAAGTTGTCTTATTGCTGACATGGAGAAAAGTTACAAAGTTGGAGTTTCATCTGTCATGAAACATCTTCTTCTCTGCCAACTGGGATTAATTTAAACTAATTGTGTGTTCCTGCTTTTTTCCTGCTTTTTATCTTTATTTATGTTTTGAAAGGAACAGCTGGTAAGCATTTTGTTCCACTATGAGGTTTTTTCCATTATTATTATAAAAGTAAAGAATTATGGAGAACAAGTAATACTAGATACACCCTAGCAGCAGTCAGCCAGCTGTCATTGCATTGTGAATTTGTATGCAGAGTTCTGAATTTCATTTAATAGTTAATTAGAATGGGAATTAGGCCTTCCCTCCTTCCCAGATTGTGGTGAATGACAGTTTTGTTTTGGGCCAGTGATGTACTTGGCTTTCACTTTTCCATGATATCACCTTGGACAAACCATTTGTGTACCGCTGTATTACTGAAACTTTAAAGTGAACAAACAAACAAAGAAAAATAAATAAATACATAAAAGCATCTGAAAGCAAAAAAAAAAAAAAAAAAATCTGTATTATATCGCTGTGTTAACAAGATGGTAGTTTTTTAAGGTAAATTTGATACATCAACAAGGGGTCTGAATTAAAACATAGACACATACTGTAGCTGTTAAAGTGCAAGCCAGGACGGTGCTCTGAAATGTATGAGGATATTGGATATGTCTCACATTTCGTAGCTTTTCTCTGCATATTGCAGCAACAGCTGAATGGTTCAGCATACTGATTTTGGACTGCTGAGGGTGAGTGGTTGGAAACAGAAGCCAGGGTTTCCCTTCTGTGTATGGCTCTTTTCAGTACCTGGCAAAAGGGAAAGCAAAATCCATCCAGAAAAGTTTGAAGGGAACAGCTTTCAGCTGCCATGTAACCTTTTGTCTGTTGCAAACAAGGAAGTGCTTAATATCTTCATAATGCAGGAAAAAAATAAATGTGTTTGATTCATACACATTTTATAGATGTGACACATTACTTGACTCGCTAAAACTTTTATTCTATACAGGTTAGGCTTAATAATAGGTTCTAAGATCATTAGTCATATATAAGTTAAGAGAAAAAAGTCTGACCAAAACTGATGTCCAAAGGAATATGCACCTGGAGATGGAAGGAAAAGATAAACATTCCTTGCTTTTCCTACCTTGTAATAGTTGTGTCATCACTCTGTCTCCTTCTGGGGTTTCTACTGCGTATGCTCCAAGCCAAACAAGTATGCTATATCTTGAGTGTATTTCTTTAGCAATTTATTTATATCTTTTAGTATTTGAAGAGAAACAAAGCTGTAGTCAAGTAGGCCCTAGAGCAATAGTGGTATACTGGTATACTGGTTGGCTGCATGTTGTAGTTTGGTGGTAGTTTTGTTTGTTTCTTTGTTTGTTTTGTTGGTTTGTTTTTTGTTTGTTTGTTTGTTTGGGGGGCTTTGTTTTGTTTGTTGTTCTTTTTGCTTTTGTTCTTTAACCTAGGATAAAAGGTTTTCCTCAGGAGAGGAAAAAAAATGAGTCTCATAGTTGAGCTGTGAGATCTGAGAACTACAGTAAATACCTGTCTAAGTACATGAGAGAGCACACACAGCTCTGTTTCATTTGGCTCAACCACTTACTGTGTCAGTGGTTTAAAGTTAGAGAAAAAAGGAAACATACCAAAACAAGATGATGTTAGCCTACAAAGGGAAAGAGTTTCTCCCTCACTGAAATACTGAAAAGACCAACCTGTAAAAAGTCATAAATATAGACTGACACAGCTGTAGTCACTCCCGATCTCCTGTGAGGTAAGTCATGTTGTTATAACAGGATCACCACATAAAAACCTGGGTTTGTTTCTCTGTAATATTTCTGAAGAGCAGAAAATCCTTTTCTTAATGTTCCCTTTTATTCTAAAGACCACCACTTTTGGTTAAATGGTACCTTTTATTTCTGAATACCACCAAGCAGATCGGGTCTCTCAATTCAGCTGTTCTTTCAGAGAGCAGGTCTAGGAGGACAGTAAGAATGTTATTTCAAATATTAAAACTGTTTCTGGTTATAATGTGAGAGGAACCAAGCAATAATTCTAGGCACTTCACAGGATGAGAGAAGTGTTAACTTTCTCTCAGCTTGTTTAATTACTTTCTTTCAAGCTATTAGCCATTCTGTAAACATCAATTCATTATCATATAAAACATTAAGTAACACAAACAATCCAGTTATTCTCAGCTACACTACACAAATTCTACATGAACTATTTACTCATATGGCTCCTACTTTCCAGGCTGTTGCAAATACTTTTACTTTTTTCTCCAGTAAGTCACCATGACACTGACTCTTTACCGTCATGTTTTGCTTTTGTGTTTGCAACCACACCTGTAGCTGAAGTAGCAGAAGTGGTAGTTCAGTTTTGAAACTCACACTTGAAGTTCTAGCTTAGCAAATATAAAATTGTCCCAAGCATTTTTGGGGGATTTATGACTAATAAAGCTCTTGACTATATTTTCTACATAGAAGTGTGCATAAAATCTACTTACTGTAACTACTGGGTTAGAAATATGATTCAATGGTAATAACAGAATAAGATTAGAAGTAGAATTTAACTGGAGGATGAACAAAGTAACATTGTCAAGTTTGCCTTTTTCTCCTGAAATGAATGGCAGACACTTTTCCATTTCACTTTAACTGCAGTTGACCACTGAGCTGGTAAGCTGACAACAACACTGAACAGCCCCTTGAGCAGGAAATAAATGCCTAAAAGGGTGGCAGCACTTAAGAGAAATGTCTGTGCTCAGCACTAGTCAGGTGTAAATTCACAGATCACTTTTCTAAGTGATCTATGAAAGATCAAATCAAAGCTTCATTTTAGTCAGGTTAGTAGTGTAGGATGTAAAAGTTTTGCTGAATAGCCTTATTTATCCTCTTCTACTAACTACTGATATTGAGTTGTTCTTCTATTACAAAATTCTGTTTTCAGTTGTAAATCAGCCTTTAATTATACCCAGCAAGGAGGACAGGTACACTAGAATGTTTAATATTCTGTGGATTTCCCTATTAGAGCTCCTGAAACTAATTAAAGGATGAAATTATGTCTTCAAGCTATACAGCCTAAAACATTCATACCCCTCACCTTGTCTGTTCTAAAAATTAAGAAGTGTCTGTATGAGGGACAGATGGTGGGAAATTGGAAAGAATGCTTATGTCGATTTAATACATGTGTAGAAGGAAATAAAGGGACCATACAGTGCTTTGAACTATTGCTTGATTGGGCTGGGTGTGCCATATTGTGTATATTTTTTTAACTCTGAAATATGACCTTTTTCATCAGAGTCATGACTGACTTTAACTTGAAATCTAACAAAATTAAATTTGCTCCCAAGATAACATCAAGCCTGCATTATGGATGCACAATATCACAATATTTAATATTTTTTAGCAGGAATCATTAAAGTATCAACAATGGAAAAATGCAGTCATTGCTGCATTTCAAAGATAAGATAAATAAATTAACTTTTTGCCAGATGTTAGGTACAGAACAGTTGGAAAACCAAGGTACTGAAAAAACATGCAGTTAATTGTGAAATAATTTTAGTTCTCATATTAATGGTATCACAGTACCTCTAAATAAGAAATATATTCTTTTCTTTTTCACTTATAAAGAGATTTTTACTTGTCTGGTTGATTTTTTTTTTTTTTCACTGATCTAAATCCCAGCTGTCAGGATGAGGAATTGTAACTTCCCAAAACTTTCCACAAATGCTGATCAATATCACATCACATCCCAGAAAGTTAAGTGAAATTCCCAGTGAAGTCAGCTACTTAAGAAGTGTGCCAGAATATAAGAATCTGTATGTCCTATCAATAGTGATGGTTGGGACATGTGAATTACGCCCTGCATGCAAGGAATTTAACTGTGACAGGAAAGACACTCTTTCACAACCTTACTTGAAATCAAACAGAGCACTGTTCAACTGGTTCTAATGGAACTTGTTGGGGTGGCTTCCTCAGGTAGAGGAAAGAATTTTTGAGGGCCAAAGTGACAACAAGCAGCATATTTGGCACAGGTTCTGGCCAAAAGAAGTTCATGAACTGCAAAGGAAAAGTTGCAAGACAGTTTCAATCAAACAGCATAAGAGCCTGAACCATATTTTTTATATACTGTACTTGAATGCCTTGCTTCTTGATCTCGTTGCTTTGCTACAATGTTGTGGTTTTGTTTTTGTTTTTTTTTTCATTCAGAAAAACAATCCCAAATCTAATTAGTCTAATTTCAATATAACTGTTACATTCCCTTGACAAAGTTTTGTTTCAAAGATTTGGAATTTTCTGATAAAATACGTATTTTGAAAAAAAAAAAAAAAAGAAAAAAGAAAGAAAAAAAAAAGAAAAGAAAAAATCCACAGGCAGCTCTATGTTTCTAATACCTCCACTACTTTCTGTAGATATATGGTACCAATTATTTTTTATCCTTAGCTAGAGCTTTTTTTTTCCCAAAATAATTGTTTTATATCTAAAGTTTCACACCATCAACACACTTGATAATAAAATAAAAAGAAAAAAAAATGCTTAGCTCATTTTCCTCCATTATTTTAGCAGTGTCCTCTGTAGAGGAAAAGACAAATGTGAGGTGCCTACCCACACACAGTTATGTATATACAAATATAGGAAAAGTATTATTATTATCCAGATACCTTTGAATCAGGGATGTGTAATTAATTTCCTCTTCCCTTGTGCCTGATTCTCTTTTGTGTCTTTATTTCTTCCACATGAATCCTAGAATTGCACTCCTTTAAAATGGCAGTAACTACAAACAGAATCTGAACTGTGAGTTCCTTAAGTCCATGACTTCACCTTTACTTAATTTTCTGGTCACTGTTGTAGTTATGGCTCACTGTTCAGGGAGAACTTGGGGGAGGGGGAAGGGCACTGTGGATATTCTTCAGCAGAATTTGTGAGTTTTTGCCTCTGGCATTCAGGTTGGAATGTCCCTTCTGATTACGATCTGCTGAAAAACTCCTGAGGATGTGACTGTACATTTCAAAAAGCAGAGAAAGTGGATGTTACTTCAGATTATTTCTCCACTTTCTGAGTTAAATGTATGCTAGAATAACAAAGGAAGCTGAGTTAAACATTTTTTTTTATAATTTTAACACTAAATTGGTATGCCTAACTAACACAGAGAAAATAAATACCATTACAAACAGCCCCAACAACTCTTAGCTTTCATAATTGTATGTATATATATACATATTATGTCCAAGAATGGAATTTCTTAATATTTGTTAGGTATTTTGAGCAAGTTTTCTTTCACTGGATACTGAAGACCTCAATGAACTGGGATGATTTTTGCTTTCCTAGTTTACCTTTCTTCCTAGATCCAGTATGTTGTAATAGTGTCATGTTTCCACTATTTATTAGAAGTAATTCCATGTTCCTGCATGTTTCCTGATTATTCTCATATCTTGATTGGGACAGTTAAGCAAAGGTGCTTTGATATTTTCTGTTTCAGCTATAGTTCTAATAAAATGAAGCAGATACTGTTTCCTTCATGTATTTTCAGTTTAGAACTATATCAGCTACACACCTATACCACCTACAACTATACCACCTACACACCTATATGTATTATTTCATACATGTCTGTGACAATTCAAAACTGCCTTGTGATGCACTCTTTGGGAAACCAGGTTTCAATTGGAAAGTGTTGCCACTAATTTAAAAAAAATCTCATTTATTACCCAGCTTCCAGAAAACAACCTTGAAAAATATAAGAAATACTAACCTTTGAAGATGGTGGAGAACATATTCATTTATATGAACATGTTTTTATTGTACTAAAATAGTTTTAAGAAAACTTAAAACATGTAAAAAAAAAAAAAGTAGTCTTAATCAAAGTGGAATTTGGAAAACTTACTGTCATTCTAAAAGAAACTCAGAGGTGAGCTACCTCAGAGTTTTAAGGCATCTAACAGAGCTAGTATCCCTTGGTCTCTTATGAACAAACTGATCTTGTTTTACAGGTAAATTATACCTCTGTCTTCCTATAGATAACACAGTATACACAAGGGAAGACATATTATATGTTACTGTAAACATTGTCATCATGAAGAATTTTGTTGCTGTGTTTTTCAAGAATTCTTGTACCAAGAGGGTGCCTAAGGGAACGGTATGGGCACTGAGAGCTAAATGACCTGCAGGTAACAAATGTTGTTACTACTTTTTTGTGTGCAGTGAAAATGAGACACCTAAACTTAGCCTTTTGTTGTTTTGGTGGTGGCTGTTATTTTTGTCAATGGAAACCAGCCATTGCTACATAAACAAATTACTGGCTACTATTCAGCATGCTACATGGCTATAAAATGCCTGTAGAATTGTTTTAAAAAAAGATATAATAATCTTTCTGTCTTGTAAAGAAAGCCTATGCAATCATAAAACAGTTGTTTGATGTTTCCCACTAAAATAGTTTGTGAACACTTCTTATCTCATAAAGACAGAATGCAAATATAAAGCTGATCCTACTGTTCTTACACAAAATTCCTTTACATTCAATGAGAGTTTTGTATGAGAGAAGACTACAAGCTTGGACCAACACTAGTAATGTTCAGTGATCTAGACAGACAGTGAAGCTGTTCAAGATTTTTTTTAAGTGGATTAAACATACAGCATGCTCAGCAGACAAAAATCTGTATGTTTTCACTATAAACACCTGCAAGGCAGGCCAGCAGTTAACCTTGCAGATTAAAAAGAAAGAAGGAGCTACGGGAGGCTAGTTGATCCATTCTGTCAAAATGCCAGATGGCTGTAACTCTTTGCTTTTGTATATTAAAACTTGCCCCAAGGCTTTTTTTCTCTTTTATTTCCTTCTCTCCTTGTCTAAAACAACATGCTGGCTCCACGGCTGGACAAATGCAACATCCTATTCCTTCTGCACAAAGAAATAAACAAACAAACAAATAAAAAAGCTTTTATGGTAAGACTAACATCTGGTGTCAATAAGATTTTAAAGAGAATATCACTCTTGGAGAGCATCACTTCACCTTTTCTCTCCAGTTTAATTTAATAGGTAACACATATGCTTGAACTCTTTTAAATCTGCCAGAGTGTGCTTACACTCAACTTTAGATTTGTCTTAGAAAATACAATATAAAGGGAAAAATTAAGTTAATTAGTATAAAATGTGTGTGTATTTTGGTGGTTACAATATTGACAGACTTCAGAGGAGGTCCCCGAGATGAATGTTTTTAGATAACTAACTTCTTTCTGAAGAATAATACATTAATTTTAAGATTTAAAAAAAAAAAAAATCTTTCTCTTACAAATTTCTCTTAGTAAAGCCAGCTTCTCAACTACTTTGCTAGAGTTGCTAGAATGTTGTCCAATATGTGGACATGCTGGAATTTACAAAATGAAGGAGAGCTATTTGTCAGCTCTGAAAAATCTACATACTCAGTACGCATATATAGCCATTTTTACAGTGAATTAAGATGTTAATAATCCTTCTCTTAATGTGTACTGATTGTTGGCATTGCAATTGTTTAGAAATGAGGCAAAATCTTCCTCAAGAACTGCAGCACACTCACCCCTCAGACTCTTCCCGTGTTTTGGAGGTGAAAATTTTAGGATCAGATGAGTTGTTTGGCTCAATCTTAAAATAAACCTCACCTAGTGTAAGAGGAAATATGAAGGCATTTCTTCAAATTGATTATGTCAGTGGGAGCTGAAGGCACTAGGCTGTATTTCTTAAAGTAATTTATTAGGTAACTCTGAAGAGCTGGTCATCATCTTTTCTATGCTCTCCATAGACATAGTGAAAACACTGACTATGAAAAGCTCTTCCATGTGGTAGTGCATCTCCCTTCATGCAAGTAAGTGAAATACAATCCAGTTCTAAATAAATACGTTTGATCTGTATAGTTTGTGTTGCGATTCCTTTTCCTCTCATCACAACAATCTCTTCAGTACAGAGTTTTAAAGAAAAAAAAAAAATATTAAGCACTGGTCACTTTCAAAACCTAAAAAAATATTATCAGTAGTGAATTCAGATATCACAGATGTCAAGCAAAATATTAAACCTAAGTATCTCCTTATCTGTCATCAGTTTTACTTATATATATATATTTTTTTTTTCTTCTTCCACAGTCCGGTCTGAAGTGTTCATGGGTGATTAGCCTGTTGGGGTAGGTTAAACACCAGCCAAGCATAATATTAACTAATAAACAGAGAGTCCACAAACCATGCACTAAAAAGGGAAGAAAAAAAAAACAAACACCTTTACTGCCAAGACTGACTGATAAAAATCACACTGTTATTAGTTGGGGGAATGACAGAAGAACAGAAATGGTTACTGTATGGGAACTATGCTAAGAAGGTTGTACTTATGCTGCCTTTAAGCAGCATACAGCCTATTTTAAATTTTTCATATGATATATACATTATAAATTTAAAAAAAAAAAAGCTTGGTTCTATTTTTAGTAATTTATTTCATTTTTAATATCTCTTCTAGAATTTAAAATGATCTTAAGAATAGCCATACTAATACTTACCCCAGTAGGTGCTAAAATGTAATTCCAAGGAAGTTCTCAATATATTTATAAATGCTGTGTTTAACAGCCCTAGTGAAAGTCAAATTCTTTTAGCTTTTTCCCCCATTTCTAATTTTGACCTCCAACAATTGGCACTATAAAATCAAATATTTTCTCCCAAGTTGTTCAACATTACATGCTCCTGTAAAAAGTCCCTCTCCAGCTTTCTTGTAGGCTCCCTTTAGATAGATAGTGCAAGGCCACTACAGGATTTCTCCAAGTCTTCTCTTCTCCAGGCAGAACAACCCTAACTCTCTCAGCCTGTCTTCTTAAGAGAGATGCTCCAGTCCTCTCATCATTTTTGTGACCCTCCTTTGGACTCACACCAATAGGTCCGTGTCCTTCCTAAGCTGAGGGCTCCAGAGCTGGATGCAGTACTCCAGGTGGGGTCTCACCAGGGCAGAGTAAAGGGGCAGAATCACCTCCCTCGACCTTCTGACCACACTCCTTTTGATGCAGCCCAGGATTTGGTTAGCTTTCTGGGCTGCAAGCACACATTGCCAGCTCATATCTAATTTTTTACCACCAGTACCCTCAAGTCATTCCCTTCTGGTCTTCTCTCAGTCCTATATTGATACCAGGGTTTCCCTGATGCAGGTGCAGGACATTACACTTGCCCTTGTTGAAACTCGTTAGGTTTGCATGGGCCCACTTCTCAACCTTGTCCAGGTCTCTCTGGATGACATCTTCTCCCTCAGGCATGTCATATGCAAATTTGCCCTGGATGCACTCAATCCCACTGATTCATTGATGGAGATATTAAACACTGTTGGTCCCAATATGGACTCCCGAGGGACATCAATATTTTGACAAAGTAGAGTTTGCTAATTTCACATAAAGTATTGAAGTTTTGAAATCATTATCCTTGCCAGTATTGTCAACTAGAATTAATACTAGGACATTTAGGTTGTTTTTTTGTTTTTTGTTTTTTTTTTTTCAATTAGTATGAGTTGAAACATCTATGGTTTCTTTAGTAAATAATTTAGTATGTCTGCTTTATAAGAATACTTACAATATTACACAAAAAATAATGGTATTCTGACTAATGCAAAGTCTGTATTTTGATTGTGGTTTTTTGGTAGAATGTAAATTGACTAAAATACATTGCAAGTGTGTTTCTTTATTATAATAATTCTTTTGCACATTATCACACTCTTCCTTCAAAAAACAGGGATAAGTGCAGAAAGAAAGAAAATGGAAGATGAGGAAGAACTTTCTATTGCACATTGTTAGTCACTTGTCTTGGTCTTCCTTTTGTGTACTTGTTGTTATTTCAGTGTAGTCATCTATAGTATCACCAGGATATCCTGTAAGATTGGAATGTTTACGTTATTCTGGTTAAATTTGTCAATAATCCTATAACTGAGACATTTTCTGGAATGTATTTTGTGGAACAGCTTTTGATATAGGTCTGACTCACAGAATCACAGAATGTTAGGGGTTAGAAGGGACCTCAAAAGATCATCTAGTCCAATCCCCCCACCGGAGCAGGAACACCTAGATGAGGTTAAACAGGAAGGTGTTCAGGCAGGTCTTGAATGTCTCCAGAGCAGAAAACTCCACGACCCCCCTGGGCAGCCTGTTCCAGTGTTCTGATACCCTTACTGAGAAGAAGTTTCTTCTCAAATTTAAGTGGAACCTCTTGTGTTCCAGTTTGAACCCATTACCCCTTGTCCTACCGTTGGTTGTCACCAAGAAGAGCCTGGCTCCATCCTCTTGACACTCACCCTTTATATATTTGTAAACACTAATGAGGTCACCCCTCAGTCTCCTCCAAACTAAAGAGATCCAGCTCCCTCAGGCTTTCCTCATAAGGGAGATACTCCACTCCCTTCATCATCTTTGTTGTCCTGCGCTGGACTCTCTCCAGCAGTTCCCTCTCCTTCTTGAACTGAGGGACCCAGAACTGGACACAATATTCCAGGTGCAGTCTCACCAGGGCAGAGTAGAGGGGAAAGAGAAACTCTCTCGACCTACTAACCATACCTCTTCTAATACACCCCAGCATGCCATTGGCCTTCCTGGCCACAGGGCACAGTGCTGGCTCATGGTCACCCTGCTGTCCACCAGGACCCCCAGGTCCCTTTCCCCTACACTGCTCTCTAATAGGTCATTCCCCAATTTATACTGGAACCTGGGGTTGTTCCTACCCAGATATAAGACTCTACACTTTCCCTTGTTATATTTAATTAAATTTTTTTCCACCTAACTCTCCGGCCTGTCCAGGTCTCACTGGCTGGCAGCACATCCTTCTGGCATGTCAGCCACTCCTCCCAGCTTGGTGTCATCAGGAAACTTGCTGATAGTGCACTCTATTCCCTCATCCAAATAATTGATGAATATATTGAATAATACCAGCCCCAGTACTGACCCTTGAGGCACTCCACTAGATACCGGCCTCCAACTGGACTCTGCCCCGTTGACCACGTCTCTCTGGCTTCTTTCCTTCAGCCAGTTCACAGTCTACCTTACTATTACCTGACTGCTGTTGCCAAAAACATTGTTCTAATTATGCAGTCTCAAATAGTCTTCTGTGTATTAGTTTTCAAGTAGAGGATTTCTGTTGGAATATATCATAACACACATTTCATTCCAATCTGAGACAGAATAATGGGAAAATATTTTATTTCAGAAAGTAAATTATATGTGAATAAAAGTTAATAAAATAAAAATAAGAGCAAATTCATTCAGTTCTGATGTAATGGATTTTGTTTTATTTTTTAAAATGCAGTTCTGAGTTAATTTTAACTTCATAGACTGGTATCATTTCAAGTAAAATTTTTTTTGAGAAAGAAAACATATATCAAATTTTTTGTGAATTAAAAACTTGGTGGCTTGGTTTTTATGGATGAATAGTAAAGGTTTCTTTCTCATACAGCAATTGTACTGTCCTACCTTATCTGTTTGAAGCTTGAAAACACGAAAGAAAGACAGACTTTTCTAAGAACAATGAATCACATTCATCGTATTATTATGTTTTTCAGGCAATGGATGTAACGTGACTTTTGGTGCAGTTTCCTAACAAGGTGCCAGATGCTGTTGTTAACAATAATATTAGTTGAATATCAGCTCATATTCCTCCTTGCTATTGCTGTCTGGATTTGTGCACCTTGTCTTACCAAAGTTCTTTTAAGAAAAACAAATGTAACTAACTAGAGTGATGCTGATAACACACATGTGTTTTGGTGGACAAGAGATTGGGAGGGGACACAGCCATGACGGTGGACCCAAACTGACCAAAGGGTTATTCTATACTGTATGATGACATGCTCAGCAATAAAAAATTGGAGAAAGGAAGATGGACAAATATTAGGTACTAGGAGAAAGGAGGATGGGCAGATATAAGGTATTTGTCCTGTTGAGGAAGGGAAGTGAGAGATTGGCTTGATGGACACAGGGTAGCCACACGAGGTCCACCAAAGAGCTACAGCCAAAAGATATGTGGAGTTTGCCAGTAATGCTAATGAACACATACGTATTTATTATAACTTATTTTAACTGTTCTTCTACAAGAAAGAGGAATAAATATTTTGCTTTTAGTTTGACCACTATGTTATTCATCTGAACTAAGCATGCTTTGCTGGTTTTATACATGATATTGTCTGTTCATTTTGTTAAACCAGTATTAATATGAAAAACTCCCTACTACTCTCTTCATATACTCTGAATAAACAAAGAATATAGGCTATTTTGCATGCTACCTGAGGACTGTTGTTTTCACTAATCGACTGAAGAAATGTTTATCGTTGCTGCTGTTTGATTTCATACTATATTGGGTGATATAATGCTATTGGCTAATTTTATTGTTTATTTTCTTCTATTCAGTGCACTACTCTGTCATTTATTCCATATAAACTCCCAGTTGCTAAGCAGAAATTCTTTTGCCAAACAGGGGCCTTAAAACCTTCATAGGGTCTGCAGCAGGGATTTAACTCTAACTCTATATTCCTTCCAACTCATAGTCTTTAAAGCTCTCTGAACGTGGTTCACACTACGACTCAATTAAATTGAGTCAACATTACACATTTGTTAGAAACCTACTTTCCATGTATTTCCAAACTTGCTATCTTGTAACTGAAGTAAGTCATAAACCCTACAATACCATCTGAGTAAAGAGTAAATTAGGCAAAACATGTCCAGAATACTTGTGGAAATCTCCAACTTATGTAGTCACTATGTATTTTATACGTTATGTGATGGATATTGCGTTTATATCAGAGGATAATGAAATATTTTCCCTTCCAACTATAACTGCAGAAGATATGAAAGAATATCTGTTAATTTAAACAGGTTTACATATGTGAGTCTAAGTTGCTTCTTATAATAGTATAAGAGGAGACCCTTGGACTCTCAGTCTTAAGACAACCCCTATCACTTATTTTTATTTTAAATACTTATCTAAAGGAAAAAACCAACAATTTCCTAACTAAGTTGCTGCAGAGACTGGGACACATTAAACAGAGGATGACCACTGATACTGAGCAATTTTGAGCATTTGGTGGATTGCATGCAAATAAATTGTCCACTTTAGTATAGCCATATACAAATCAGATGTTTAGGAGCAGATAATTAGGACAACACTTGCAATTACTATGACATAAAATGTGTGTATCAGAAAACTAGGTGAATGTGAGTTCTCAGTGGAATCAGTGGCCAAGAATCTTTTTCTTCCCAATTTTTACATGTATTAAATTTTAATAGAATAGAAATTTTAATAGAAATTTTAATAGAAATAGAAATTTTAATAGAATAAATTATGTTATCTGTAAATTTTCAAGATAGTATTTGCCAGAGATCTTGTGATTCTGTGACTGTGATAGACGTGACTGATAAAAAGCGGACTATGGGGAAGTTAAATTTTGGGAAGATTGCTTTGTAAATCCTCCTGCACTGTCTTCAATCTGTAATCAATAAATTCTTCTGAAGATTTTTAGAATAATATTATATTTTCTACAAATGTAACTAAGAATATTAAGTCAATAAACTTCATATAGCATATAGGAATAACCAACATAGCATGTTAAGATTTTAGAGAGTGCAAAGAGTTGTGAGAACACATTGTCACCATGTTATGAAGAAATGCACATATTACTGAGAATTCAGAATAGAAACATCTAAATGAGTACTAACTGAAAAATGAAAGAGCTATGAAATATTTGAGAACAGTCTGTTTAGTTTAACATGAAAAGGCTTAAATAGCAATTTTTAGCATCATGTTGAAGTATCTATAAGAGAAATAAAAAGAAGAGCAACCAGACTAATGGGTGTGAATAGATTAGTTCCTATAACATAAACTGGGTTTTCTTGGTATTACTGGAAATGTTAAAAAAAAATTAGTTTTTTTTATAACCGTTACTTTTATTCTGTGGCTGTATTTGCGTGAGCAAATAAAAAAAAAATCCACAATCAGTCACAGCCAGCAAAGAAGAGTTGCTGGGTAAGATGAATCTGACTTATTTGATTATTTTATTTCCAAATCAGAATCATAAATTCTTGGTGTCTCTTGCTGCTATATGTATATATGTATCTGTAGGTACACAGAGAAGTACCATAATGCACAGTGCCCACCTTTGCTGTGGGTAAAGTGGAAAATAAGTGTCCAAACCTGCAGTCCTTTAAATATAGTACCTCTTGCCTCCTTCTAAATTTATTTTTTCCACAGTTGTTGAGAAAATAGCAATTTATTTCTGTGCATCTATGAGTTTGGCATTTTCATTTTTTTTTTGTTTTGTTTTGTTGTATTTCTTTTTTTATTATTATATCAAGATAAAGGAAGAAGACATTCTATGACTTCTATGACTTGCCAATCCATAGTCATAGTTCAGGTTCCACCTATTCTGTTGGTCACCTAGCACGATTATTGGGAGTGTTCCTTTTTCAGATGTCATGTTAGCCATTCTCTGAAGTATTTTCACTGTCAAACTGTTTTTCCTACTGTGTTTATGACGTAAAATATAAAAACTACAGTTTCTCCTCATTTCAATATACAGCATTGGAAGACAGCATTTTCAGCCATGAGAGACGTAAAGTAAAATTTTGCAGGTGGATCATTCCTCAAAAGACTCCTTTAAGCTGCCTTCACTGACCACTTGGTTTGTGTAACTAACTACTGAAAGGCAGGAAGAAAAGAATTATTCTCACAATCAACAGGCAGAGAGACAAATTAAAAGACTGACTGCGTACTTCTTGCTTCTCAGATTGTCAGAGCTGTCTTTCAAATCCAAATTAACCTGTTCCACAATCTAAATTTCTGCCACAGGTACAAATTACACTGAGTGAAAATACTGGTTACTTCATATGTAGTTCTTTTTATAATGGAGCATTAATTTCCTGATTTATTTATCAAGTGTTTTTTGAACATACATTGAAGTATGGAATTAATGAGATTGAAGGACATGAAAAACTGACTTCATATAATCATATAATTTGGGAACAATCTGTTTTTCACATTCTGAATGTCTGGTACTAGCTTATAATAATGGCATAGATTATTGCATGCATACTAGAGGCTGACTTTAGCATATAAAATCTAAAGGAAAATATATGAAAATGTATGTCAAAAGAAACAACATAATTTATCCAAGAAGATGAGTTTTCCTTTTTTTCTATTTTTTTTTCTGTTTACTACTATAAATATATGATTATGTGTTATGAACTACTCCTTTCTACAAAGTTGGTGAAGAGTTTGAAGGGGAAGCCGTATGAGGAGCAGCTAAAGTCATTTGGTTTGTTCAGCCTGGAGAAGAGGCGACTAAGAGGACATCTCATCACGGTCTACAGTTTCCTCACAAGGGGAAGAACAGAGAAGGGGCACTGATCTCTTCTCTCTGGTGACCAATAATAGGACCCAAAGAAGTGGCAGGAAGATGTGCCAGGGGAGGTTTAGGCTGGACATTAGGAAAAGGTTCTTCACCCAGAGGGTGGTGGAGCACTGAAACAGGGTCCCCAGGGACATAGTCATGGCCCCAAGCCTGGTAGTTTTCAAAAAGAGACTGGACAACACCCTCAGACATATGGTGTGAACTATGGCTTTGTCCTATGCAGGGACAGGAGTTGGACTTGATAATCCTTGTGGGTCCCTTCCAACTCAGGACATTCTATGATTCTATGGTTCTATATAACACCTGTCCATCACATAGTATGTGCCATATTATGTCTGTAACAGCTGATTATTTGATTTAATATAGTTCTTGTTTCCACACTGATCCTACTTGAGAACCTGATAACTTGCTTCTTTTGATTTCTCACCCCAAAACAAGATCTTTTCAATAAATCTTCATTCCCATTGAATTGCTTTGGATATCAATCATTAATTCATTCATTTATTAATATTTTTCAGTCATATATACCTGCATAATACTTATTCCAAAGACTCCATTAAGATATTGTTGTGGTTTAATCCCAGTTGACAACTAAGCCCCACTGCTCATTCACTGTCTCCCAGTGGGATTGGAGAGAGAATCAGAAGAGTAAAAGTAAGAAAACTCATGGATTTAGATAAAAACAGTTTAATAGGTAAAACAAAAGTTGTGCACCCAAGCAAAACAAAATAAGGAGTTAATTTAATACTTCCCATTGGCAGCCAGGTGTTCAGCCATCTCTAAGAAAGCAAGGCTCCATCATGTAGAACAGTTACATGGGAAGACATACTCCATCACGCTGAACATCCCTCCCTTCATTCTTCTTTTACCCAGCTTTATATACTGACCATGACATCATATGGTATGGAATATCCCTTTGGTCAGTTGGGGTCATTTGTCCTCGATGTCTCTCCTGCTAACTTCTTGCGTACCCCCAGGCTACTCACTACTGAGGTGGTACGAGTAGAAAAGGCCTTGACTCTGTGTCAGCACTGCTTAACAGTAACTAAAACATCCCTGAATTATCATCAACCTTGTTTTCAACACAAATCCACATTATAGTCCATACTAGCTACTGTGACGAAAATTATCTCTATTGCAGCCAAAACCAGCACAAATATATGTGGAAGCGTTAAAGTGGACTTTATGGAGGCCAAGTGTAGAGTCAAGTCAAGGGAGATTGCTTTGTGAATTTTCATGAGCTGTTTTATTCAACCTATGATCCAAAAATGTTTTTAGAGAATAAGTTTAGAATAAGTTTAGAATACTAGAATAAGTTTATATAATCTGTAAAGGTAACTGGGAAAATCACCAAGCTTATAGTCACATATAAGAATAACCAATACATGATAATCATAATTATCATAATAATGGCCCACAAACTTAAGAGATTGAAAATTCCTGGTCTAGTTTACTAATTTGCATTTGTACCTTATTTTCCTGCTTTTATGAAGACATTTGGAGTTACTAATTAGACACTCATTCATTCCATGTTTTGCATGGGAGAAATTGGTGTTTTGTTCCTAATATTTCCCTGATAAAAACATTTACTTACTTATGTTTGGAGCCTTTTACTGTTTCATGATGTCTTTTTTATGCTTTGTGCTATTTGCCTTTTGTTCATTTTTAATTTTTACATTTATAACACTTTATCTTACCACATATATAAGATTTCTTAAATGCAACTGAAGAAATATCCTTAATTATTTTATATCTCACAATAATATAGTATCTGTAAAGGCTTAGGTTTGGAAAAGCTAAATAATATACAAATGCTTGGTCCTTTTAATGCCTTAGCCTGCCTAGACACTAGTCCTTAAAAAGCAGAGAAACATCTGTTTGGTGCTGAATGCAAAGGGAAATCAACTACATAGTGAAAAATAGTTTCCCCTATAATGGGTCACATGTATACACAAAGAAGAGGAAAAAGATGCAAAGCCAGAGAAAAAAAATGAGGCATGCTTCTGTGATCGCCAGCTTTGTGACAGTGCTATGAGTACAGCACATCTCTTTCCCAGTCTTTCGGCTTAGTGACTACAAAAGGCACTTTATAGCCTAGTTAGTACAGTATTTTATGGGGAAGGGATCCGCTAAAGGGATAGAGAAGTAACAGAAAATAAGGTTTCATTTTAAAGAGGCCAAATTATGCTAAGGGAAACTATGTTTCTGATGAATAAGTATAGACTTTATCATATTTTACAAACAAACAAACAAAATGAGATATTTAAAGATTTCCTGTGGATTCTAATAATTAGAACTGATTCAGCTGCATATTTTTTTTTCTTAGGGACTGAGGGGCAGCATCATTAATGTTTATAAATATATAAAAGGTGAGTGTCACGAGGATGGAGCCAGGCTCTTCTCAGTGACAACCAATGACAAGACAAGGGGCAATGGGTATAATCTGGAACACAGGAGGTTCCATTTAAATTTGAGAAAGAAACTTCTTCGTGGTGGGGGTGATGGAGGACTGGAACAGGCTGCCCAGGGAGGTTGTGGAGTCTTCTTCTCTGGAGACATTCAAAACCTGCTTGGACACCTTCCTGTGTAATATCTAGGTGTTCCTGCTCTGGCAGGGAATTGAACTCGATGATCTTTCAAGGTCCCTTCCAATTCTTAACACTCTGTGATTCTGTGATCCTATGATTCTGTGAATAGTGTTTTAAATTAATAACATTTATATGCTAAAAAACTAATGCAAAAGAAGGAAAAATAAAAAAATAATAATTTAAAATAGATAACTTTCTTCATAAGGAGTGGTTTTCTTCCTTAGACTACTGAAGAGCATAGAGATGTATAATTTAACATAGTGTGCTTTATTATTTCTCATATTTGTTCATGCCCTGCTTAATCATATCTACTCTTCATAGATATGTTCATACTCTTTCCTTCGTGATGAGTCCTGGTAAGAGCGATATCAATTTTCCTGTATTCTTCATTCTGTAGAACAGTTGTAACATAAACTAATGTCCCTCAGTTGGGAGAGCACATTGTAAATCCAATTGAACTATGATGAATTTGGCACCATCTGAAACTGATGTGAGACTGCAATGAAGCTGCCTAGGCAACAGAGAAATTATTCATGGGTGGGTTTTTTTAACACTTCATGCATACTATTTTTATTTCATCTCATTAATTTAATTCACATCATAATAGTACATTAAGGAGAAGTTTTGGAGATTTTGGGTCTGTAACTAAGAATTTGTTTACCTAAAACATATCTGTGACAAATAATTGAGTTTAGGGAAAAAAAAAAATAACACAACCCAACAAAACAAACTAAACCAAACAAAAAATCCCAAACAAACCAAATGAAAAGCAAAATAAAACAAAACAAAACCAAAACAAAACACAAATGAAAAAAACAGACATGCATAGAACTGAAAAGATTAATTCTGGATATATTTTACACTATAAACATCTTACAGAAAAAAATCTACACTTTTAGACAGATTATTATTCAGTGAATAACACATGAGTTTCAGATTTAGTAAGTAGTTAGTGTTAGGATGTCATTGCAGCAAGTCAGCTACCCATTTGTTAGACTTGATAAATACTGTGAACAATGAGCACAGCCATTCTAATCTCTAATTTATCACACACTGTCTTGTATTTTCAAGTCCAGACTGATATTAACATGTACTACCTTAGGAATTCAATGAAACTTACACAAATTGATAAAACATATACATGGTATAGATTCTAAGGTAAATATAGTCTTTTGTATCAGATGAATATTAAGGTAAATTTTCCACCCTTGACAAGTATGAATTCTCTCTAGGAAAAAAAAAAAAATAAATCTCTTAAAGCACCAAAGAAATCTCCCCAGCTGCTACTAATAGTCCACTCCTTACGAAGAATACCCTTTTGTATAATTTATTTCGTTCTACTTTCTTTATTTTTCTGCTATACCTCTATTTCTGCTAGCTTTGTGAATATGTAGTAAAGAAGTGAAATCTATTTCCTGACACTTCTTGTTCCACCTCTTCAATTCTTTCCTTGGTACACCTATGCTATGCTAACTCATTAGATATCTTTCTTTATACTTGCAAATCCCTTTCTTTCTTTCCTTCTGTGTTTTGTAAATATCGACCTGTGATACTTAGAGTTTAAGAATTTAAAAATATTTCCCTAGCCCATTACATTAAGACAAATTTTCATTACTTTTCAGCCTGTCTGAAAAGGACAAAAATAAAATAGTCACTAAGTTCACAGGAAAGCAAGCAACCTCTCGCATAGTGTATAATTCTGCATGCTGGCACAGCTAGCAAACTTTGGAAAGTGAAAAGAACTTAGAGACTAGGCGATTGAACTTTAGCTGCTGAGTGATGTGCCATATACAATGCATCAATGAAAGGTACTTCTCTAGTACAGCCTGATATACATGGTATACTCTGACATTTCTTTCAAATGGACATTCATCTGAAAAATATTGCCGGAGGTAGAACTGTAGCTTTCAGGTTTAGATTGGTGATGAGTGGGACTCTGAAGGTTTGGAATTTTGATTTGATTGAGATGAGCATCTAAATGTTCACAGGCTTAGCTGAAGCTTATTAGGACCACATGAGCCCCTTGAGTCTACAAAATTGGGGCAGAAATCTGAAAATACACTTTCTTGTCAGTTTTTTAGCAGTCTCAGTCTTAGAAGAAAATGCCATGTGAACAGCTTTTCACAATATTTTGGCACTTCTGCTTCCAGACCCAGACATAACATGGCATTGAAAGAACACACAGAATCATAACCCTGACGGAATTAAAAAAGAAAATTCTTTAAGTTTAAGAAGTGAGACAATCTTTTCCAATATGTGTGAATATTTTTTCCCTATCTTGAACTCATTATTAACTCTTTAGCCAGGCTCTGGAAAAAAAAGATGCACACATATAAGCATATTTCTTTAAGTAAAAGGTAATCATTATTTTAGTCCTTGAGTAATCTTGTCTTTTAATGTGATGAAGACCTACAGATTTTTCCTGCAGTTATTTCTTTAAAAGCATGTGACAGTGTGAGTTACTGGAGTAGTCATGTTTTTCTCAAACAGCCACGTTGCCATAAACATTTATGCTAAAATGTCAAGAAGACATTCGATATTCAGTATTTTTTTAATGTTCCACTTCAGTTGCCAAGTTAAAAAAAGGAAAAAATGAATATTTCACTCACCTATTCTTTCCACAAATCTAGTTATCTTTCAATCAAGTAAAAATAATTAAAACCTAAACCAATGGTTTGAATTTCACAAGATTGTTGGACCATTATTAACTCTGACTGAGCTTTAGGGATGTGGATTATACACTTACCATCACATAGCACTCAAAGAGGGAGGAGTTAATTCTGAGCCCCACAACTCACAGAGATTTCCAGCAAATGCTTTCCTGTGGTCTGTATGATTCCTTTATGTAACTGGACCATCTCATTTCTGCTCTTCATTCTTTCTTGTATGTCATCAAACATATCTCTCCAGTAATTATTGTGATTATTATCAAATAATTTAATACTGTAGGAGATATAGAAAATAATAAATTAATTTGAAAATTCTAGTTTGTTCACTAAGTACACAGAGATAAATTATATAGTAACTTAGATTTGAAGGAAAAAAAACAAAACAAAACAACAAACAACAGATATATCCTCCATTTCCTTAGAGCCTTTAGAAAGAAGACTCACAGTTGAATCATGCAAATAGTTGAAGGCAGTGGGGAAAAGAAAAACAAACCAAGAATCTTATCTGCAATATTCAGATGCAAAATATTAACATTCTGTTTAGAAAGTATTTTTATCCTATTTAGCATCTAATGAATAACTTCATTTATTACAACATATTATAGTATCAAACAGAGCCATGTGAATCATAAACAGCTTAAGAAAAAAAAAAAATTCACTTTATGTTACTCGCTCTATATTACATTTTATGAAACTTCTAGTACTAATGGTGTCGAAGTACCAAGATTTTTGTTGAACTGTGCTATGCAGTTCATCTAACTGCATTGTGTGCTAAATTTATACCCACTGCTTGATAGTATATTCAGGATTTTATGTGCCTCTCTAACAAAAAATACATGCACCATACTGTAACGGGCAAGTTAGAAGAAAAAGAGCTCATATAGACCTTTCAAATAAGATGTAGGTTTTTTTAGTAAGTAAGGAGACAGTTGCTTGTGAAAAAATTCTAATATGTTACAACAAAGGATTTACTTTACTCATACAAGTAAAGAAACCTGATGTTTCCAAAAAAAAGCAGACAAGACACACAAAACATTGGCAAAAGAGCTGATTTGTTTTGATAAAATTGTTTTAAATAATTTTCCTTTACTGAATTATATTGTTCATCAAGAAAACAGTATGTGTGTTGGATTGAAACTCTAGGTTTAAAGACCTTTTGTTTGACTAAGAGGAAATCTTGCCATGCTGTATAACCAGACACTGTAACCAAAGTATGAGGTTTGAAAAAAAACCCCTATCTGCTTTATATATATATATAATATATATAGTATACTTATATATGTATGTAACTATACTTTTCTTCTTGAACTGAAGCAGAGAATAAGCTATGTACATTTTCTGAATATCTTACTAAATGAAGATAACCCTTCTTTTGTCAGACTTAGGTGTGGAACAATAAGTAGTAAAAAGGAAGAAAGAAGCTACTTATTGACTTCATAAAAGATACTGAGAAGAAACTTGGAAACTTAGATAATTCTTCAGACAATCAAAAAATCCTTCATTATAATCCTTCATTTTTTTATTTTTTTTTTTTTAATTTTATGATCAGGAAACAAAAAAATCCCTGAATGTTTCATTTTACTTTTTTTTTTTAAACTCTTTTACTTTCATTATGACTGACTTTAGAATTTAGAAATATGCATAAAATAAAAACATGATGAGTATTGCAAAAAATGAAGACACAACTATGGCAGTAGGCCAACGCTGTTTGCAAAGCAGACAGACTCACTACTTACAGTAATGGTTTGGAAGCAGCCATTTTTCTCACCAAGTGAAAATTACAAAATAGATGGAAATTAAAAAATTCAAGAAAGGAAAGAACACATGGAAACTCTTTTATTCCTTAAAATAGTCATAGTTAAAATAGTCTCTTGGACAATCCTGGTAACTCCCTATAAAATCTTTACAAATAGTTCAGAAGTATTATCAACAAGCAAAATCTGTCATAATCTTAAGGTACTGTTTTAAAAGTGAGTCTTGGTTTATGAATAAAAGAAAAGATGACCAGTATATTGTCAAATCTTTTAAAAAATTAATTAAATCACAATAAGAGAAAAAACAAACAAACAAACAAAAAAACCCCTCACAGCTTGCACAGGAACTTTAAATACAACCTGTGCTTATTTTAACAAGACTTATGGATATACACAAAGATAGTTTTTAGAATATTTTCTCAAGAGAGAATGTAGTGAGATCAGCCAAAAAGATAATTCTCATACAAAAGAGAAAGGAGCAAAAAAAGAATGAAAGTATGTCCAATGAAGTCAGTAAATACACAAAAATCAGCAAAGATAGTTCTTAACTGTTCCCTTCTTACATGAATAGAATTGAATAATCCATCTAATTTGACTTCTGAGCTAAGCTAAGAACATTGCTAGTAGCTTTCAGGCACACACGTGAATTTTTGAAATGCAAAACCACAGAAAACATAAAACTGTTATATGTCATTTCCAAGGTAAGCATGGGGAAAAAAAAAAAAAAAGGTGGAGGACTTGAAGACAATACCTGCTATTACTTTACTTTTACTTATGATTGTCTTAATAAGATTGCATATCAGAAAAGAAAACTATCTGAAGAATACTGCAACATCTTGCTATCTCTAAAATCTATTATTCTAAATTGTTTGATTTCAAACTATAAACAGTTTAATTTCAAACTTTTGGTAACCCAACTTTGGTATTCCAAAAGATGTTGGAAAAAAGAGCTTGGGTTCGTGGTACCAGTTAATGTAAATTCAAGTTCTTTGGTCCATCTAAGTTTTCTCCAGTATATATCTGGAGGCTGTTAAGCACAACTCTACTTTCAAATCAAATCAGGTTGCTCAGTTTGTTTTTCCGTTTTAATATTTCCAAAGGAGGCTATTTCATTGCCTTACTGAACAACCCATTCTGTTTTGGTTTTACTTCATTTGTTGTGATTCCGCTGATTCCGCCTCGCTCCCACCTCCTCCTCCCCACTCCCCTTTCCCGGTTCTTCCAGTTTGGGTTCATTGCATTTTCCCATCTTTGTGTACCTAGAAGACTCTGACTCTCTCTTCCATGATTAAGTAGATGAATACAGTAATGTATCACAGTGTTTCCCAGAGATGCCATATAGCTTTCATTAGACAAAGTGACCTGAATCTATCCTAGAAGTGCAAAGTGCTTATCAATAAAGATTGTGTGAGATACATGTGTCATTGACTGTACATTCACATATACTGCCTATACTGATGCTAGACAAGTAATGTGGGTAACAGTACTGTAAATCAACACTCACGAGAAGTTGTGAAATACATGAGAATTTACAAGCAGAAAGTGTAAACAGAACAGGAGTCCACCCTCTCTCACCAGCCCTGGAACAAAATAAGAACGTCTCCTTTCAATAAAATTGACAAATCCACCTCATTATGCAGACTGCTCTTCAGGCTCATGACAGCTAGGTGATTTGTCACATATGATCACTGCAAAGAAGCATTTCATTGGACCTGAGATATGAGATGTGGTATAAGTTGCACATGATAAATTTCATGGTACTCATGCCAAGTTGTTCAAACTTACCAAGTCAAGGTTCAGTTATCTTCCGTCACCATCTACCACTCCAGGCAAACAGAAAAAACAAAGCAACAGGTAAAGTTACTAACATTCACTTAAATAAATATGTCAAAATAACATAAAATAGTGTATGGCAAAGAATTCTTAAATCAATCAGATAGATTATTTCGGTCGGAGTATGTTATAATTCTTGATATCAAGAGACAGAGATTCACTGATGCTGGTTGCCTTAGAATTATTAGACATGTCAGTGTAGAATGAGAATAAAGGCCAAAGACTGGGCAAAGGTCCAGTGGTAAAAGACCAATCAGGCCTTCCCACTCTCAGATTGCTTCTTTATAAATATTTCTTTGGGACCAGGCTACTGGAATTGGCCAGATAAATCCCTATTTCGTAATGGAACACTGGTTAGACTTTTATTTCAGGACAGACCTTATTTTCTTCTATCATGTCCACGTGGTCACTTGATGTTTCACCGTCTGCCACTATGTCATAACTTCAGATTAATTCAGACCTTGAAACATGCTGATACTACTTCTTCCGCACCAAAATATTTTAAAGTTTTGAAGAACTTTTGTTTAAGAGAGGAACTGAAGAAAGCACAATCTTTCTCCAGGAAGCAGAATTTGATCTGGAATAGGCTGAAGATAAGCAGAACAGTCCAACCCTGAAACTGGTGTTGACAGCATGATGTAATCTAAGGCTATGACTTCAATAACAATTTAGGGCACGTGAGAGGTTCTTTTTTTGTACAGATTTGTTTGGCATCCACATTTCAGGTATAAAGGTGTGGAAATAAGGTAGCAGTGAAAACTGGGAAGCCATCAAGACTGACATCCTTGCAGTGGGGCTGATAGGCCCTTCAGGCTTCTGCTCATGTATAGCGTTCTGTTTCTTGTAGCAGTTGATTTACACTTCACTGCCATTGTAAAATCATAAAAATGACTTCTAATCAAGTACCTTTATTTGCCCTTTTGAGTTATTCCATTAAGCAATGCACGAACACTCTATGAGTACCTACACTAGATAAGTAAATTTGAATAATACTAGTAAGATCTATAATGACCAACTTTGTACGGTAAGACTTGACACACTGCCTTATCCAAGTGTATTATTCAAGGATAGTAAAAGCATAATTAAGCATCAATGACGTTAATATTTTAATCTCGTGTACAAACTTTATTATTTTGGTAATCAAATAGAATTAACTGAGCTTTTATAACACAAATTTTGCTGAGTGTTCAAAAAAAAAAAAAATTGGGGGGCAGAATATGAATGGAAGAAAATCAGCACCAGGGTCATGGAAAACTATGAGAATTGTAGCAATATTTCATTGAGAGTTATCAACATGTGAGAACAATGATCTGATTATCAGTAATGTAGAAAAACATCAAAAGTTCATATATGAAAAAGAAACAAAATTCTGCATAAAATTAATTTTTATAGTGTTTAAAGAACTTTTATTATGACTGGAAATATGTAGGAAATAAAATATTCGTAACTTTTGACATTGTGTTGTTGTTGTTTAAGAGAAGCTATAGAAGTCTTAGATTTTCTTGGCTGATGCAGGGAAGATTGAGTGTCTTCCAAATACATTAAAGATTAGTCCCTGTGACAGGCTCGAAGTTAAAAACTTCACGTATACTGAAAATGCTCAAATGTCCATCAAGAAATCTCACTAAGTCTGCAGTTAGATTTTGATTTAGATATAATTCCATTGGATAGCCCTTTGTTCAAGACAGATTTTTAACACTTGATTTTTTAAGAATCCTATTTATTTTCTGTTTATCATACATGTTCTCAGTAGCCAAAATTTTTTCACTATTGCCTATGCCAACAGTTCTTAAGTTTTGATATTAAAAAGTGATTAAATAAGTGAACTGGTCCAGAATTAAAGAAGCAGTACTTTCAGAACTGCTTATTAATATCTACTACTTTTATTCAGGTATTTATTTATTACTTATATATGTAATGCTCTCTCTCTATATATATTTTTTTAATTTAACTTAGAGCAACCTTTTAGTTACAGACAAGGATTTATTTTTGCATCAAACAGATAAAACATCTGATGATGGTTTCTACCCTGATCAGAAGTACAATACCAAGTATGGACCAAGTCCCCACATGTGCAATGCACCTAGACAGGCTCCTAAGGGCAGGCAGTGATATGCTGTTAATCCAGAAACTGACTTACAGAGAGAGAGAGGGAAACAAGTGATCAGTTCATCTCTTGCATTTCGTACATTAAGGGCTGCAGGTGGAGGGTTCTCTAAGATTCAGGATTTGTGAATGTCCATTCAGTTTCTGTTTGTCAACTGCAGGTAAGAAAAAGATGATCTTGACATATCATTTTATAAGAAGGAAATGTTAACTAATGAATACCTACAAAAGGCTGAAGTGACGGTCAGGGAAATGAAATAATTCTAAAATTTTAATATTTCTACAGGAAGACTGGTTTCAGTTTTCAGTAGGTACATCTAAGCCACATTCATCAAACCTGTTGAGAAACATAATTTTTTACTCATGTCTCAAGGTTCTGTGAGCTTGTTATATTTGTGAATTCATCTGATTTTACCCTCATGTTACCAACGAACCTTATTGGTTCTTTTCTACATGTATGCTAGCCACCGTAAGTTATGCCTTTACCACCTTACAACTCAGTTGATGGAATACACTAGGTTGCACCTGGGTGTGAAAGACTCAGAGTCAGGACTCAGAACACAATGCAAAGACAGAAGAGAATGAAAACAAACTGGTAAGGACAGAAAAAAAAAAAAAACAAAAACACCACCACCACCAAAACACCACCACCAAAACAAAACAAACAAACAAAGCCTCCAAAAAAAACAAACAACCCACAACCATAGAATAACGATGAAAATAATACCTGAAAATAGAAAACAGTAGAGAAAATATATGTATTATTTCTCAGAATGTGTATTTTTCCTTAATTGTCAATGGATTTCTGAAATGAATGTATTTGCTACGTAAGTAAATGGATGTAAAATAAAATTCCCATGCTCACACAGAAAATAATACAATTTATCTTTGAGTTATGTAATCAGTATGTTGCTGCTGTTTCATCTGCCCAGGGTAACTAAATGTGTATTATAAGGAATATGTGTTTAAGGCATATTTGGTCATAGCACAGCATAACACATTCAGTGGTAATGAGTTAATGGTATTCCATATAATGAGTCCTTATATGCATTTTTATATGGAAGAGCTGTATAGCTTAATGCAATGTTTTATGTTTATTCCAAAGAATAAATCACCTCTTCCCAGAAACCTTAAGGATTAGTTGTGCATTCTTTCCTTCTTTAGTATGCCTTCTGAAATATATTATTTGTATCAAAACTTTGGGTCTTATATTGATTTTATTAAAGGATTATGGTTCATCCAACTTCAAAGTTGTTATCCGGGGTCTCTAAAATTTTTGAAATATCTTGCTAAGTTTTAGGAAAAAAAAAAAAAAAAAAGGAAAAAAAAAAAGCATAGTCCCACATCAGACACAGTCCCATGTGTACTGTTCTACAAGGAAACTGGATGCTTGCTGAATACTGGTAATTTAACCAATTCTCTGAATAAACATTTCTAAAAGTAATAATGACTTATAACGAAACAGTTTGTTAAATAAAAAAGTGGGGTTTGTTGCTGATTTATTCATTTTTTGTCTTTTCCTGCCTTTCTCTTTTCTGCTGAAATAAAAAAAAAAAAAAAATGTTTGGACATTTTATTTTCATGTTTAAACAGATGGCTAATAAAAGCTTGTGCAACTCAAACACCTCACCTAACCATTAATCTTCATTTCAGAGCTAGTGTTGCACATTAGTTGACACAATTCTATAGGGACATTGTGAAAGAAAATCCTAGATACATCCTCTCCTTTACCTTACAAAGATTACCTTTACCCTACTACAGCCTTACTTTTTAAAACAAAGATAGAAAAGGAAGGAGTTAATGCAAGTGGGGGATGCAGGCAGGCAGTGGAGGAAGCATAGCTGCAGCTGAAGCAAAAAAATTCTTAGTGTACTAACACTGAATCTGGCTTTTAATTTGCTATGTTGTATCCGAAATACAGGGTTTTTTTCTCTCTTTTCATCACAGTGAAGTCACTGTTAGGAAAGAATGCTGTCTACAAATTCTGATAAAGCCTCATAAATTTGGAAGACACACATTTCTACCCTGTGAATAACTATTTTTAAGTTAAAACACTTAAGTACGGCATTTGGATAAGATAGTACTAAATTAAGCTTACTAGTTCTGGGGATTAGATTGAAAAGGAAGTGATTGTAAGAAAAGTTTGTAACCAAAACCTGAGGAAATTGATAATATTTGGTTGCCAAAAAAAAAAAAAAAAAAAAGGTCATACTTCAGATATCCTTGTTTTCTGTCTTCTATATTGGAAAAAAAAAAAAAAGCCAATGTTTGAAGAATTATAGACAGTATTTCCTGATTTAAGTTTTCATTTTTACATGTGCAATTGGACTCTTGTGCTAAATAAGAGTTGGAAGATTATTTTAATTAAATCCTTGATTCATTATTACTTTATAATGTTAATATTTTTTTGCAATTAAGTAGTTTATTTCTCTACAACAAATGGAATAAGCACTTCAGAGTTCAAGTTTCTGCAGGCTAAAATCAAGGCTCATTAACTAACAGATCACTAATAATGGTCTTTTTCTCCCATTTCTTGTTATGCAGGATGTCTTCAAATCTTCATGTGCTCCACAGAAACCCAAAACTTATTTAGCACTGCAGATTAGCAAATCACAGAAGACTGACAGACCTCATATCAATCCTGCTGGTATATAGCTATAAGAAGAGAGGAACAAGACAACAGTTACAGAAAAGACTCTGTATTTGGATAGTCTAGAAACTCAAAGTCTAGCTTTGAGATTATTAAAAGTTAATGCAAGAGAAGTGGGTCTTCCAGCAGCTCAGCATTTCAGTCCATGGCTGAAACAGGCTTTTGGCTTTCATCAAAAAGTAAATGTGACACTCAGAATACAAAGTTACACATGATTCAATTCCTGGTCCTGTTTTTACTGTTCTGAAGGAATAATAGGTTCACTTCTTTTGTTATAGATTTCCCAAAAGTCCCTCTTCAGCTTCTTTGCCACAGTCTGCAGCATAGAAGAATGTCTCCTAGCTGTCTCTTGGTAATGTCATCCATAGGGATAATATTGAAGAGATGAAAGGGCTCTACTGACTGTGATCTGACCCAGGCCTAGAAAATAGAAACAAAACCCCAAAAATATATATTGCCAGGTTTTTGTTTCTTCTTCTTCATGTTGTCTGGGTGGTTTTTGTAAATTTGCTTTTTCTTTAGAGAGTGAAAGAGGGCAGTGATTAAGGTGGAATACTCAGTTTGATGGCAGAACTTTCAAAACTAGGAGAAAGCAATCCAGTCTTTGGAATATCTGTATGTTTCTACTAATATCTGCTTACTTCTTATAAAACAATCAGTGATAAAAATTAACTACGCATACTCTTTCTTGAAGGATGTTTTCTAAATATTAATTGAACATAAGGCTTATTTACCTGGTATTTTGAAGTCCTTATCAGCTCATGGAATTGGAGCCCAACTAGAAAAAAAAATATATATAAATATATACATTAGAGTTTGTTGGGAGATTTTGTTTGTTTTCTTTTTTTATTACTTTTGCAGTACTTTTGGAGTATACATTATTGTAGCATCATTTCAGCTTGCTGACAAATGTAACAGTAAAGAAAATAGATTCAAATAGGTATATTTACTGGCAGCTAGCTTTTTAAAACTTGAAAGACATTGGCTCGATGATCTCCAAAAAAGCATTTTTGGTAGCAATATATAAGTAGAAAAACTCTCTTGTGCCACTGTGTAGGTTATAAAATCTTAAGTACTAATATGCTATAGTTTAAAAAAATACAAATTGGTTACCAAAACAAAATATTAGTCCTTTAAGGTGCTTAATCTAAAACTCACTGTGTAAATTTCTCCATTAAACAGTATGTGTAGGTTGATGGACGTGTGATGGTAAGAAATAAATACAGTTAGTTTCCCATTAGATGCTATTCAGAAAGCACTGTGGTTTTAACACACTCCTCTAACCCCCATTTCTAGATTTATGCCCCCATCCATGACCTTAATTTGGAGTGATTTGTATCCAACAGTCTTCAGATTTGAATGCATTACATTTGCAAAATTGTTGTATTATGACAAACTAGCTATCAGAGATGGGTAAATTAATTTATTCTGTTTTGTTATGTTGTTGTTTTAATATCTAGTCTGGAACTTAATCTGACATATTACATGACTGTTTGTCTAAAAATCTACTTCTATTATTATCATTGAATTGTTCTACATTATAAATGTGTTTTAAGAACACATTTGGTTTTCATCACATTTTCCACTTCCTTTTGAACTTGAACTTAAAAAATCAATAAGTAAATAGCCTGAGTAAAGACAAGCCCTATGCATTTTGTTAACCTAATTATTTTTAATTATGCAAGTTTCTTGCATACTCATTCTTATGCTTGTAATCTTTCAAGTTATCAAGGGACCTGAACTAGCATTTCCTGAAGCAAGATGGATGTCTACCATTGCTGTAAAACTGTGGAGGCATTTAACAGATCAGCCATTGTGTGGATGAGAATAAGTAGATCCTCTCTGTTCGCAAGACTGATAAGTAAAATATGAGTTAATGTACTTCTCTGAATGACTGTCCTTTGGCAGAATCTAATTAGTTAACTTGGTTGCTTGACGAAGTGATGGCTAATTATATTAGTTTGCTTATGGATATTCACGAGAAACAAAAACAAGACTGTGAGACCAACTTTTTGCTAGCTGTTTTGTTCTGGGAGAATTCAACATCCCAGACTGAAGAGAGTAAATGCTGCTTGACTACCGGTCTCAAGAATGTGACTTTTTTCTTTTATTTTTTTTAATCTAAACCATAGATCTTTTCTAAAATCGCTTGCTGACAACAGCAATGAAATTTAAATGTACATTTTATATGTGAGTGTGTACTTTCATTAAAAAATTGCTGAAGAAAATGTTTTTTTGAAATAATTTTCTTGTTCTGGAACTGTACAATAAATATAAGTCCTTCCATTTCTTATAATTACAGTGGTCTATCTGAATCCTGAGAAAAAAGTTCAGGTACAAGTAGGGGATAAATCTTACACACACTCCATGGTACCAGCAGGCTATTTATTAATTTACAAAACAGTAAAAACATGAGCTGTGATAAAGGTTAGATATTTGGTATTTACTGAGAACTGCAAAATCAGCACTTTTCAGGGAAATGGAAATATTGTCCAATAGACATACAGCTTTATGCATTTACATTTGTCATGGAGCTGCCCCAAAAGTCAGTTTAGGCAGACAACAATGTCCAAAACCCCTTCATTCTAGACAGAACAGTTTAGCTAAGAAACCTAATAGAAACAGGGTTTATCCAAATTATTTACCCCTCTGACAATATAAAACACACGTTCAGATAACAGTTGAGGAAATTGTTGTTGTAACACCACATTAGAATAATTATGATACACAGCATGTGCACACCCACTCATACAAAAAAGAACTAGAGGCCTCTTTCACTCAAGGGTACACAACAGAGAGTAATCACTTGCCTGAGTTGGGCAAGGGCTCACTCAAGGATACATCCAGAAAGAAGAAGCACTCACCAAAAGAGGCAAGGAGAACTCAACCCCAGGAATTCTCCTTAGATGGTGTCCCGGTCTAAGAGGAGGGCTCAATTTTGCAGACCGGATCCTCTAAGAAGACCACTCAAAGGTGGTCTTCAGCAGAGGCCCCCTTTTATAGCCTGGTCAGATCTCTCTGTTGTCATTACTACATGATCAGGAAGCTTCTCTGCTTCTCTGGGCACCTCCTTTGTTGAGGATCCCATCTATTTACCAACGGTCCCACCCCTCCTGCCCTGCAGCTGAATGGGGGTGAACTCACCATACCCTGGGGTGACCTTCGCACCATGTAGGTGTGTACATGGGGACATACACAGTGAGCCACAAAAGGTATTAAAGAGCCATCAACTGCCTATTGAAGGCTCCAGATCTCATTGGGGTGTGTGCAACTGACACAGCATTATATGAATTTAACAGTCAAGTAGGATGTTCTCAATAAGCAGGATAAGGTTTATACATATATATATAAAGCCCAGGAAAAAAAAAAAAAAGTCTGTAGCAGGATACTGTTTTGTATTTTCTGTGTTTGTTTCTAGCAAAACAAGCTTCTGATCTTAGTTGGAGCAATCATTACTTAAAAAAGCAATATAAACAAAATGTTTTTAGGTATGACCCTCCTGAATAGAATCTGGAGATACAGACAATGCTAGTAAATAAATGCAAGCCCTTAGTAAATATTATATCCAGAAAATGAAACTTATTTTTTCCTGGTCAATAGTAATAAATGCCTCAACAATTATTAGTGTTCTCTATCCTCTTCCAGAATTATAGATAGTTTGTTGTTTTTGGTTGGTTGGCCAGTCTAGTATAGCAAATGCTGTTTATCTTATCCACAATAAACCACATATTTTATCCTTTCTTAGTTGCTGCTGAAGTGCAATTCAGCCTTATTAGATTAAAAAAATCTGAGTGTCACACTATATCAGAAGTATGCATCTAATAGAATTGGTTTCCACTTTTGAAATTCTAACTGCCTTTGGACCTTAGCTGATAGATACTTTTCCATCTATTTATGTTGGAGCCTATTAATGTTAAATAGAAATATTGATTGATTGACTGATTGAAAAACTTGTAAAGAAATGTTCCTTTTATGAAGATTTTTTCAGGTTGAGGAATTTCTGTTCAGAATAAAAAAAAAAAAAAGACAAGTTTAGGAAGGGGAAAGACACCTCATCAATGATTTAAGGAGTCTTTCCTACTCGCTTGACTACAAATATTTTAATCATTCATCTAAATTACCTAATTTCAGAAGACAAGTTTGTTGGCCCAGGTTGCACTGTGTAGTTTCCTAATTCTCTTTTCCCTAGAGGATGAGCACAGTTGTCACAAAAGACACTTGAACCTGAGTCTACAACACAGTCAATAAATCTGCTGACAACTGGAGACTGTTTTAGGCTGATATTCCAAATCTACTTGTCTTGAAATATGCATTTGAAAAGTAATATTTTCCAAGCTTATAAAGTTTTTATATTTATATTTCTACATGATGTGAGTGCTGATATATAAAATGCATACATGCATGCATGCATGCATGTGTGTCTAAAGGTGTGTGTACATAGCAGGATTACAGTAACATATGTCACCCAATTCTAAATGGCACTACCTCTTCCAAATGGTATTTTCCCCTGTTGCATTACGCTAATACTGATGTGATTAATAGATGTAGGTTGACAGGGCACCATTGGTTAGACAGTGGTGTTTTCATGAATGTTCCCAGAAAATGTCTTGTTTTTTATCGTATATTTTCTCAGCACAATTCTGTAATGCACTTCTCTAATACTGCTATGCCATGGATCGTATATGCCATACCATAGGCAATGATACAAAAGTAATTTAATTGAGAGGCTGTGATGAGAACAAAGTATTTGTGATGAAGGATTTTTGGAGTCAAGATGTCTCATGATTCACATTTCTATGTGGAGTGGACTTTGCTAATGGTTTGATTTTATTGTTGTCTTTCATTTGTTTTCTTTTTGTGACTTTTTAAAGTATCCATGTGACTTATTATAGTTTAATCAGTAAACTAGAGTCTGAGCAGCAGAGCTTTCATGGAAGGTGTGTGTGTAGTTGTAAATGGATATGTAAGATAATTAAAATTATTATCACAGTGTCATGGCCCAAAGTATACCCACAGGCTCTACAGTCTCTTTCCTGCCCTCTCAGGAATTTTTTTCTAATCTTCACTTAAAAATACTCCAAATTTTGAAAACCCCTCTGAATGCTACTCAAAGTTATTTAAAAGGACTTACAAAACAATCATTATTTAATCAGAGTAAAAGTTAAGGATTTCTTTTAAACTTTTCCTCTGATCTCACTGCAAAGCATAGCTTCAGAATATATTTTTCACAAGTCTGAGGACTGCAGTTTCAAAATCACTGGCCTTTATGTTAGTTAATGTTTTTAGTTTCCCTGTTGACAAACAATCTCAACATAAACATCATCACAGTTGGCAATCTTGATGACCGCCTCAACAGGACAGCCAGAGACTTAATGGGCATGAAAGCTGCAATGGTTCAGGTTGAGATCCACAGCTCTATCCCGTTGGTAGAGAACTTGTTTTTTTCAAAGTGCTACAGATTCAATCTTTTATTAGAGTTACAGGCAAGAGTTTGTTCCTTGTCTTTTTGTCTTTACCAGGGAAAATAAGTGATTGTAGGAAAAGGAAATGAGTTTTCTGGCTACTGTTTTTCTGTAGTAAATGATATATTACTAATGTAATGACTGAACCTTAAGTCTTGCAGAATGATAGCCTATGGCATGCAATATGACAGATTTGGATGATAAGATACCGTCCTTTTATATACCACAAATCTCACATAGTCAGAAGTTAAAAAGTAAGCATAAAATGTAGTATAAATGAGTGAACCAGAACATTTTAGAAAGAAGTAATTTGATGTAGTTTTCCATGTCACAGTAGGCCTGAACATAAGCCTTCTCTGTGCAACCCAGAAGCTTTAAGCAGAAAAGTTTGATGTGTGTGGGGGGCAGCTGAAGGCAAAACATATAATGCCTGAGGCAATCAGCAGTATCTCTGAATCCTCTTGAATATTTCTGAAAATACAGCAATTCAAAAGTGTGTTATGAAAACTTACATGAACTTCACTCCAGTTAAAAGAGTAAAAGGTAGTGTTACCTCATTTCTGCATGATACTCAGAATTTTATTTGTCACCCAATGGACACAGAAATTCTTCAAAGCATGTCATGCCTCAGATGCAATATCTGGGAAAGAAAAAAAAGTTAGTCATCTCAGTTACTTCTATACCAGACAAGAGCTCAGAGAACACTACTGAAAAAGAAGGCCCTTAGCATTGCCTTTCTTCTTCACAATGCACTGCCCAAATTAGTCAAGAAGATAGTAAGTAGATGTATAGTTCTTTGGTCTGCAGTGTAACATAAGGGTGGTTAGTGAAAATGCTTTTAGAAATGAACAGGATCCTGAATAACAGAGATTTTGTCTTTCCCTTCCTTCCTTCCTTCCTTCCTTCCTTCCTTCCTTCCTTCCTTCCTTCCTTCCTTCCTTCCTTCCTTCCTTCCTTCCTTCCTTCCCTCCTCTCTCCTTCCCTCCTTCCCTCACTTCCATCAAGTGACAAGGACACTGTCTCCATCAGTTTCAGCCCAGGACCCTCCTATCCAGCTATTGGAGCCCAGTCCAGTGCCCCAATGGCCTGGGGTCTCTGCCCAGGCTGACAGTTGTGGCTACTGCTCTCTTTGCAGATTCAACAAGTAGAGAAGCCACTGACCAAGTAGTGTGATTGAAGACATTTGTTTCTGGCTGTTGTGTTTGCTAACACTAATTGGTCAGATTTTATGTCTCTGTATGTCTCCCTCCTTTTCCTTGTCCTCCCAACTGAGAAAAAAAAACATTCTCATGCTCCAGGTATACATACCAATTAGTACAAATGACCAGGTTTGTTCTCCTCAGGACCTCCCTTATCATGTGTTGGTCAGGTTTCTTTCTGTGTGTTCTTGTTTATGGCTCCTTTGACCAGAGATCATTAATGGAGTAGACACTATCTACATACCTTTACACTGTCCACTTCAGAAAGAAGCTCCTATAAGACACCAACAGGAAGTTCTAGTCTCTAAAAATTGATGGAAACATCACTGAAAGTAAATTTCCAAGGCCTTGAGCAAAGGAAAAAAAGAAAAAACAAACAAACAAACAAACAAACAAAAAAAAACAACAAAAAAAACCCACCAAACCAAATCAAAACCCAAACAAACTAACAAACAAAAAAACTAAACCAAAAACCAACTCAAAAAAACTTGATGTAAAGAAGAGCAAAATTAACGAAAAAAAAGATAATTTCCCCCACACTGGTATGTGACCATAAAAGAATGATATTAAAAAGAAACTGAAGCTATTTTAGGTGCTTTTAAGAAATACCCAAAAAAATAAATATGCAGTTTTTTGTCTGTTTGTTTATTTGTTTTTTCTCCTCAGTAACTACCCTAAACATTGAAATTCACAAATCTACCCAAATTGGTAAGAAAAAAGAAACATAAACATATTGCATTTGCCTAGGGCTTTCAGATAGCTGATAGACAGCATGACAAAGAAATGCCTTCCATACTGGATTCTAAGCTCTGTCCACTATGTCAGCTCTTAATTGGTGTCACCTCCATTTTTCTGTAACAAGCAAAAACTGTGCTTTTTTCTGCTAGAAGCTTGCTATCTTGCTTTTCCATATGTGATGGCTGAAATATAGCTCACTGATTCAGCAGTGATAAAATGCAAATACATCTGTAAGACCTGATATTCCTTGTATGAGATGTGTTTTAATTGAGATGAGATTGTCAAAAGTAAATAACAAATCTGAATTTAAATTATGTGGCTTCATTCTTAGTGTGTTACTCATCTAGTTCCTAAACTAAATTGTAAAGGGTGAGGGAGGGGTGGAGGTGAGGCAAGGCTAAGCAAAAAACAAACAAACAAACAAACAAACAAACCCACAACAACAACAACAAAACAGAAGTGGAAGAAAGGCGAGGTGGGGAGAGGTGAGGTGAGGTGAGGGGGTGTGGGGGAGGCGAGAGGAGAGGAGAGGAGAGGAGAGAGAGGAGAGGAGAGGAGAGGAGAGGAGAGGAGAGGAGAGGAGAGGAGAGGAGAGGAGAGGAGAGGAGAGGAGAGGAGAGGAGAGGAGAGGAGAGGAGAGGAGAGGAGAGGAGAGGAGAGGAGAGGAGAGGAGAGGAGAGGAGAGGAGAGGAGAGGAGAGGAGAGGAGAGGAGAGGAGAGGAGAGGAGAGGGAGACCATTCCTGGAGGTGTTTAAAAGACTTGGAGATGTGGTGCTTAGGGACATGGTTTAATGATAGTCTTGGCAATGCTACGTTAACAGTTAGACTTGATGATCGTAAAGGTGTTTTCCAACCTAAGCTATTCTATGATTTTACTCGAAGATGGTAAATGGTGATTAAAAGGAATTTTTAGGAACACATGAGATGTAACAGGGATACAGGAAAGCATCTTTCATAAGTATCTTGCACACAGCTTCCTTAACAGAATTCACAATCAAATCAAAAGAGTATCTAAATCTCATAAACACAAAACCCTAACTTACTGGCAATGGTGTTTGTTACTCCTCTAAAAATTATAACATAGATCAATCTCAGGTAAAGAGATCACAATCAATCAAAAGTAGATATATTTCAGCTGAAAACTGAAACAGAAATAAAAGTCTTGCAGCAGAATAAGCAGCATTAAGGGTCTGAAGACATGAACATATAACTTCAGTCACAGCTGAAACGCATATGACCAGGAGACACAAAACCTTTCCCAGCAAATAATTATTTTTTTCAGAAACTGAGAGAAATGCACATTGCATGTATGCAAAATATATTGTGATGTGCGATTAATGAGAAAATATTTTCAGGTCTGAGAGTAAGCAAGTGCTTTTTCTTAGATATTTAAGTAATACTAAGATTATCATTAAGCAGATAGCAAAAACATAAGATTTGGACCTGGTCTCTGATGTCAAGAATGAAAGTCCTCACTGCTAGTCTACAGTTCATTTCAGCTGTTTAAAAAACCATTGTGGACCTAATAATATTTACCTGATAAGAGGTTATTTGAAGTTGAGCAGAGCTGATCAAGAACTTGTAAGCTCTTGACAAATAATTTAAGAATGCTTTTAATATATTTTCAAAATGTATGATTTCCTAAGGATTGATCTTTCTTGCTAGATTCATTCTCCTCATAAAAAGAAAAGGGGAAAAAAAAAAAAAAGGCTTCCATACTTACAGCATCTATTAACACTTGAGTAATCAGTAAACTGTTTTCAAATGCAACCCCACCACTACTCAGAACATCAGAGAAAGGAAAAGATGTTATATAGTGTTTACAGAAATCAAATCTAACAAGTGAAGTGAAATCAACAAGTTTAGAAATACACTCTGAAAGAGTTTTTCACTATTGAAGAAGCCATTATTATCTACATTTACAGCAAAAATAGCGGCATAAAATTTTCCAAAGAAGAATTCAAGGTTTCATTCCAAAGCTCAGAGATTAGAAGGCAGCAAAAATTTCTGTATTTTTTCTATTCTTTTAATGCCAGAACATCTGTTTTTCCCTTTCCTCTTCTGTGTTAGATCCAGAGCTACCTGTAAGGAAGATTTCTAGAAAAGATAAATGTTGAACATGAAGTTCTGGCTAAATGAAATGATGAACTTAAAAACATCAAGTAACAGGGTCTTATGAGGAAGTATCAAGGAACATTAATAACTGTTGGCACAATTATTTGGTCTTTCCTGCAGTAAAGTCTTTTAAGTCGTGGCTGTTCTTAAGTGTGTATTTGCACAGTGTTTGCACTGTAGATCCCTTTCATTATTTGAGTGAGAATAAATTTCTTAATACAATGAACAAACAAATAATAACATATGAGGAGTGTGCAGGAAGAAAAGCAAATTTTAAGCCTAGTGATGTTATTTTTAATCCTATGATATATAAATTGTCTTTTAAACAATGCTGTAACATTCAGAAAATGTTCAAAAATCATTTAAAGGCTGAAGGGTGAATTGTATGCAAGTATTCTGTTTGCTGTGGGAGAATGTGTCCAAGACTATGCAAGCATATTTAAACTTGCAAGGTGAAAAATAACAATATTCTGTGCAAATGATCTTACAATCCTTTTTAATTCAGTTTTAATGGTAAGATGTAATTGAACTCTATTTTCTATGTTTTAGCTGCACTGCTGATGATCCTGAATGACCATTTCTGGCATAGATTAGGTTTCCTGTCAAATATGAGCTTCTGGAATTAAGTCAGTAATATCAAATGCTGTAATTTAGTTTTATCCCATTATTAAAGATATAACAAGGATTATATTACATACTATTATTGCTTTATGTCACATTACAGAACATTATGTTTCATCAGTGCACAAGTAATCTCTATCAGGAAAGGACACAGTAACGGTAATGTAGAGCTGGGCAAGCAACCAATGCTGGGGATTTCTTGAAGGCCAAAACTCTATGAAGAAATATTTGACAGCTAGAAAAAATACAAGAGAAATATTCAAGTATATATAATGGCAAAAAAATTTCCTCATTTTCCTGATTTTTATAAGGGGGAACAAAAAAGGCTTTCACAGATTGAAACTTTGGATTTGTTTTTATCCTACAAAACATTTTATGGAGGCATAGAATACAGAACCGAGGTAATGAAATGTTTTAACTGACTACTCCGTTAGGTCCTTCTCTTACATTTTTTGAAATATGCTCTTACCAACACCCTGCCATGTCAGGATACTATTACATCACTAAAAGAAACCACACATGCTGGTGAAAGAGAAATGGAAGGTAAGGGAAAGGAAAAGAGAAATTTAAGATTAAATGTATGAAGATGGGTTTGTGAGATGAACCTTAACAAAACAGCTCATTCTGGAACTGAGTCCTACAATGAAAACACAGGCAAAGGATGAACTCTGAGAAGGAATTGTTTCACAAATTTCTGTATGTAATATTGCTTTACAAATGGTGATTGTTTTTAGGGATAGAAAGGTAGAAATTTCTTTGATGAGAGTTACTGATGTTAGAAATCAAACAATACATCTTTAAGTTGAGAAATAAGAATATTATCATAAACTCTGTGAATAATTACAATACACAGCTAGGCATACAAGTTTTAGGTTCATAGTGATTAAGCTTTCATTTGATAAGAGACAACTTAAGCTTAACAGTTTGTAGGGCTTTTCCTCACTGGAGATATTCAAAATTAATATAAAGAAAACAGATTACATGTATTAACAACCTACCAGTCTTCAGATCTCTCAGAAGTATGACTAGGAACTAGGAATAACAATTACTGTAGGCACCAGCCTCCGAGACAGTCAACATTGAGCTTAACTAAGCTTAAACAGGATCTAACATTTTAACCTCTTCATATTTATGCTTACAATAAAAGTTTGAAGAAATATTGGACAAGACTTGACACAGAAGAGACAGGAGTTGAAGTAATGTGCAGGAATATGTCAAATGGCATTGGCTGGACACGTATTTTGCCCCCTTGTATAGTATACTGGGCTTGATTTAACAACTGATATTAGATATTTAGAGCCATTTTGGACATTTAATGTGGCTGACAACTATGTCTCGGGTCCTTCAGGAGAACGCTTGAGGAGTGGCAGCAAAAGACCAGATGGCGTACCCCAGGTTTATACAGCTGAGTCAAGTCCATATATTTCAAGTAGAAACCTGCAAGTGGCAATAACCTGGAACTGAATTTCAACTCTCCTACTCTTCTTGTGCCTTACATCTACTAGGAGATTGCTGAAGATAAAGAAAGAAACATGCTAGCACTTAGAGGGTTATCAAGAAGCCTATTGCTCTAAAAATGTTCATAAACTGGGATTTTTCTACTGATATGACTGAAACATAGCTTGGGCTGAAAGTAAATTTATATAAGAATATTATTAAATTATATAAATTATAAGATAAAATATGTGGAAGGATCAGGAAGATCCTTCAAAGAAAGAAGATTTCAAAAAATAACAAAAGAAGGTGTTACAGAAATATTAAAATTCAGATCGAATGTTGCTATACAAAGGGGAGCAAGGGAGAAAAAAGGTAAAACAAACTGCATTATTGGAGCAATTCAGCAACCATCCCACTGAGCAGACCCACCCATGATTAAAGCAGTCTGAAGTAGCAAAATAAACCTGTTGTATTAACCAAACTAAAGCATGTCTAACTTGCCCTGGTGTTGACAAAAGGACATGTTGAAGGAGACACTGGACAAATTAGACTTCCTATAAAAAAGCCTCCTTTTTTTTTTTTTAACCCTTAGAGAAGAGAATGGAAGGGATAAAATTACTAGATTTGTAAAGACTGTCAGTTGAAATACAACCACTGACAGGTTGCTAAAAGAAAGAAAAGCTGAATACAACCAGTATGGCAAGAATAGTTGTTTTTTTTACCAAAAAAAAAAAAAAAAAAAGTAAGACTGATCTTTCTGTGTGAGGAAAGTAAGAGAAGAGATCTGCTGCTTGAGAGGTTTCATTCAGAGGGATGAGGAAGTTCACAGGTGCAAAATATCTGTGTAACTATGGCAACAGTCAGAAGCTAGTTTGAGGAAGTAGGAAGCCAGGAGCTTGACTACTTATCATTGCCTCCAGCAAAATTAGTCTCAAAGCTGAGTGAAGAACTGATTTTGTAAAAAAAAAAATATTTGTTGCACATCCAAAAGTATTTCAAACCAATTCAAAGCAAAAATTAATCAAAATTTCTGTGAAAATACTAGAGAAAAATGCTTTGGGTCAGGTTTTTTTGTTGTTGTTGTTTGTTTGTTTGTTTTTTAATCAAAAGAAGTATTTTCTCTTGATCTTGACTATTTGAATATTTTTGAAAAGAAAAAAAAGAAAAACAATATTCATGCACAAAAATGCTAGAGGTTGAATGGCTTTGTCTTTTGCAGGGGTGAGGAGGATTTATTTTTCATTGTATAAAGAAGACTATATACATTTAGAAATATTTAGTTTTCATTTAGTAAAAGCTACATTATTATTATTATTATTATTAATAATAATAATAATAATAGTAATAGTAATAGTAATAGTAATAGTAATAGTAATAGTAATAGTAATAGTAATAATTCAGAGGTTTGCATGTACTTCTGTCCTGAAGTGTATTTGTAGTTCATAAAACTACAGAAATAAATTATTTCTGCCACCCCATAAAAAAATAACTAATTTAAAATATATTATTTGTCCACTTTCAGCTGATGTAGCCTAAGATGGAGTTAGTGACTCAAAGAACTCAAAGGACTCAAAAATAAAGTGATTTACTTCTGACTTCATAGGTCTGCAACTGGAAAGTAACAACTAAGTGTTTACATTAAAATAACTGAGAGACAGTATTTAAAAGACATCTTGTTGAAACCAAACATTCTTAGTAGTACTTTATGTTTCTTCAGTAATAGTGGCCTCCAAAAAGTTGTTTGTTTCAACAGACAGAGTTTTCAACTCTGGACTCTGAATGTTTTACTCCTTCTTTCATGGGGTTTTCTTCTGATTGTAGAATTCTTCTGAGACACACTACCGCTTGTTTCCCTGTTTTTAGTAATCAGTTAATATGAAAAGGCACACAATACAGGATATTCATAGTTTTCAATTCATATTTTCCTTTCATTCTACTTACATTTGACAGTTTTCAGTTCAAATCTAATATGATTCGTGCCTCACTATCTGTTCCCTTCATTCACTGTACTGGTAATGATCTTCTTTTACAGTTTGCACATGTAGGGCTGTTTTATGGATCTGGTTCTCAAGGTCTCCTACCTCAGGGCACATTGCCAAAAGTGGTATACTGTGAAAGGAGAGATTTAATTTTAATGTTATGAAACTGGCTCTATTGTTGTAGATATAGCAGATACATGTAAAATGTATATAAAGTGTATCAAACGTGTAAAAATGGTACTCGGGGTTGTTCTTCTCCATGTGCAGGACTTTGCGCTTCTCTTTGTTGAAGTGCATGGGCCTCCTGTCAGCCCATTTCTCCCTCTGGATGGCAGCATGACTCACTAGTCATTTGAAAAAAAGGGTTTTTTTCTTTATATTTCCTGACAAATTTAATTTTTTTAGAAATGTAGTTTAAGAACTGAAAAAGACATTAACAAAACAAACAAACAAACAAACAAAAAACTTGAAGGCAGGGAGAGTTGCATTTGTCTATTTCACAGTATTACGAACTCACTGTTATGCCAAAAGAAACAGAGATTATTGTCCCGGCCTTGCAGAAATCAATGTGAATTAAATGTCACGTGGTTCCATGATTACGTGATACATTTATTGTTTGGCTTCTGGATAGTGCGAAAACCTACCTTCCAAAACAAAGGTGCAAGAGTAATTTTCTTCATAACACAAACTTTCTCTACAGATACCTTGAAACCAGATTGTTAAAAGCATTCATGAGAAAAAAAAATGTTCTGATGATTTAACATGTCTTTTTGCTCTATTTTCCAGTGTTTATCATTATTATAGGAAATGAAAAGCTGGAAAGCATATAAAACAGATATATAGAAAGAAATAGTCAGAAGTGAGACCTATGAAAGGAATTCAAAGGGTAGATAATCGGTACTGCTTTTAGAGAAAAACAGGCCTGGAAAAGGGAATGAAAGAGGTGAGCAGAAACAGAAGGAGTTATGCAAAGAGATGACATATTAGCAGCAAGAAAGATAAACAGTTATGTGATGATTAAGTTCTGATCCCAAGAGAAGATGGAAACAGAAAGTCTAGAGACCTTTGTTCTCTGTAAAGACAACTAACGAAATTCTGGAGACCTGTTCTCCAGGGTCAAAACTAGATCTTAATTTGATTTGGTTTGATGTTACTTTCCTCAGAGACCAAATTCACTGTTATAGTCCAACTTTTTGATGGGTAAAACCAGATGTGTGGATACTTTTCAATATCATTGTAAGTCAGGCTAGTCAAAAAATAACGCTGGTAGCTGCATTGTGATCATTCATTTTGTGCAAAGGTGCACTGAAATCAATTTATTTAAATATTCAACCTTCTTACCTTTTTCAAACTGAATATTGAACAATTGGACAAATTTAACACTCATCTATTCTTCATATATAGATCTATTAATCTTGCCATCTTCAATTGGATATGCAGAATGCAAATCAGATATGATTTTGGCTTAATGGAGAAAGTCGCACAATTCTTCAGAGAAAGTTCCAGTCCTTCATGTGGAAATGTTCTTTGCAAGTTCCTGCCACTTTAACTGTTTATAGAAATAATTAAATGAGAAGGGCAAGCCTTGTGATCTGTAAGAGTTAAATTATTACATTTAAGTACTTTTTAGTGTGTATGCTGTATGTTTTTTTAAAGAATCCCTTAGAATTTCCTACCAAGGGGAGAATCTCTTTGTCTTTCTGGATATCGCAGGAATGCGTAGGAATAATCACTTGTCTAGAATGTCTGCTGTCACAATAGATGTGCATACACACAATCAGCAAAGAAATGTCTTAAAAGCAAAGCATGTGATATCTGATTTATTTTTATTCTTTTTTAAATTTTTTTCTACAATTTCCTGACATTACCTTCAGTATGAGTACTTCACATGTGCAAAGAAAGCATCAGCTCTTAGATAATCACAAAATAAATATTTCAAGTCACTGAATATTTTACCATACTAGCAGCAGGTCTTTTTACATTGAAAAACAGTTTGAACTCCTTTCTTATTTTTGCATCATTCAAATAATCCACTGATTATTTTAGATTGCGTATTGTCATTTTACTCCCTTCTATTGAGGTTTATAGGGATTTCAAAAATCTTTAATAGCATTTAATTAAAATGACAAAGGTTAATTTAATTAGCATAAAGCTTAAAGTTCGTGTATCAAAGGGGTATTAAAAATATCACATTTTAGGCAATTTACATTTAAATAAGAGGGAAAATCCAAATGTCCTGTATTTCTCTCACATTGGAATATAGTCAGAGCTGAGATCCCAAGACCTCAGGCAGAAATTCAGACTTCCTGCGAGACAATGAAGGCATTCAAAAATCAAGAGGCCCTTCCTTTGGTAAGTGCAAATGTTCTTCAACACCACTAAAGATACATATTATTGCATCTTTTCTTTTTTTTTTTTTCTTTTTTCTTTCTCCTCCTGAGGAGCCTATCACACTCTCACACTCGATTACAATCTATATTTAGTCAGAGACATTCTTAGACATTGATTGCATCTCCAGTAAAGCCTGAATCACTAGTCCTATTCTAAGGATGATGAACGCAAATATGATTGCACTGAAGCTCATTAAAAGTAGAGATGGCCACTCTTTTTTTGCATAATGAGCTCATGATTAAAGCATTTGCCCCTCAGCCTAGAAAAGTGAATGCCTGTAGAACACAATCTCCACCATATCACAAGACATATAGGAAAGAAATATTTTCCTTCTGAACTGCCTATTCAGCCAGGACTTCAGTATCCATAAAGCCAGAAGGAGAAAAGGTAATAGGTTAGGGCTGTGAGGGGAAAAAAAAAAAAGACCAAAGGTTCTTCTGTTATGATTTCACCTCTAGTAATAGAGTGATATAGATTCCTAACTAGTGCTGGTCCATTCTAAGGTGTATAAAATATTGCTTAGTTGAACATAATAATAATAAAGAAAATCCTGCAGTTTCAAAAAGCAGTATAAACCATTTCATTTTTATAGATGCCTATTTTATGCACTGAAAACTCAAATGGTCTTTTTATTATAGAGACAAGTGGTGTTCCTCAGGGGTTGGTGTTGGGATGGGTGCTGTTTAAAATATTTGTTGGTGACGTCGACAGTGGGATCGAGTGCACCCTCGGCAAGTTTGCCAATGACACCAACCTGTGTGGTGTGGTCGACACGCTGGAGGGAAGAGATGGTATCCAGAGGGACCTTGACAGGCTTGAGGGGTGAGCACATGCAAACTTCATAAAATTCGACAAGGCCAAGTGCAAGGTCCTGCACATGAGTTAGAGCCATCCTAAGCACAAACACAGGTTGGGCAGAGAATAGAAACCCTGAGGAGAAGGACTTGGAGGCATTGGTTGATAAGAAGCTCAACATGACCCAGCAATGAGCGCTTGCAATCCAGAAGGCCAACTGCATCCTGGGCTGCATCAGAAGAAGCATGACCAGCAGTTTGAGGAAGGTGATTCTCCTCCTCCGTTCCACTTTCATGAGACCTGGAGTTCATATATGATCCATGATCTCTAAAGATTTTTTTTTTAAGGTTATTTTTACTGCTTAGTTTTGTCCTTTTTCTCTGTTTTTGTTTGCTTCTTTGTGTTTTTTGTATTGTTTTAATTTAGCTTTTTTTTTTTTTCTTAGACATGCTTGTCTCCATGAAAACTAAACAGTTACTGATTACATAAGTTAGTGTCTGTAAATTGCTAACACTGATTTAAAGATCAAACTTCCTAGTTTCAGTGAAGGGAATATCTAGTTTTACATCTGAAAATCTGAATCAGTTAGGTCAATGGACAGATTATCTAACTGTCTGCAAGGAATGTATTTTTTTTCCCTTTTTGTCTAAACTGAGCTGTACAGTCATGTAAAGATTGCAAAACATGCCCATGTTTTATGTGTAGATTCTGAAAGACTTTCTGTTCTGATATGTGGACTAGATTAAAAATGTATTAAGTGTTTCTTAAAGGGACAAATCTACACAGTTTATTAGGCTAAAATGAAAGTTTAGGTATTTCTGAGCCTTAGCAAAATTTTACATCCTGGGACAAATTTCCAGTAGGAAAATATTTTTTGTTAAATGCAGTGGTATTAATGTGTTCCATGGTGCACATGTACAAGCTAGGGGTATATTATGGGCTTGGGCACAAGTGGTACTAATTAGGTAGGAAGGCTGAAAGATAATAAATCTTTTTTCTGACTTCTTATTTCAAACACTCGGTAACAGGGGTTGCTACTGTAACTCACTGTAATTGTATCTTTTCTGAGAAATGCAAAACTTTAGGAAAATTCATTATAAGGTACCATTCTATTCTAGTGATTGTTGTAACTAAGTGTGTATCTGTGTGTCATACAAATTAAGGAACTAGAGATCTTTGTGACAGAATATTCAGGAGGCTGGCAAGTCAGGCCAGTTTTAACCTTTTATAGAGAACTTCAGTAAATTCATTCTTTAACAGCACCCTTCATGCCAATAATTAATTCTTATATGTCATTAATAATCATTACTATGTAGATGAAATTATAAGTCTTTAACATCTCTAATTACCTGTGAGTACAAAATGCCATGGAGGTGATGCTGCGTAATTGGTGCTGATGACTACAGTCCTTGGTGGTCTGTGGTCACCAAAGTCAGAGTGATCAGACTTGAGAACTCATTAATGAGAAAAGCCAGAACTGAAGTGGCCATGTCTTCTATCTTCTCTGTTTTTCCTTACTTATGTCTGTTGTTTTTATACTGCTACCCCTCCCAACACTGAAAAAAAAAAAGAAGACTCATCTTCTCCTGATAATGCTTACCCTATTTGTGGTTTAGTCAGTTAATATTCTAATGTATTTGGAAGGAAGTTCTACTCATTCTCACATTCCTTGTATTCATCTTGTCCTTTGGTGATGTTTTAACACTTAAGAAGAAACATTTTAATGCTTGACAGTCTCTTTAATTTAACCATACAACTCTTTCTTTGCCACTTGATCAGTCAAATCACTTGCATGGTTCTGCCAAAGGCTTATATGTTGTATCTGATACATAGATATTACAAACTACAAACGCAGTGTTGTTTGTTATGCTATTCTAGTACACTTATATATAGGTTCAAGATAAGCTAAGATCAATTATACCTTGATTAACACATTTAAAATTTGTAAGTGCCACAGTTCTGGTCTGGTTATGTGGTATTTTTTCATATGTCCAGTTTTCTTCTCAATGTTCATCCAAGGTGCAGTGACATCAATGTTTCAGTCAGGTGTATGTTGCTGAAATGAGTATTCCAATTATTTCTGGTATTTTTCTGGTCTGATTCTTACAGTAGAGCAGTCTAACATTCATGAACAGGATTGATTTCAGACAAAACTAAACATGAAAATGCATTCCAGGAGCACAGTTAATGCACTGAGGTTAGGAATGGTCATTCAGTCCCTCAAATGTGGCTAGCATCATAGTATGATGCAGGATGAGGGGAACTCTGGATGTCATCTGGTACAGGCTCCTGCTTAAAGTAGGACCAATTTAGATCAGGTTGTTCAGTACCTTATTCAGTGAATGTCTCCAAGGATAGAGATCCCAACCTGCTGTAGTATAGGACTACCTTTGTTGAGGGGCAGGGGGAGCAGAAAGAAAAAAAAATCCTTAATAACTAATCAGTATTAGTTGTGTTGTATCTTGTGTCTTCTGCCTCCTGCTCTACTACTATTAATCTCTGTGAAGATTTGTCGCTATCTTTTCTATACTCTCATTAAATAGTTGAAAACAAGAAAGAGGTTTTCCCTAGTTTTCTTTTCTTAAGAATGAACAAACTCTGTTCTTGCAGCTTTTCCTTGCATAGACTAGAGCTAATCGAACTGATACTTTTGGATTTAAGACCATTTACACCAATAGTTTTGCTTTGCAGATCCTCACCTTTTTGATCTATGCTGTATCAAGAACCCAATATGGGCCTAGACTTTAAGATTTTTGAAGGATGTAGCCACATGTCTTGCACTAAAAGGTTTTAAAATTTGATTTCCAAAATGCCCAATAGAGTAGACAAAGATCATTTCCGATCTTCTACCACTACACCCTGACTAGTATTGGAAGGGTCTTTAGTTCTACTGAAAATAGAATAGAGCTATGGGAACAACAACAGAAAAAGAGAAATCTTTGTCAGCCTCTTCTGTTCAGCTGTCGTTTCTGTACCTGTGTTTTTTAAAAGAAAGCTAAATTGAAAAGTGCAATATGATTAACATTATTTATTACTATTAATGAATAATAAATAACTGTAAGGCTTTGTCATTCACTTGGTGTTAAGAAATTTGATGCTCAAACATATATTCCAAAATGAGTAATAAAGTCAAAGGCCAGTTTTTTTGTAATATATCCAAGATGAACTGGTAACAAATTAGTGTATAAGCAAAATCTTTCCCATGTCCTGACCTGCGTAGCTATGGGCAGTACTGCCATGGTTTAAAGTTAACTCATCAACACTATAAAATATTCTTAGTTTGAAAAGCAGTTAACCCCTGGTACATCTTTCAAAAGAATGTGATAAATTTCGCTTGCTTTAAAACCTCTAAATCACAAATAGATAAATTTCTGTAGGATTGTCTAAAGAGCACATTGTCACTGGTTAGAAGTTCACAAGAGGTGATATTTCTGTCAATTTCATAATGTCAGATTTGGAGGTTATGTGGTTGGTTGGTTGTTTTCATATCTCCAAAATAGCTGTTTCACTACTGTGAACAAAATCTTATTCTCAATACACTGATTTTGGTTTCACATTGGGAAAAGGAATTCATGATAAATAATTGTGGTTTTAAATTAAAACACAAAAGTTAGTTTTCCTGTAAAAATATTCCATGTAAAGAACTTACAGATACAGACTTCCCCAAGCTAAAAGTCAGAATCAAGCATGGAGGATGGATACTGAATTGCATGACTAATCATTAAAGGAATGAAAATGTTATGATACTTATAATATTATTATAGATTAAAGTATTATTACATTAGAATATTAATATCATCAGTTTCTACTAGGTATCACATGCAGTGTCACAGGCACACCAGAAGCACTGTACAAAAGCCTTGCAAGCACTGGCATGACTATGTTTACCAATGTGCCATTTTCTTGTGCCCCAGTCTTCCAACTGACACAAATCTGTATTCATGCAGAATTAGAATTACTTAACTGGGACTGCTAATGCATTCAGTATCCTGCTTACGAGATCAGAACCTCACCAAAGACATTGATAGATATCACTGACCACATTTTTGAAGGATATACATGCAGTGTTGAAACTGTGTGGAAGGATTCAGTACCTTTAGAAATTTTACTCTTTAAAATTATATAGGAAAGAGAAATTAGTCAAGAGATATAAATCTGGATTGTTGACAAAAAAACACTAATTAGTCTATTAGGTAAGCCCTTAGTTGTAGTACTCTGTCACAGTATATATATTCTGACTTTCAAGAAATAAACTATTTTATAAGGTGGCAAGTTTCTTTAATGAATGATTATTTAAACAAGATATTTAAGAGTTTTAATAAGTTTGTCAAACTTGGTATTTTTCTCAGTTTCTGCTACATGATGAAGTCTTTCCTGTGACTGCAACACACACAAGCAGAATTTTTAAATGAGAGACCTAATTTTGGCAGGTCTAGGCCCAAGTCCCCTGGTTCTCAAGAGTCGTTTTTATTCCAGGTTCTATTAGCAATGTACAATGCTAACTCATGTCCAAGCATATCCCAGAAATCCCTCCTGAGATATTTAGCCATGTCACTTTGAAGAACACCAAAATGAGCAAGAACAGGGCCTTTCTCTATTTTTCTTCGACTCTTTTAAATTCGTTGCTCTGACATAACCTTTGAAACAGATACAGCTATATGAAGGGATTGAAGAAAAAAATAAGCAAGTTTTATGAAAAATGAAAATAATTATATTCAAATCCTGCTAAGAATGAAATCCCACTGGGATCAGAATCGGGCCCCACATCTCATCTGGTTAAACCTCAATATTGCAACAAAGAATGGTCATTGTTTTGAGAACAGCTTAATACTTGAAGTGGGGTCATGCGTGCATAGCATGATGAGGTTCTTTCTAAGCTCTGAATTTCTTTGCATTAAGTCAGGTAATTTATGGTATTTGAACAGCTTCTGCAGCTGAAATGAATCTGTCTTTTTAACATTTAAATGAACAGTAGGAATAGAAATAGTTCGGTACTGAAGAATGTGCAATAAACTGTTGAGCAAAGGATAGAAATAATAGAATAAATGGGTTTTGTAAATGATCCTTTAGTTTAATTAAGGATTTAAAAATATAGAATACAGGAACATTTCCCATGTATTCACACTGTTCATAATCTCTGACTGAATCCCACTTCATATTCCTTCCACATTGTTCTGTAGAAAAAATGCCATCACTGGAGTTGCATCAGAAATGCTGGGTGCTAGGAGAGAAGATGGAGAAGTAGAACTTGATAAAGAAACAGTAAAATTATCTCGGTGTACCAGAGAAGTCACATTAAGTAGTAGGGCAGCATATAGACATGCCTTCTGCCTCCTGTGAAGACAGGTGTTGCTCCAGCATTTTTATTTTGGATTCAAAAACTTCACTCGAAAGAAGAGCTCTACAGATAAGTGCAATTTATTCCATTGTGGTTTTATATTTGAGATTAAACCAGACAGGGTGGATGGGTTTTGAGCAAGAGTCCTACAATTGAGGCTCATTTGAACATGTTGCTTCAAAAATTTCATATTCACCAAGGGGGAAAAATTCACAGATATACACACACACACACAGAGTTCTCGGTCTGCCAGTCTAAAACATGAATGATAATGGTGCCATGGTGCTGTTGAGACATCTATAAGAAAATAGGGAAATAATGTACATGGAGGTCAGCTGTGAATGTGGAAATAAGAATTATGATACAGATCGGTGTTTTTAATTTGCTTAAACTATTTCTTGTTCTACTTCTACACAGAAACATCCTTGTTTAGGACGGAGTTGCCTAAAACAAATGACAGGGGAGAAAACTACTAGAAAGTGTCCAGAAGAGGGCTGCAAAGTTGGTAAGGGGTTTGGAGAGGAAGCTCTATGAGGAGCGGCTAAAGTCACTTGGTTTGTTCAGCCTGGAGAAGAGAAGACTAAGAGGAGACCTCATCACGGTCTACAAATTTCTCACAAGGGGAAGAGGAGGGGCAGGCACCAATCTCTTCCCTTTAGTGACCAATGACTGAATCCAAGGGAATGGCAGGAAGATGTGCCAGAGGAGGCTTAGGCTAGACATTAGGAAAAGGCTCTTCACCTGGAGGGTGGTGGAGTACTGGAACAGGCTCCCCAGGGAGGTAGTCATGGCTCCAAGCCTGGCAGTATTCAAGAAGAGGCTGGACAACGCCCTCAGACACATGGTGTGAACTGTGGGGTTGTCCTGTGCAGGGACAGGAGTTGGACTCATTGATCCTTGTGGGTCCCTTCCAACTCAGGACATGCTATGATTCTATGAAAAAATGGTGCTTCCAGAGATTTTCAAAGGCAAATGGAGTGTTTAATTATTCAAGGTAAAGCTATTGTGTTATTTTGTCTGAATGTTGCCATCAAGGAGGCGTTCTTGTCTTTAAATATGTTTAGTTATACTGTCATAGTTTGCACATTACTTTTGTTGTCAGGTAGTAGATGTATTTTATCTTGCATGAGGAGTAGCAATAATTTTAAGCCATACTGGATAAAGTAACTGACGTACATAGTCAATAACAAAATGGAACATCTAAGAGAGCTTCAACTTCTAATGGACATCCCAGGTCTTATCTAGATCAAGATAAATAAAGGAGGTTAGAATGTGCATCCAAACATTTTAATAGTTCACTTTTTATCCTTCTTATCCATCACATAGATTTACACATTTGCTAGTACAGAGTTTTGTAAACAATCACTGTTCAAAAGGCTTTATTTCAGATGTTTTAATGTGTTATTAACAAAGAAAAATCTTTTAAGTGTGTCTTACTATGATGTGTTATACCACAGCCTTCTAAGATGGCGAACACTAGAAATTGAGGGTATTCTCTTTTAACTGAAATATTAATGGTCTATATTTTCTGAAGCAGAAAGTTGCACATTCTGTTCCCCATGATGAATTAAGGTAGCTCAAAGATCACTGTGTGGGATGCATATATGTTGACATGGATCATTAGAGCAGTCTATCATGTGAATATGTGTTTAAATAAGTTTTGCAACACTTTATTTAGCAGGTTATAGCAAATAATGAACCTTATGGACCTTGTAGGAGATATTACACTACTAACAACTTATATTTATAGAGAACCAGAAACTATGTAGATAAAAGCTCAGTTCAATATTTTTAAGATTCTGGTTTCTGAACTACAAATATTACTTAATGCCTTTTGATTAATAAGGGAATTTGATGATTATCCTGAAATGTTATTATCTAACTTCTTCCAAATTTTAATGCATAAAAGTAGTATTTATGCTCTGGAATATGAAAATACAAGGATGTCTCTGCTAACCCTTATCTATTTCAGCCAATAATATGAAATTGTTATGCTAACTGTTATGCTAACTGTGGTCTTGCTATTAGCTGTTGAAAAAGCAAAATAATTTAGTGCTAAAATAAGTGCTGTCTAGGTAGAGCCCCAGAAAAGTCATCGGGGTCCAGGATGGGTAAAAGAACATGCTCATATACAGCCATAGGGCTCTGGAAGATTATTTGCTAAATATATGATATTAAAATTCTGGCAAGTATCAGTTCTTTAACATATCAGCATCAGAGTTCCATAAAAGTTCATAATTTGTCTCTTGAAGGGGAGTAATTTTTGACTATAGTAATGTATTTCATCATCATTATCATAAATGAATATTTCATTCCCCCAAAATTATTGTATAATTTATGAGAGTAAGATACCACCAAGTGCACATCTACATGTACTAACTCATACTTCAAAGTGTCCCATTTATTACATTGGGTTCTAAGTCTGTCAAGATAAGTAAAAATAATGGGCTTTAACCTCTCAGATACTGCTCTATTTATATCCAAAGTAAAGAAAAGAAAAAAAAAAAGATAAAATAATAAAATAACATACTTATTTTTATCACTTTATTTTTTGCACATAAGCAATGAAGTCACTCCATCTAAATGACATAAGCCTTATTAAGTCATCCAAACACTTTAAGACAAGCAGATTTTTTTTCAGTTGTAAATCACCAAGGCTGTTCCCATTTGTAGGTAAGTAACACAGCAGAAGTCTTTGTGTTCTGCTTTGCTTACATTAGTCCTGTCCAGTTATTCAGGCTGAGGTGACATATATAAAGTTAAACTCACTTTCAACTGGAATTTCAAGACACTTCTGTTACTACAGACAAAGCTTTCAATATGATTGGAATGGTTTTTTACCTTGATCAGGGATCATAATTTTTAAAATGTATGTACAAATATAAGTTTGTGTATTTCAATATTGAAAACAAAATGTTAACAAAAATGTTAAGCCTAGATTGTATCCTACTGGAAACTGAGAGAGATTATTAACAGAAAGGAGAATAAATATTGATTCGTTTTCTCAATGCTCTACAGATACTGAAAATCTAAGGATAGAAAATGCAGCTGGCTTGTGGGCTGATGAGAACTTTGTGCCCAGTTTACATTATAGAGCATTTGTTAACTTTTAAATGATAGCAATATAGCACTGACAGTTGGCTAAATAACACAAACAACTTCTTCCATACATAACAACAATATGTAATGAGGTAGTTGGAAAAACTCCCATTTATTTGTTTTGCTTTTCTTACAGTTTTTGGAAATGGAATGTTAACTTTATTCCACAAATCAATGCATTAAAATAACAACTTAATTCTTTATCAATCTGTTCTTATAACAGCACAGGATTCATTTTTCGGGAAGTTTTTTTATCCTATAACCAGTATTGAGGATATTATTTATTTTGGATAAGTTTTGGAAATTATTCATGCTGAACCTACCAGATCTGTGATTTTGTTTTGCTTCTCTTTCTGCTCTCTCTTGGTTTTAACAATAAAATCTCTTATTCAGCCACCAATATTTTTTATCATTTATTTAGCAGTCATGGAATTCTAAGCATATCAATCTCTTTAATATCACAAGTAATTCACTTGGTAGTAATAGCTGGCTTTTCTACATTTTTTTTTTTCAAAATCATTATACAATTTACTACACATTTTAGACACTCCCTTGCAGATCTGGTAGAGACAGTATATTTAATTTGGAAAACATTAAGTTGGTGCAAAAGTAATTGCAGTTTTGGACTGTGAATTTTAAATCATTATAACTATGCTCAAACACATCTTTATTAATCAAAATAGGAATCATTACAATCAGCACAGTTTTTCAAATGAGAAATATTTATTCTTGTAGCATAAAAATCCATGCTTCGGAATTCAACAAACTCTTGGAAAGCATTTTCTGCCTCCTGATGGTTGTGGAAGCATTTTCCACCTCCTACTGGTTGTGGAAGCATTTTCCCTGCAAAAAGTTGTCAAGATGCTTGAAAAAGTAGTAGCCGCTTGTCAAGAGGTCAGGTGAATATAGCAGATGAGGCAAAACTTCGTAGCCCAATTCATTCAACTTTGGAAGCCTTGGTTGTGCAACATGTGGTCAGGCGTTGATGTGGAGAAGAGCTGGGCCCTTTCCGTTGACTGATGCTGGCTGCAGGTGTTGCAGTTTTTGGTGGATATCATTGATTTGCTGAGCAGACTTCTCAAATGGAATTATTTCACCTGGATTCGGAAAGCTGTAGTGGATCAGACCAGCAGCAGACAGTAATCATGGCCTTTTTTGGATGCAAGTTGGGCTTTGAGAAGTGCTTTGGAGGTTCTTGTTGGTCCAAGCACTGAGCTAGTCTTTGTTGGTTGTCATATAAATTCCACTTTTCATAGCACAACACAATCCTATCAATAAATGGTTCATTGTTGTCACGGAGAAGATGACAACACTTCAAAATGACAATGTTTTTTATTTTTGGTCAGTTCACGAGGCACCTTTCATCTTTCCAATTTGCTTTAAATGCCAAATGACCACAGAATACTTGACGTTTAGTTCTCCAGCAGCTTTTCATGTAGTTGTAAGATGATCAGCTTCTCAGTTGGTTATTGTCAACTTCTGATGGCTGGCCACTATGCTACTCATCTTCAAGACTCTTGTCTCCTTTGCAAACCTTCTTGAATGATCACTGCACTGTACATTTGTTAGCTGAAGCAAATGTGTTGTTGGTGTTGTGAGTTGTCTCCACTGCTGTACAACCCATTTTGAACTCAAATAAGATAATTGCTTGAATTTGCTTTTTGTGTAACATAATTTCTAAAATAAATATTAAAAATTATATTATATATATAAAATAATATAAAAAAGTCTAAGATAAATATAAAATAAACAGCAAGTAATAAGTCAGTAGCAAAAAAAATAAAGTGAGAAAAGTGCATTAAAATTACGTATAACATAATCACACTTATTTAAGAATGTATTCTGATATCAAATGGCAAATTTCAACAATGCAAAAAACACAATTACTTTTGCATCAGCCTAGTAATATTTCAGTGTTTGCATCATTTCACATCTCTTTTTATGACTTGTAGTTCTCTAATTTTTAAGCCATTCCTTTATTCTCCTGCCAGAGGCTTGAATACCAAAATGTGTAGAAATATAGACAAGGAACATCCATGTTCTTTATCTCATATGAAGGTATTAGTGTATGTTAACTTTCCTGAAATTGCTTGTGTGTGGTAATTCTATCCAGCACATCAAAAAAAGACAAACCTGTCTGATAACATAAGCTTTTTACAACCATATAGATACACCACAAGCAACCAGAAAACAGCCCAGGCCTACATGAGATGTGCACAACATTTGAATATCTAATATTTCTATTAATACAATCTAAAAGCACTTCACACAATAACCAAACTATAGCTTATATGTATACACTGATAGTTGCAAAATTTGTTTAAATGATTCTAACTAAAATCTGGATTTGATTATTTAATGTACTTCACAAGTGTATTTTCATTTTTTTTACAAATTTTGTTAACTTGACTCCACATACTTATGGCTGTGCTTTTCCCTCTGTTTTTGAACAAATTGTATCTCATTACTGCTTTTCTATTTGATTGAAAGTATAAATTTGCTCTTCTGTAAATAAGTTACTTTACTATTTAGGAACTATTACGTACACACAATGTTATATGGCACTGGATGGGTTTTTAAGGGACTTGACCACATCCAGCCTAAGAAAAATGTAAAGTAAACAGAATATTTTTGGACACTTTATAGTGAATTATTTCAGTATGTTTTTCTATTCTATGAAAGAATAAGACATAACTTTTAAACTTATAAAAACCTGTCCCCCCATTTTTATGTATCTCTTTTTATGTCACTTTATGAGACCATGAACGGTGAGTTGTTTTTTTGATAAATGTTTCTTATGTTAACTGAACACTTAGTTGCTTATGCTGGAGAATTTGCAAACCTTCTCAGCCTTCAATGTAGCAGACAACAGTCTACATTAGGGAGCACTGTACAGAAGGAAGATAGTAGTGTTTCTATTTAACAAGCACTGTACTGCAAAACACAGATTTAAAAATGAAGTGGAAAAGGATACAATATTATTTTTCTGTTAAATCCTATTTGAATTAATAATACAGTAAATATACAATGCAATGTAAAATCTACTCCTAACATCCTTTAGAGTACATAGAATAAAATTTTTAAAATGGTGAATGTAAGGCCTTTCTATGATGACTGAATAACTCTTTGAACTTTAAGCAGATGAATTTCCCTGTTGGGATTAAAGATAAGCCCATGTGTTGGTCTTTTTACAGAAAGAGCATTAAGTGACTCTATGAAATAAGTAAGCATTGTTCTGCCTGTATTTCTGTTAGAGACACTCATACAGAAATTGAGTAAATAACCTGCCTGAGGAGGTGCCTTAAATAGAGCCCTCTTTCCACTTCAAGTCCAGTGTTCCAGCTGCAACACTATTTTACCCCTGCAGGAAAGAAAACATTATTTTGAGCAAAATATAGTTAACTTGTGAAATTCACTACTGTAGAAGACTGACCCAAATAGCTTACTGAAATTCAGAATGAAACTGGACACTAACAAGACAGAGGCCATCAGCACTGATCCTCTTGTTCCATCTTCTTTTAGCAGAAAAGCAGGTGGTAGGGCCTCAGGTGCCTAAACTTCCCTCTGAGTTTCCAAGAGCAGCTCAAGCTGCTTACTTTCTAGCACTGTGTCACCCTTAAAGTAATTAAACTTATTGAGGGTGGTATTCGGCTTGACATTAAGAAATGACATTCAGCTGTCCACAGTGTGTTTTGAGAAACTCTGGAGTATCCTAAATATCCCAGGTGAGCTGACAGATATGACAAAATATGACACGGGTATCCTGTGTGTTTCAGGAGTGTTCTTTAGGGTATTCTTGGACATTTTATGTATCACAAACACCAGTAGACATCAGTGCATTGGGTGTCCAGATTCAGAGGTCTACTATGTATCAGTGTTTACTGCATGTCAGCGTTTTCACGTAAATGCGGTGTCTAAATTTCTGTTCTAGTGAGTGTAAATCGAGAGCTCCAAGAGCACTTGTTCCAGGAGGTTATGAGATCCTCCTGAGTCCTTTGTCATGTCTTCCTGTGACACACTGATGGCCTGATAGTCTGAATTGCTTCAAATTATATGTCGTACCACAGTATAGGAAAACGGATGAAGTTCTGGAAGTTTTCTCTAATTTTCTGTAACTTCAGTAATCAAACTATGTACAGGCTCTTGTCTTCTACCAAGCACTCCTTTGCCATGGAATTTAAGCTTTTTTCTCCTTGTTCCCTTTTCCAGCTGCTCTTGCATTTCTGTTTTTACTGTAGTGTCCAGCTTTGAAGATATCCTAAAGCACATAGGTTCAGACCACCTTAGGATGGGGGATACCTGTAACTCACCTAATATACCAAACGGACAAGTGCTCAAATCACGTCTGTACTGCATGAACAGTATAGAGGATGTCACTCATGTTTTCTTCTGTTTCAACATGTTTCTGTTCTCAAAAAAAATATGGAAAAACTAGTTTTGAGTAGAAGCTGGTATTCAACATTTCTCTTCACAGCCAGCGAAGAGACATGAATATATGCTGTGAATGGCCTTCTGCCCACAGAAGTACTTCTCTCCATTTTCTTTATTGCAAATGTAGGAGTTCATAACCCATTAAAACATATATGATTTCTCTAGTTGCACAGTTAATGTAGGTGTATCTGTGTATTCTGTTAAGGCTGGCATGGTAAGTGCTATAAAAGTTTTTTACATTTCATCAGTTCTAACTAGCATTGAAAAAAAAATGTCAGGTGGATGTTGGGACCATCTTAATGCACAGGCGAGCTTTAAAAAGTGGAAAAAAAAATAAAATCCTTACCTTATTTAACAGCTAGATTACTGTATTGTACAGATGACACTAGTTACCCTGGACTGCATTATTTCAATGACATGACCTTTAGATTCTTCATCGTCTTTGAAAGGATCTTCCGAAGAGCAATGAAACATATTACTGTCTACTGCTCTGCCTCCTAGGGAAAAATGAGTTTCTTTAATTTATTGAGATCATTTTCTCTGTGAAGCTCTCATGGCAAGTTTCTGGTCCTCTGTAAAAATGTATTTGTTCTTGATTAATTGCAATTTGGGGAATAAAGTCAGGTACTCTGTTCTGCTGGTTCTAAATTCTGATTCTGCTGCTTAAATCCACAGATGCATTGTATCTCGATGGATGCAAGGATTCTTAATTTGTGTGTGTGTACAGATATTCATATTCCATATTTTTTTCTATATAATAAAATGGAAAGATGTGATTTTCTTATAATTATTTTTAAAAATGTTACTTTCCAAATTATTTTGCCCTAAGTCTATCTATAGTCAGCATGAAAGATGAGTAAAGACATTATTTCAGTATATAATAATGTGACTTAACTTTGATTTTTTTAAAAATTATTTTTTATTAGCCCTTTTTACATCACTTTTGTGATACACTGTTTGGGAAAAAAATTACCACTGCTAGATCTTCATATTTTCCTGGAACTGACTCATGTTGAATTTTCTGAAGGGTTCAGTTTTTTAATTTTTCTTGCAGGTAAGAAGTAGAACCCACATACCATGACAATACTGTTATATTCAGAAATTACTTATATACTTATATAATTTAATCAACAAGGAGAAGACACTATCCTGCCTATTTTATTTGTATCAGCATGTCATCTTCTTTATCTGTGGAGTTATAATCATTGTTAATTTAAATGGAAAATATCCTCTTCTTAATTTTCATTAAATTGGTTTTTAATCTATATTTTATCAAAACTGATATTACTGTAAACATAACTAGAACAGATAAATACAAATGAAGAAAGGAAGTTATGTATGTCTCCAGTTACATGCAGGAGTATTCCATTCCCATGTCTGCTTCTACGAAGGGTGTGTACCTTCAAACTGGATTACATGAAAATATACTGAACACTAATTGGAAAAAAGATTTCAATGTCCAGCCACAAAGTATTGCTAAAGCTTTTTCAAATCCTTAATCTGAAATTCAGGGTTGAAAATAAATTAAAAACCAAACCAAAACAAACACCAATCAAAGCCAAAAAAAAAAAAAAAACCACCAACAACCAAACCCAAAATCACTATTCTTTTACAGGAATACATGATTTGATAGTTGTACAAGAGTGGATCAAGAAATGTTTGTAGGTTACTAGCCCAGAAGGCTAACAATCTTCTTCCTCAATCTTTTTTACTCTTGCCTTGCTGAGTCTGTACCAGAAAATAATTTGGTACTAGAAAAAAAACAGATTTTGGAGAATCAAATATTTGGAAAAGAGGAAAGCAAAATGAAAACACTGTCTTTATCAGTGACTGAAGTTCATCTGCTTGTTTTTGTGTAGTTGAAAGTTGTAGATGATATTGTTTGAATCACAAAGGTGATTTTCTGAGGCCTTCTAGAATAGTCATTTTGTTCTAGTGGCACAAACCATCACACTCTCCCATGTATGGGGGTGACTTTATGATACATTAATTGAGATTCTGAAGGTAAAAGAACAGTGTCTTTTGAGTTAAGATTTGTGTCATTACTGATTCAATAAGATGAGCACTTCTTTTGGGTTTTGTTTACTTTCTCCAGTTCTTTCCCCACCAAAAAACGAGAAATTCGAACTTTATGATTCCTTATCCTTCCTAATTTTTTGTAATATGTGTCCTCTTTAATTACATATCCTTGTTTAAGGGAATAGTTGTCAAGGAAATGTCTAAAATCTCAGTCTTCACAACTATTTCTCATTCTGTCTATCATAATGTCTTTGAGAACTGGTAAACCTTTCGTAAAATGCTTCTGACTAGTGTCTCAAAATTCTGCAAAATAAATAGATATATAAAACAAGTCGTGCAAAAGAAATAATAAATATGTCAAGCCTCTTGCTGCCACAGACAAAAAAGTGTTGTGTTCTTATCATCCTATTGCAGTCATTGGCTAGTGGAGCTGAATGATGCCAGCAGTCTATATGTAACACATCAGATTTTAGACTTGATTTTAAGGCTAGCAAGGGACATTGATGTATAGTATGGAATAAAGTGTTGAGTGAGAGGGAATAATATACAGCTCAAGGAAGGTTTAGAAAGATCAAAGGAGCCATTACTGGGCCAGCATTCAAACAGCAGGAAAGGAAATATGGTATTTATAATTCTCCCAGATATTGCGGATGAAGCCAGTGAAGGGATTTATAATGTAAAGCAAAAATCTTAAAATCAATAGGATGCTTTCTGGTATTCACAGTAGTGCCTGTAAAGTATGGGGTGGAGAGCTTAATTAATCCATTAAAGAGTCCATATTTTGAATTCATTTGAGGTTTTCTGCAGTAAGCTAGAAGACCAGTTTACAAATCTCTGTTTGCTAGCTAACAGAAGCAGAGATCAAGAGCTTTGAACTGCTGCATAAGTGGATCAATTGCTATCTGAAAATCTGCTTTTAATGAAGAAACTTTGGTGATGTTATTTAAATGCTTTTGAATGGCAGAACAGATTCAGATGTATTTTCAACCTAATATAACACGTTAGATTTACACTGTTTTGAAACAAAATAAAAACTGGAGGAAAAAAAAATAAAAAGGTGGGAATACTTTTATGTTCCTTTTAAAGATTTCAGCCATCTCTCAAATGCAAGAAGACATTTTATAATGTATAATTTTACCATAGCATACTAATATTTATTTGTATAATGGGTTTACATGGTCTATATGTTTGTTTATATCTTTTTCAGTAAATAAAGTATTTTAATCTGAAATTGTTAATAAACTAAAAATATACCAACAAAGGTTATATTCAAATACCCACCAAGAAACCTTCACATTAATCACAGTCACTCAAGGAAGCAATAATCATAGTTTGATAATAATAATGCTATTTAATTACAGTTTGCATTCTGTCTGAAGAGATCAAGGATGAAATGTGTCACTTGTTCAGATGATTAAAATTATTCTAAGCTTGGTTTTACAACGGAGAGATGGATTTTCTCTCAGAAGTAAACATCTTCCTGGACTGCCTTTTCCATTTACAAAAAAAGGGACTCCTATTCATTTAAATTAGTATTTCAGAGAGGAAAAGACTACAATCAAAGTCTGCTATTGTGCACTATGAAGCAATGAGATGCAGAATCTGTCTTTTTATTTGTTTGTGAGCGTAGACACTCTTAGAAAAGCAGAAGGTGATTGAGACAGTCAGCTTGCCTTCCTCACAGCATCGAGAGGTAGGGTTGTCCAGCATTGCTGCTCAACACCCACATCAGAAAAACATGAAATAAGGTAGGATAACAAAGAAGATTGCAAATTAAAAACAAACAGGCAAAAAAAGGATGAAAAAGACTGTCTTTTTCATTAGGGGCCAAACGTTTTCAATCTAAATGATTGATATTTTGAACCATTTGTTTGCAGTTTTGGAGGGTAAGGAAATTTGTTCTTTTTCAGGTAAAGCTATGTTTTCACTGGAGGTTTCAGAAAAACATTTTTGAAAAAATCTCCCAGAGTCTGAGATTCACCAGACAATATATGGCAACAATTGGTTAGAGAGAAATTAATACAAGGAGAATATGTATCATTGTTCTATTTTATAGGCTAACTCCTGACCACACCAGTTCAAAAATTTCTGCAGACTTCAGATTTCCTTAATCATACCGAGGAGCACTCAGCAGGAATTTAAAAGACCCTGTAGAAGCCTTAACTTGTTCTTTCTTTCTGTTTTGTGTGTATGATTGTTAATAATATTTTGCTATATTTGCTGACATATCTCTCTTCCCTTCCTGCTCATTCTCTGCTATCTGAAATAGGTAAACAATGTCAGCTCCTTCAAGATTTTGTTAAACTTCTACTTGTTTTTTCCTTTTAAAAATAAACATGTTATCTGAGGCTGATCTTTAAGGAAATAAAAATTTATTGTTTCTGTTCTTCTGGTAATTTACAGATCTGCATTAATTTATTTACTCAGTGAATAAGAAAAAAATGTGTTATGGATTTGTTTTTTTGCAGACAGAGAAGAACAAGCTAAGGTTTGTGGGGGGTCTTTTGTCTGTACTAGAAGTAGTAAGATACATTCTTTCAAATGGACAAATTATCCTTTCTTGTATAAAATCACAGTAAAATGCTTCAGGAAGAATGTCTCTGTAGAGGTCAGTTCTTCCATCCTGAAGTTGTGGAGTGTCAAAACAACTGACGGCAAAATGTCAGGGCAGTCCTTGGGTTTTCTTAGTCTTCACAGCTGCTGCTCCATACTGTTTTCAGAGGGCTTGATTGGTGAATAAATTTATAGATTGCTTTCTATTTCACAATAGTATTCCACTCTTCATCTCAAAATATAAATTAGTTTATGTGTTTATGAATTACAGAATGGAGAAAAGTCAAGACAATGACTATTGCATGGCACTGCATTCTTGAAATTGTGATTTTGTACTGTTTCTGAAGCAGAAAGAAATAACACTAAAAGTCAATAAAGCGGAATGACTAAAACCCCAAAATCTCCACATTTTCTAAAGGTTTCCAGTTTCCTTTTACATGTTCAGTTCTATTAGTGCTAATGTATTCCATACAGAAGGGAGCATCAGTATCAGTCAAAGGAATCAAATTATTATCAGGACAGTAAACATTGAGTCTCTGACCAACCGCACTGCCAGTGGTTTGCAATACAACATAGCCAAAACAAAACAAACAAGAATGATCATTAAGACACATTCCTCTGCATGCAGATGGTAAGCACAGAGGTCAGAAATCAGTGAAGTCTGACCTCTTATTGTCTGGATCAAAGAGAAAGGAAACCAAATACCTGCAGAATGAAACTGCCCAGGCTCTTGGTCAGGAGTGATTTTTTCAGAAGTTATCAGAGATCAACAAATACCCCAAATGTTCTGAAACTTTAAAAAAAAAAAAAAAAACCCAAAACTTATGGTTTGTACTTACCAGAAAATAACATAGAGAAATGAGGAGTCTCGATAGTTCATTTTGAAAAAATGCACTATTTTTTTTTTTTTTTGTTTAATGAAAATATAAAAAATAGCGTATTATTATTGCATGGGATGCAGGAAATAGTAACTAATACAAATAATCTTCAATCCTTTAGCAGTTTAATTTCAAAAGTTATGGAGTACAAAGGGTTGTGCACTGGCTTCAGTTTACTTACTGTTAATTTTCACAGAATAAATACTGCATTTGTCTTTAACTTATTCTATGTTTTGTTTGCTTGGAGTTTTGAAGAGACGACTTTGGAGTAATTGTGCAAGGTAAAGATATAGCTTTTCTTCCTCACTGATAACATGAAGTAGAAACTGAAGCAGAACCACATTTGGTTTTACGCTGAGAAAACAATTCCATGTAGAGTTTTCAAAATGTTCTGTTTTCTGCTTTGCTACCAGTTTGAGCACAGAAGCCATACTGTAGGAACAGTTATGCACAAGTACAAGGACATTCTCTAGGGGAATTTGAAGGTATTGGAATATCTCTAACATACCTGCAAGCTAACTTGTGGATAAGTATTTATGATTATATTTATTGTTTTGAGAAAGAAATTACTTCAATTAAATAAAAATTTGTTGAGTAAGAATAATTATTAACTGTGAAATATTTTTAGAACTATATTCAAATATTACTGAACAAAGCATGATTATATGGGAAGACAAATACAAACCAAAGCAGAGCTTTTGTTCTGTAGTGAATTCTAGTAACGTAACACTTTCATGGGTATACTACATGCACTTGGGTAGCAGCATTATACACTAGTAAGGACAGTAATATTGTAGTCCCAGGTTGCCCAACAGCAAAGAAATAGCTGAATTTGAACCTTTCTTGTACTGCCAGACATTGCCTAAGGCTCAAACAAAACTTCAACATTCAGGCTACCATTCTGTTTTCTGTAATAGCTAAATATTTGTTTTCCTGTAACTTTCTGTTTCTTTCTGTGAATGTAGACTATTGGTATATTTCTAAGCCCTCCCATTTGCTTCCAGACCTAGAAGGTCAAGAGACCTGATTTTCATAAGCATGAAAATGTATTTAATTATCTTTTTACAAGACACAGAGACTTAGAGAAGGTGGTGTAGCCACCTTACTGGATGATCAGCATCATCTTCTGTTTTTCATAACAGACCAAATCATTTCTGAGACTGTAAATATGATTAACACTTTCATTTTCTTCCTTTCAAATTTCTGTTTCACGTGATGAATGTCCCTGTTTTTGGAGGCACAGGCTAAAATCTTCACCTACATATCCATAAATGGATGTTGTGTTGCCCCAGCATCCCTACTGGAGATTATTCCAAACCAATGGGATTATCTGATATCTGAGAGTAAAGCTGTTTGCTGAGTTACATGTGCTATGGGAGTATTTTCTGGACTCCACAATACCCTCAATAAGTAGAAACAATAACTTTTTTGAAATTGGGAAATATCTACATACTTTCCGAATAGACCAAATCTGGCACTGCTCGAGAGTGTAAAATACTCTGGAAAGCAGCAGGCTTTTAAGACAGACTTACACCAGCACCTTAATCATAATCCTCTTCCTCTTAATTACTATTGCCACATGCACTTCCTTGAATAACTACCTGACCCTGAGACACATTTCTCTCTTCAGTACCATATTCACATGATGACAATCCAGAAGAACAAGCTTTCCTATTTTCCCACTCCAGCTTTTATTTACATAAGAAAACAGCTAATAAGAAGATTTGTGCTGAGAAGTCCTAGCTTTAGAAAAGGTGTCATCGTCTTAATGTTTTCATGAGTAATATTAAGAACAGGGTTTATCTTGGATTTCTTTATTTGTTTTTATTTTTTCTCTTTTCCTTTTTTTTTCTTTTCTGTTTTTTGTTTTTTATTTTTTTTTTTTTCATTTCCATTTTCATTTTTCCTCTTTCTTTTTCCTTTTTTTCCTTCTTTTTCTTTTGGTGCTGTCAAGGTTTTGATTGTGGGGTGACAATAAAACCGTGGCAGATGTATTGTTAACCTCTCTTCCCTACCTTCCCCCTTCAGCCTCCTCCCTCTCTCCTCTTACCACTAAGGACAGCCAATTAGGAGGGAAAGAAGGACAGAGAGAAGAGAGTTGGAAAAATTAAAAATATTTTACTAATACTACTAATAAGAATAGAGAAAATAATACAAAATATACAAACCCAATCTTGAAAGTCCCAGAAACTGCAGAGCCAGCACCCAAAGTCCTGGATTGCACTCTGAAGCCAACCGGAGCTGGATTCAGTCTGTCACTAAGCCTCAGTTCACAGGGATGACTCGCAAGGTCCTCTCCTAATGTCGGCCATAAGGCAAAGGACGAGATCCTCATGATCTCCCACTTCTATATGAAGTATTCATGTGAATGGGATGTTATACTCTGTTGGTCAGTTTCTTGGTCACCTGTTTCTTGTTGCCCCTCTCGCGAGATGTGCGTCAATCGTTATCAATAACCTCGCATTCCATTGCTATGTTTACCAAAACATGTATCTGGTTTTCCAGGAAAATGCAGCTAATATGAAAGTTTTAGCTGACAGGCAAATTGAGTAAAAGAGTAACTTGTTTTTAACAAAACCAGGATAGGGTCTAGAAAAAGAGTTATATCTCAGGATGTGTGGACAGAAATGTAGACGGTTGTTGAAAGGATGAAGTGGAAGCTGATGTATAATTGCTGCCTCATAAAAATATTACAGCCAGACAGTGCAAGGACTCTGAGGGAGATAGCATGACTGTCCAGATGTGCCAGAGAAAGTCTCCAAAGGATGCTGCTTTCTATGTGCTTTCACTGAAGATGAATAATGCTCTGGTCAGGGACTGTGGACAACATCAATCAGATTAAAAAAATTCAGTCGCACAGAGAAGCCAGCATGAACTCTGACTTCAAAGGTGGCACTCATCTCACCTACTTGAGACATCTGAAATTTGGACCACCAGACTGAACTAGGTATCTGAACTCCTTCAAAACATAGCAGAAAGTGAGTGCGCTGAATCAAAAATATACAATGAACCACACATGAGAGAAACTGAATTTTTCTACACAAGTATAAGATTATGCAGTAGAGCTACATCTGCAAAATAAATGTGAAATCCAATGTTTGCTTCTATTTCTGATAAATTAGTAAAATTCTGAAAAAATATTTTCAAAAACATCTATGTAACTGGTAAAGGTTAAAAAAAAAGTATTTTATATGAGCAAGCTAACACATAATATTTTCTTTAGAGAAAAAATGTTTCTTAATTAATGCTAAATTATTTTTCTCTAGCTCTAATAGTAATTTCTAGTGCTTTTAGGTTATATCTTTAGTTTTGAAAAGTTAAAAAAGAGATCATTTTCTATACATCAGAAGCACTAGCTATGAACTGAAAACATCACATGGAAGACACAAAGTGAAGATGACAACTATAACTTGTTTTTCAAAGTAAAGAATGGTTGTATAAGTATTTTTAAATGTCAGATGTTTCTTTGTTTTTAAGATACAAAGTGGAGCAGTTTATCCTAAATCAAGAGTCACAGATACCGTGCTCTTTTAGAGCAAAGAGAATTTTAACAAAGAAAGAGTTTAGTAACTATTACTGAGATAGCCAAAACGATGTAGTGACAACATTCAAGTTAGATATACATATATATATATATATTTTTTTTTTTTTTTCTGGTATTCAAGATTAAGATGAATTGAAATAGACTGTGAGGGAGAGAGGCAGAGCAACTGGCAATTTCTCACCTATCCAGAACAGTTTGTCACACATGATCCTGCTTTAGGGCTTGGGGATGGAAAAAATGACTGGTCAAGATCACATCTAATCTTATTATTTGTTATTCTAGTTTTAACAAGAGTTAAATAAAAACTTTCCTGTCCTCTCCTTCACCCCTCTTCCTCCTCCCTGAAAATTCGTGTTCTTGAAATGTGTTCTTCCAGTGCCTGGAGTAGTGGATTTTTAAGCTCAAAAGATAAGACACATAATGGAAAAGTCAAGAGTTAAATATGGATAAGAAACTAATAATAGACACTCAGAGGCTGAATGGACAAGTAATTTCAGAAACTATTTTCATTGAGCAAACATTCAGACACTGTTTGGTGTACTGGATTGATTTGGATTACAAGTCAAGGTGGCCTGAGTTACAGGCTAATAGTTAATAGCAAACAGTCATATTCATTGTGGTGGTAGGAACAGATGAAACATCAAAATCCAAAAGAAGCTACTTGAAAGTATCTTGTGTATGTCTTTGACCCCTGTGTAGTAGCAAGTGGAGAATTCACAGTGACATATTTAGATACCAAATAATCACATTGAGTTACTGTTTACAATACAAGAGTCCGTTGCGAACATACACTGCTGACTGCATAGACTCTGACAGCTTTAGCACTTCTTATCTATCCCTCTGTTCCTGACTTGCAGTGTGAGGATTTAAAGATGGAAGAGATGTTGCTTGGATCATCTAATTTGTCTGCAGTCATTACAAATTTCCTTTTCTGCCTCTGAAAGCACTCAGTCCATTTTAAAAAGGGAATCTTTGAAGGACTGAGGCTTATAAAGGAGACTAAATGAAACTGAGGCAACATCTATCAGTAGTTGTAATCTCCCAGTTCTGCATCTTTCTCTTTTAACTATCCAGTAGAGCACATTCTTGCTCAGGTGAGGGATTAATGAATATACAGATCCATTTTCCAACTGTGTAGCTGCATCTGTTAGCTTTTGTAGGTATTACTATATTTATTTTTTAAATAAATTATAATGTATGTATATGTATGAACTGTAAATACATATTGTATATGTTTCTATATCTATAGAAGGTTAGATATAAGTCTAACTTAATAAGTATATTTGATCATTTTTTTTCCAGTTAACCAGACTAACATTAATAACTCTCCATTTCTTCTGTGTTAAACAAAGCATCTGATATTTTTTGTGCAAATTTGCATATTCTGGAAGGTTATGGTCAGGATTCAATCCTGAACAATGGATCTTTTATTACTACTGACCAAGCTTCCAGTAATGACTCTTGTAAGGTGGTATATGTTTTCTCCTTTCTTGATCTGATGTCTTCTGGAATACAATGGCAATCTGAGAAAGGAAAGAAGAAAGGAAACAATGAGGAAGGAAGGATGGAAGGAATACACACACTTAAGTAATGCAGAATGCCTTCCACTAACTTTGTAAAGTAAAGGTGAAAATTTGTTTTATTATTCTGGATTAAGAATTTTCTACACAAAAAAAAAATCTATCCATGTTCTCTTATTTACTGACACCATTAAGTTTGTGTAAAATACATATTTTCAAATATTTTTCTTCTGCCAAAATATATGTTTTTAAGGAAACCACTATCAGTAATGTTTTGATGCTTATTGCTTTAATCTTCTTAACATTAATTAGTTCATGTCTAAATGCTTCAAAGATGGAAATAACTAAAAACTTGCTAATTGTTGGTGATTTTTCACCTCTGATGGATTCTACAAACTTTCTTCTTTGTTTTTGTTAGTCTTGATTGTTCTATTATTTATACTTGCCAGCACATAGGATTACTTCAGACAAAAAAGAGCAGAGGAAGACTGATACGCTAGCTCCAAGATCAAATAAACAGGTGAAAACATGTGTTTTCTGATAGACAGCTACACAAAACACTCTTACCTCAGAATCTTTCATATGGAACTAGTGGGCAAGAGTTTTTAGTAGGTAAGTTCAGTACAGTTCTGATGACTTATGTGGCTGGGAATACATAACTGGTTTTTGCTCCGTCTTTCAAATATACAAACAGTGACACAATTATGGTTTGAACACTGAAAACTCAGATCTGACACTGCATACACAAGTGTCATTCTTGTAAGTGTTGGGAGGCCTAGTGTAGACTTTTAAACCACCTTCATGTTAACCATCTTGGACACTGTCCCACAGAAGCAGCTATCAGGTCCTGTCTCACCTAAAAATGTGCAGGTGAGAACAAATTACAAAGCTCCATGTACTTCGAATGGTGCAATTTATCATGGAGACCCCACTGCTCACTTCAAGACTGTTAACTTTCTGGATGTGTGGTTGCAGAGCACATACAGGTCCATCAGCTGTAGGCTTTTTCTTGCATTTTTAATCCAATCAGTTAATGGGTCAGATTGTGGGAATTATCTTTTCTTGCCTATGTCAAAGTCTTTCTTGACTGAAGACAACCTGAGAGCATCATAAGTTGGAGTTCAGAAGGGAGATTGAAAGATTATTTAGAGAATGAGATTTATTTTAAAGTCTGTCTTAAAAAAGAACAGGTTTTAGAAATTTTCAACAACAATGAAAAGCCTTTCATATTTTACACATACGTTCCAAAACCTTTGTAACATGAACTTTTAAACTTTCTACACAAAATACTATCTCTTTAGTTATTGTAACGTTAATAACATGGGGTTTTTATGGATTTCTCTGATAATAAGATTTAAATGGTTAACTGAATGACAAGGATTTAAAAGTTTCTGGTGCACTTGAAAAAGTCCTGCAATAACCTCACACAGACAGTTAAAACAGACTTCTTGATAAAAATGTGCTTGAGAATCAATGCTTTTACAAAGTCTATAAAGTCACTTGTCCCCCAAGAGAATGATGAATGAAAAGTCCCTTTGAATTCTGCTCTTTTGAATTCCCTATCACCAATCAGCAAATGGAGGTAATCTAAATTAGCTATTCATGAACAGCTATTCCAGAATAACTATTCCTGAACAAACACATGTTATTCTAGAATAGCTGTACTTTATGTCTACTTGAAATAATCTGCCTTTGATCTAAATGGGAACAAGTCACTCACGCTGAAATAAAGTCTATGACTTGGACTGTTTGAGAATTGTTACAGAGCTTTGCAATTTAATGGCAAACATCTTTAAACATAAACATGTTAATATTGCAATAGCTGTAGGTGGTGTATTAGCCCAATAGCAAACAGATCCGAAGCAGTGAAAAGGTTCAAAGCTGGAGAACAGTTATAGCATACACAGTTTCTAATCAATGTAAATGTGTTCAAACTGTGGTCTAGAAATTGTAGTCAGAATGTAAAAGAAAGGAAAAAGGAACACATTTCAGTCTCTACATGCAATACTTCTAAGTCATCCATATACCTCCAGATCAATTATCTCTTTTTCTCCAAAGTATGTGGAAAGGTATCAGAATTACATTATTGATACTTTTAAAAGAAACTATTGAAAATATTTGAACAAGAGAAATATATGAACTTTACATATTCTAGGGTGTTAAAAATCAGTCAGAGTTGCCTGATTAATTAGATTTCTAAATTTCCTTTCACATTAGCTGTCTTTGTGACTAATATATGTCCATTTAGCAACAGGAAGTCTGTGAAGTTGAGATTATTTTCTTTAAAATAAAATAACATAACAAAGAAAAAAAGGCCTTACTTTCAGAAAACAAAATTGCTCTCATCTGCATAATCATCCCTCTAGGTAGTCAACTATTACTGCTAACTGTGGAACCACATTACGTCTTGGTAATAAACATACTTATTTTCTTGATTCAGAAGTCCTCTGATTGTAACTACCAAAGCCTGTCTGTGTTAATTCAGGAGCTGGTATCACTTCATATCACCCTGCAACTTGATTCTCCTTCCAAGAAATAGATTGGAAACTTCTTAATTACTTGAACTTTTTAATTATTATTTTAAAACACCAAAACTGTACCTGATTGAACTAATCCGTTACAAAAGAGCTGTTACCTTTTGTGTTTGACCTCTCCCTGTTGTACCTTCATATTAAAGCATACCAACATATTGTAAAAGATAATAGCCTCCAGGTAGAAAAACATTGGAAAGATCTATGCTTATCAAACTACAGTAAAACAAGGAAAATTAGCTGCTGTTTACATAAAAGAAGTTGGATTAAGAGACTTGATACGGTTCATTTTATTTAGAGAAAGCAGTGACTGAAAAAATAGGTTATGTTCAAAAACAGTGAAAACAAAGGCAAAGCGAGTTCCAATACAATCTAAAATAGCAGAGTTTAAAAAAACCAAGCAACCCAAAAAAAAAAAAGCCCAAAAAATAAATACACATACATACATAAAATAAAAGTAGAATTAAAAAAAAACAAACACACAAATTCCATAAACTTTCATGAAGTTATGTTTTGCATTTGAAGCTGATGACATATTTAAAGAACATTAGAAATCTAAAGGTTCTGAGTATTCATCAATACACATATAGGTGTTGGTCTTTCCAAAATTTAATATCTGACTATTTGTTTATTTTCTTAGTAACCTCTGTGCTGGATAGAGTATCCAAGGAAATAATCAGAATTCATTAATGGATGTGATTAAAGAATGGGGGAATCAGAGTCATTATATTGAACAGTAGGTGTTGTAGTTTTCAATGACGATGAACCACCTTTCTCCCTCAGATCTCACCACTTACTTAACCTTACAGATGTCTTACTTACCCTCTTTCAGAGAGCCCACAGACAGAAAGCAGAGAGTATGCAGTGTGACAGATATGTTTTTGCCCATAAGGGGACTACTGCTATTCATTTAGAGCTTATTACCCCTGAGAGCAATGCATCTGATTAAGCTCTTGGAAAGTTTTTGAGTGTAGACATAAAGCTTTTTGTTGTTGTTGTTCCAAATATTTATTTTGCATGACTTTGTTTTTATTAACATTACAGTCTTTTTACCCAAAACGTTTATGTAAGCATACTGATTTCATTACGGTTTGTTTTGTTTTGTTTTCAATAAAGTCTGAATTCTGAATTACTGGACAAGCTTTTATGCACAATCATGCTGCAATACTTTTCTCTTTTAAGGATGATATCCCAGTTCATAGAGAAAAAATAATTAATACAGAATACAGAGCAAAACTCCTTAATGAAGTTAGTAGTAGAATAGAGAGTTATTTCTAGAGAGGAGAAATGTGGTTGAAAAGCTGATCTTCCATAATAGAAAAGGAAAAAAAAAAAAAAAAAAAAGTTCAATCACCTCCAAATTACATAAATGTGTAAAAATAATACAGGACAAATCTGTCCAAACAATAAGTTTTGTTTATGGGTAAAATAAAATATGTACCTATTTACATGCATCTCCAATCTTCATCTTATCAACTCAATTACAAAAGCCTTTATAGTCCAATGTATGACAGCCATTACTTCAATGACTGCAAAGTATCAAAGGAAAGGCTACTTATTCCTCTTTAGGAATACTGATCAAGCTGAAAAAAAGAAACAGAACAACCTGGAGAGTAGACCTCCTTTCAGACATACATCCAAATTTGTGAGTTACATGTCTCTGAGTGCTCTTCCACCACAGTAGGAGAAGGATAACAACTGCAATAATTTCTCTGGCTTATTGCTCTATGAATATTATAAACTCCATGGAAATTCTGAAGTGTTGCTTGCTTACAAATTAAAAAAAAAATCATCCAGTAATTTCACGCTCTTTAAGTTAGTTCTTTTAATGCAATTGTCTTTTATTTTTGCCGTGATTTTGTTGCCTTTAACAAAGAAAACTCAAGTCACAACAGCAAGGAAAGAGTCTGAATTTACCTCTGAGTCCTATTTTCTTCAGAATTCCAAGTTATCTTGTCATTGTTCACATTTAATTTCTAAGAATAATCAGGATAAAACTGAAAGATGTCCTGTTTCAAACCAGCTCCAGAAAAATCAATTAATAGCAGTGCCATGGATCACTTGATATGGAATTAGATCCATAATGAGCCTTTTTGAAAAACTCTGCTTTTCTTCCAATGAATCTTTTTTTTTTCTTTTCTTCTAAAACAACACAGAAGCCCTCCCAGTTTTCACACAGAACTTTCTAAGAAAACCATTACTGAAAAAGTACATTTTTTGTTATTCATAATTTACCAATGCATGATTACATTATAAGATTAAAATATATATATATATATATTCCAAATTATTTTTTTGCTCTGTGTTTGTGCATTTTAACATTTATAAAGGTAAAGATGATGGTAAATTTGAGTAACATTTGCTGTGTTTTGATAAGAAAATCATTAAAACGTGATTTCAGCTTGACAAAAACTAGCAACTTAAAAATCTCCAGTAGTTTATTTATTCACACATTACTACATAGATGATATTGTATGTATCTTACTCAATGAAAACAACATCTCTTTATCTGTTTGGATTAACAAGGACATGCCATAGATACATAGATACATATCCCAAACCTTTGTGAGCCAAATAATTCTGAGTGAAAGGGCAGCACATATCTAGTCTTCTCCATGAAATTTTATTCTGCATTCTTCTGTCAGCAACTCACTTAAAATACAACTCATCAGGTCACAAAACATCTTTATATACAAAGACATAACCTGCATTTGTGGTCTTAGTCACGCAATCCTCAAACTTTTGTGCAACAGGAAATCAAAAGAAAAGTTGAAACTGAAGCTGATAAAGAACGCAGGGTTACCAGTTTCACACAGTAGAGTTACCAGCAGGAAAATAATTCTGTGCCAACCAAATTAGACAATAAATTAACTACAAATCTTAGCACTGATGTGTACTTGGAGTATAGTTCTGACTAAAAAGGGAGAGTAAAACACTTTATTTTGCAACCTTTTCACATTTATGTGTAAATTATTAATGAACTGAGAATACATAGGTTCATAATTTCCTCATATTTTTAAGCACTATAGGCAGGTTTTAGAAAATAAGGTGTTTGAACAATAGATTTAAAGAACTCATCAGTAACTTTTTCAGACTGTCTTTAAGTACAGAGAAAGCACTTGACAGAGTGGATTGTGTTCAAGTTCATGAGCCACATTAGGCATAAGGAAACCATTATGTATAAAAAAAATCTTATATATCTACTGTAGCGAAATATCTTTCAAAATTTTATAATACGTAGGTTAGGCTCCCGACAGCTGCCACATCCTCCTGTATTAATTTGGGGTTCAGAAAAATGTTTCACTTTTAAGTGGAAAAACAAATGCAATTGATTAAAGACTTTAGGACAGGAATAAGAAAAAAATAAAAACATTTGATGTGATAGCAAACTCTTTGTTTTTGCAGGAAAAAAACAAAACAAAACAAAACAGAGAAACTGCCATGAATTCCAAGAATGATACTGCGGTCTGTTCCAGACAGATGGATCCCTGTTGGCTAGATTAGAATTCTGATGCCTAAATCTGTAAGGATGATATTGATTTTTGTGTACCACTGAATTAATTAGCAAAAATAATGAAGTATTGCTTTACTATTATCAGGAGTCATGAGATCTTCCAAACTAAGTAAATTTCTGAAATTAATTGTATGAGATATGTATAGAATCTCCTTAATAAACACTCAAAATTATTATGAAAGACAATATTTACGCCCTTGTGAAACAGCATAATAAATTGGAACAGGTTGCAGTTCACTAGGTGAGGTAGACTGAAAATCCATTAGATTAATTACTTCTCATAAGTATAATTATGTTTACAGTATGCTGCATTTCTAGATGTCTAATGGGCTTCAAAAAGTGCAAGGTATAATTAAAAACTTTATCTGGGAAGGCAATTCACTAAGCTTAAAAAGAAAGATTCTTCCAGCCAAGACAGGCAACAGCAGGCTTCATTTTCCCTAATTTGTAACCATTAGCTAAATAAAGAGCTCACATTCTGCAAAACATATCTAACTGTGAAATCACACTATGGTTTAACAGTGAAAAATATGTGTTTGAGAAATCGATAATCCTTTAAAGTGAACTGTTTCTTAGTAGGTCTAGGCTGAGGGTGCTATTGTTGTTTAATACTGAGTAAATATCTGGTTCAGAAGTTTCAGCCAACTGAAAGTGCATTGATATGTATTATTGAGTTTATACATATTGAGCAGTCATGGAGAGTAGTAGTTTGATTAAACCTGAGAATCGATTTAAAATGGCAGAAAAATATAAAACAGAGCTAGAAGGGAGTTTGAGAGGTCATCTCAAGAGAGAGTCTTACTATGGCTTAAGTTTATGTCTAAAAGTTAATAATCAGAGTATATTCCAGACTCCCTCTGTAATTAGCAGAATGAAATATACATTCGCAATGCATCATATTCTAAGAAAAAAAAAAAAAATCAGGTAGATGTATGTATCTCCATCTCATTAAACATATTTCTCCTCAAGGTGACCGATGTATTTTAGATATCTAACACTAAACATGGTGAATCTCACCTCTAAACATCATATCTTGTAATACTGTTGTCAAAATATGTCATAATATTTTTTTTGTCAGACATTTGTCTAAGTTCTCCTTAAAAATGTCCATTTTTTTCAAGCTTCTAAGGATGGTATAATGGTTCCGGTAATCTTTTGCTTTAGACAAATCCATTTTTTTTCTTCAAATGTGTCCACTGGGAAATATCATTTTGAGATTCTGGTGCACTGAGATCCAGTCACACATAAAGAGTTCAAAATCTTTCTCAGAAATTCCTTTTATAATCTTTTTAATCTTCTCTTTACACTTCTTTTTTTTTTTTTTTTTTTTTCGTACCATCTGACCTAACATCCTTAGAGAGTGCAGTTCTCCACAGGTTATGTATCTGATAGATACACTTTACTGGATGAAGCTGCAGTTCATCTCACTAGATCTGGACCAAGAGAGAGAGGACCTTTGTGTACGTTGACACAGGATACTATCAGCTCCGCTCCCACTTGAATTTTATCATACTTGAGGTGATCGTTTCCTTGAAATGACAGTGGAGTCACTGCCTTTCTGTAGAAAAATGGGACAGGAACAGGAAACCCTGACTTCCAATGATGGCAGATTGTTCTAGAAGCCAAAGCAGAATATTGTGTATAGATCTATATCTGAATTATGGGATCGAGGACCACTTCCAATCTCCAGGAAACAAGTGATAACAACAAAAAGCTCGTTAGTACTTTTCAAAGGAAATTTGATCCTCTCTACACATTCTTTTCTGTCCCTGGTCTTACACTGGTTTCTACTGGAAGAGAAACCAAGTGAAAGAGCAAGAGAGTAAGCAAAATTTGCTCCAGCTGATACATTGGTGAAGAGGATTCAGTAGAGAAGCTGGACTGTAGGACACATTATAGATCACATTTTTCCTGTAGTTAGATACAGCTTTCCAAGATTATTTTGAGCTCTTTGCAACTGCAAGTACAAAATGTTTCATGTAAAATGATCAAATGCTTTCTTACATCTGGAAAACAAGTTCTTACTGCTTTGCAATTTGAATTGGAACAAAACAAAACAGGGAGCAAGATGGGGAATCCTAGGTCTCACTATGCCAAACCAATCTTTAAACAGCATATCATTTCTAATGACAGCCAAAAGTACAATGATGTTTCTGAATGTAATCCATATAATCTCATATTTTAGCTTGAACACAACTAAGTATTTGATCTCATCTGGAGACTTTTGAAGCTACATAGTTACTAGTCTTTTTATTCAGACCTTTTCATTCAGATCCTGACTTCCCTTGCAAAATAAAGGCAACTTCTTTTTTTTTTTTTTTTTCTTTTTTCTTTTTTCTTTTTTCTTTTTTCTTTTTTCTTTTTTCTTTTTTCTTTTTTCTTTTTTCTATACAAATACTCAATAGATGACTGAATAGCAGGAAGGAAGGAAGGAAGGAAGGAAGGAAGGAAGGAAGGAAGGAAGGAAGGAAGGAAGGAAGGAAGGAAGGAAGGAAGGAAGGAAGGAAGGAAGGAAGGAAGGAAGGAAGGAAAAGAAAGAAAGAAAAGAGAAGCACCAATCAGGTGGATTTGATTTCTGAATTTGTTACTGTTACTTCTCACCATTGTCCCTATTCTTTAATGGGAGAATGAGGAGACTCTGTGGGTTTATTGATATTATAATCAGGTTATTCTGTTGTTTAGAATGTGTGCTGAATGTGTTAATATTCTGAAAATAAATTTATCAATTTAACTAGAGACAAAGCAGGTCATTGATGCTGCTACTTCTCATAAAACTGTCTGTTAATAACAGTCTAAATTGACAAGTAATTGACCTCCTTATGTCCCTCTCAAGAAAAATGTGAAAACTGACTTAACCAGGTTAAGATATGCAATCATATTGATGTGGGGCTATTTTTTATCAGTTGATTACATATGAATGCCAGGTGCATTAGGATAAGCATAAAAAAATAAAAGATCCAGAAAAAGAACATCTTTCCCATATAAAATTTTTGTTAATCATACAGTCTCAAATTCAGAAAAACAATGCTACAGTCAAGTATCAAGTTATATTTCTATGTAATTTACTGCTGTAGACTCAGTTCATTAATAAACACTGAGTTAATCACTGATTATTAAAATAAACATTCAAATCATGCTGAATTCTACTAAGATCCCTCCCCAGCATATTTTCATAAGAACTAATGTGTCTTAGATTCTTCTGGTACCTTGTCTCCACAAACACATTTAAAGCACTCTCTTCTCTAAGCAAAATTAAGAGATATATACTCATGCTGAATTAGGTTTACCATATCACATTGGGGGATCTGTCGCTTATTTTCAATAAGGAACCTTTAATCATTTCTTACATCCTTTATAAATATGTTGACCACTACGTGCATGAGTAAAGCAAATAGAACTGTTTTGTTGTCAAGGCAGAAGAAAGACACTGAAAGGAAATATGAATGTTACAAATAAGACTCTCAAATATAGGCAAAAAGTTAAAGCTGATTTAGATATGCACTTTTTCCTTTCTGTTGAAAAACTCCCATCTTAAGTAATATATCTAGAATTATAGTATTGCTGAGAAAGGTATCAAATATGAAGAATTTAAGATCTGTTTTATTTAACAAAATGCATTTGCAAGAGACTTCACTGTAGTCCTCATCAAACGGCATCAGAATTTCCTGCAGTCTGTTTAAAAACACTGTCCTGGTCTTGTTTGTTTTGTACTATTTTATCATCTTGCAGTATAAAACAAAAGATTGTGATTTTCTAATTATGAAACTCATTAACTCTCACAAAGTAAAAGACCTGGACTCTAGCTCTTGAGCTATTTTGGTAGGTATAGAGCAGAAAAAAATTCACTATCTAATCTCAACACTAAACTGTGTATTCAGAGGACAGGTATCTCCCCTTAACAACCTAATTACAAAGTTTTAGAAAATATAAAAATAACTCTTTTTATATAGATATAGATTTCCTGCATGGTTTTCAGTTTTTTGTTCATTATTTTTAATAAAGAAAGCAATTAAAATGTGTCTTACTCATATATAAACTTTTTATTATTGCAACTAGAGATTTGAATGTTTTGTCCTCAACATGATAATAGTAAAGCAGTTTGTTGTGCTTTCTGGTAACTTTGTCACCTTTTTGTCTCTCTCTCTTTTTTTTTTTTTTTTAATTGCAAGGGCTTTGTCATACTTTAAAAAATACAAAGCCCTACTAATGTCACACTTAATCAATACATAAAATGCAGAAAGCTCTTTTATTAGGTATCTATAAATCTAGAGTTTGATATTCCTTTGCTTAACTTCCCTGTCCTTGCTTTCTTCTCCTTCACTGACTATTCACTTTATAACTTTCCTTTTACACTGTTTTAGATTTTATAATTGAGTCTGTGAACGATGTTGGATTAATAAATGCCTTGGAGACAGAAGTCCATTTTTTTTCTAAAGAACAGTATATCCTCAGTGTACAGTTTTTATGGGTTTTCTGTAATCTTTCTTCTCCCTTTATTTCTTTGTTTTATTCTTTGAAAATCATTTTAAGGAGTCTTTAGAGATTGTCTCCTCACACGAATATCAGATATATTTCTTAACACTTGACACCACCTGTTCTAAATGAGACACACTGAAATCTACACATAGAAAACTGGACACCTCTGAGTAGTGCTCAACAAGAAAAAAGTTGTAGGGGGGAAGAACCCTGAGAACATGTGTTGATAGCAACTTGGTTAGTTAATTATTTTTAATTTAAAAGAAATCTGTCTTTTTAAGATAAATGCACTTTTTTTGAATAAAAAACAATGAAATGGAAGGGGAAGGGCTTGACTGGTAAAAGAATGACATGTAAAGGAAGCTACAAAAACTTATGGTTCTATGCAAATAGCAAGTTTTGGTCTCTTTTTTAGCTTTTCTAACCAATGTGAAAATAGTTGGAATGAAAAGTTTTGCTCATTTAAACTGGACAGAAGACTGAATATTAGGATAGTTTAAAAAAATGGAGTAAATTAGAAGAGATTTCTGAGAAAAGGAGAAAAGTTTATATAGACTAGTGAGAAGTGATTCAAAGAAGTAGCAAAACCTGCCTCAGCTATAAAATACTCCTTTAATGACCTGAATATTTTCCTATTCTAAATGTCATTTAAAGAAAACTCCCATTTTTTTCTAAAGCATGGTAAAACACAAACATAAAAAATTAATTTTCTTTTTGCTATGTTTTTATAGCTGGGGGGAGGGGTTAGGGTTAGGGGAAGCAAAAAAAATAAAAGAACGATTTTTATGGTGCAGAATCTGCTGAAATCTCAAATTGGTTTGATTTATTATGTAATCTGAAAAAGATGTGGTGCAGTCATGACATTTCGTTTGATTAGCAAAGACAATATAATCCAGTATGACGTTCCGTTAAGAAGGATTAAATATTATTACATACAGAAGGTGATCAAACAATTTGCAATAATTTCTGTTTACTTCTGTCCAGTTGAAAAATGTCATTTTGAAACTAAATATTTAGAATAAGATAAAAGAGGAACTTTCTCGTTTCTCAGTAGCAACTATTACCATTCCTTTGCTTCTAGTCTAAGAAATTACTATGGCCATTTGCAGCTTCGGTTTTAAACACCCAAGTCACTAGTCACTAAGTCACTTCTAAGTGTAAGTCGTTTTTCTCTATAGATTTTCTCAAAGCTTAATATATAGATAGGCAAAAATGAACAGCTGGATCATTATTTTTAGACCAGTACGGAGAAAGGTAAAGCAAAACCAGCTAAAGAAAAAACACTGTTGAAAAAGAACCCTTCAAGTTTAACAAGACATGAAGTGTGGTTTCTCATGGCCATACAAGAAACAAGTAAAAATCAGATATTATCAAAGTGAAAAGCATTTTTTCCAGGACTCCATGTGAGATAAGTAGATGTCATACAGTAAAACACGTAATTGAACTGGAAACACAAAGAAGGAATAAACAAAAGTGAGATGGAAACGATATATATACTGAAGAAGTAGTATAGGCCATAATTTTATATGAAAAAGGTTGATTTGAGAGGCACATCCCAGCTTGATTACATCACAGTACTTGAGAAGCTCAGTGAGACCTGTTATTTGGGTGACCTAAATGCTATTTTATGTGATCTGAAAAATTCTGCTCCCTATTTCAATTTTGTTTAGAAAAGGCAAAAGTATGTAGCAGTGGCAGCAAATTGTTAAAGAAGACAACTTCAGATCAAAGACTAAAATGTATTATTTTCAATAGTGATTCTGAGATATGCTTATCTTTTGCATCCAGCTACAACTTTCATGAATATCCTCCATTTAAATAATGTAAATTAAAAAAAAAATATATAGGATAAACAAGGGAAGTAGCAGCTGTCATCCCATGTCACAATATCTACAGTGAGGATATAAAACCTAGACTCAGAAAACAGTACGTTTCAACCTCGCCAGAGCAATCATATGGCAGAAAAGAGATGTTATTTGGAACGAGTTAGAACATTTTGTAACTTACTCTATATCAATCACCCAGCCACTGTCTGGCACCTACTTTCAAGGTACTGAGGAGGCTGAGATGGAGGACTGAAGGAGGCAGCCTGAACTGAATTTAGTGACAGTTTTCTGTTCCCATAGAATCTCATAGTTTCTAATAGCACTAAATGAGAAATTAAAGTTAAGCTCTTTTTTACTTGAAAATAGCAAGAAAATCATTAAAGAAGAAGGATAAAACATAAACCATAAAACAAGAGAAAAAAAAAGATTGCCAAAATAAGTCATTATGTTAAGGTCAAATGCCCATTCAGAAGTTCATTTTAAAGCCAAAATTTTGATGTGGAGAAATACCATGGATGTCAGTGCATCTCTACAGTCTGTTTAAACAGAACATTTTATTGTAATTCCTCTGTCTTAATGTGTTGTTTCCAATATGAACAGTTTCAACAGTATTATACTGCTAAAATACCATAATGTATTAAAAAAGGAGAAAATGTTCCTCTGCTGCACTCAAGGTATCACTTAAAAAAAACCAAACCAAACCAAAACACACAGTCAGCTGTGTCAAAGCCTTTAATGAAGTCAAGGAAGACGGCATCCACCACGCTGCTATCATCCATCCACCTTGTTACATTCTCATAAAAGGCTATGAGGTTGGTCAAGCATGACTTACTCTTGGTAAAGCCATGCTGACTGCCCCTAATAACTCTCTTATCCTTGATATGCCTTGAGATGGCACCAAGGACAAGCTGTTCCATTACTTTCCCAGGGACAGAGGTGAGGCTGACCGATCTATAATTACTTGGGTCCTCCTTCTTGCCCTTTTTGAAGGCTGGAGTGACATTTCCTTTCCTCCAATCTTCGGGCACCTCTCCCATTTCCCAAGACTTGGCAAAGATGATGGAGAGCGGTCTAGCAATGACTTCAGCCAGCTCCCTCAGCACCCACGGATGCATCCCATCTGGACCCATGGATTTATGGATGTCCAGACTATTTAATTGCTCCCTAACCCAGTCCTCATTGACTAAAGCAAACTCCTCCATTGACCTGGCTTCATCCAGGGTCTCAGGGGTACAGGGCTCCCCAGGACAGCCTCCGGCAAAGTAGACAGAGACAAAGAAGGCATTCAGTAATTCTGCCTTCTCTGTATCTTCTGCCACCAGGGCACCCACCCAATTCATCAGTGGGCCTGCATTGCCTCTGGTATTAGTTTTATCTGCTATGTATTTGAAAAAGTTCTTTTTGCTGTCCTTGACCCCTCTCGCCAGCTGTAATTCTAAAGAAGGCCTTGGCTATCCTAGCTGCCTTCCTACATCCCCTAACAGCAGCCTTATATTCCTCCCAAGTGGCCAGCCCCTGCTGCCACAACCTATAAACTCTCCTCTTCTGCTTGAGCGTACCCAACAGATCCCTATTCAACCACGCAGGCCTCCTGGCTCCCTTCCTTGACTTCCTACGTGTGGGGATGCTCTGATTCTGAGCGTGGAAGAAGCAATCTCTGAATGCCACCCAGCTATCTTGGGCCCCTTTTCCTTCAAGCAGTCTTGCCCATGGGATTTCCCCCAGCAATTGCTTGAAAAGGCCAAAGTTAGCCCTGCTAATGTCCAGGGTTGCAATTCTACTTGCTACTCTGTTCCTGCCACACAAGATGCTGAACTCCACCATCTCGTGGTCACTGCAACCCAGGCAGCTCTCCACCTTTACTGCTTCGACCAGACCCTCCTTGTTAGGGAGGATGAGATCCAGCAGTGCACCTCTCCTAGTCGGCTCCTCCACCATCTGCATGAGGAAGTTATCATCAATGCACTGGAGGAACCTCCTGGACTGTGGCTGGCTGGCTGAATGGTCCTTCCAGCAAACATCAGGGAAGTTAAAATCACCCACAACAACCAGGGCCTGTGACTGTGAGGCCACTCTCAGTGGCCCATAGAAGGCCTCATCAACTTCCTCAGCCTGATCTGGTGGCCTGTAACAGACGCTCACAACAGTGTCAGCCCTGCCAGCCTGCCCCTTAATTCTCACCCATACACTCTCAACTCGCTCGTCATCCGCTCCTGGGCAGAATTTAGTACATTGTAGTTGCTCTCTCACATAGAGAGCAACTCCACCACCACGCCTGGCTGGCCTGTCTTTCCTGAAAAGGGCATAGCCATCCATGACCACATTCCAGTCATGTGAACTGTCCCACCATGTTTCTGTAATTGCCACCAGATCATAATCTCCCGACCGAACATATGATTCTAGCTCCTCCTGCTTATTCCCCATGCTGCACGCATTGGTGCACAGGCATTTCAGGGAGCGAGCAGAGCACACCAATTTCTTCCTAGGGGCATAGGAGGCCACCCAGTCCTCATCAGTTTTAGAATGCTGCCCCACTGGGACAAGCCCAGCTACAACCCCATCCCCCTTCGAGCCTAGTTTAAAGCTTTCCAAATGAGCCCAGCTAATTCCTGCCCCAGCATCCTTTTGCCCTGCGAGATAAACCTTTCCCACTTAACACTGTCCAGACTGGAGTCTTATAAAACCAAACATTATCAAAAAATCCAAAGCCCTGCCTGTAGCACCAGTGCTGGAGCCAACCATTTAGAGACTGAATTTTCCTATTCCATCCCACATCATCACTTGAAGATGGAAGGACTGAAGAGAAGATCACTTGAGCCCAACTCTTTCACCATCCTTCCCAAGACCTTGAAATCATTCTTCATTCCCCTCCGACTACAGGAAGCAGCTTCCTCCCCATCTGTCTGGAAGACCAGCAGCGGGTAATAGTCTGTCAGGTGCACCAGTTTGGGGAGCTCTCTAGCGATATCCTTGATCCGGGCTCCAGGTAGACTACAAACTTCCCTAAGATGAGGGTCAACTCTGCATATTGGGCCCTCTGTTCCTTTCAGAAGGGAATTTCCTATTACAATCACCCTTCTTTCTTTCTTATCAGAGGCAGTCTTAAGTTGTGAAGTCAACCGCCTCTTCCTATGTGATCTTGTAGGCAGGCTTGGCACCACCTCCTCACCTACCTCTTCTTCAAGATCTAGGGCCTCAAACCTATTACGGAGGGGCACCTGGGAAGGCAAACCAGGCAGGGAGGGGGGCTGCCCGTGACGCCGAACCGGAATACACTTCCAACCCTCGTCATCTTTTAGGTCCCCTACCTCTGCCCGACAGCGACAAGGATGGGGCTGTCTCAGGACTTCCGCCTCTGTCCAAGAGGGCAGAAGGTCCATCTCCTTTTGGGGGGTACCTCCCTGGGACCTTTCCGACTGGCACATCAGGGTGTTACTCCACCAGTCAATCTCCCTTTCGCACTCCCTGATGGTCCTCAGCGTCTCAACCTCCTCCTGAAGTTTCACGACCATGTCGAGCAGGTCTTGCACCTGCTCACACCTCACACAGGTGGAGTGCTGGCCTCCCTCCCCCAGCAGCAGCAGGCTCTGGCACTCCCTGCAGCCGGAGACCTGAACAGCCGCCGTTTGGGACAGAACCTCAGTCTGCATTGCCACAGTCTGTTTGAGACAAGCTGTCCTTCTGGAGGCGACCATGGTCGTCAGCAGTCTGGGATGCTGGCAATAAGTTAGAGGGGCTGACAAGCAATAAGTGCTCTCCGCACCCTGCTGCACAAGCTACCACACCCGCTGCTGCAGCACAGTGCGGGTGGGACTCACCAGCTGCACAAGCTGGTTGCTCCTCCCTGCACCTGGTGGGCAGTGACTAGTCACTGCCCTCCCAAAGGCTTTTTCAAGGCAAGGGAAGGGGTGTGGTCACAGTCACCGTGGGAACGCCCCCCGCCACATCAGCCACTCTCTCGCGATGGCTGCTGGGGCTGCGGGGATTGGGACCCGCCGGGAATCACGCTGTCCCTGTACGTTTCTCTCTGAGCTTCCTAATCTCTGCTGAACCTCGTGGTCGGCTGAACCTCGCTGGCTCTGGCTCTCGCTGGGCTGGCTCCGATCAGCTGACTGAATTCACAGCTAAGTTGAAGAGGTGTGGTCTAGACAATAGAGTAGTGTGGTGGGTTGCAAACTGGCTTAAGGAGAGAAGCCAGAGAGTGGTAGTCAATGATGCGGAGTCTAGTTGGAGGCCAGTATCTAGTGGAATGCCTCAGGGGTCAGTACTGGGGCCAGTATTATTCAATATATTCATTAACGATTTAGACGAGGGAATTGAGTGTACTATCAGCAAGTTTGCTGATGGCACTAAGCTGGGAGGAGTGGCTGACACGCCAGAAGGCTGTGCTGCCATCCAGCGGGACCTGGACAGGCTGGAGAGTTGGACGAGGAATAACCTAGTGAAATTTAACAAGGGAAAGTGTAGAGTCCTGCATCTGGGCAGAAACAACCCCAGATTCCAGTATAGGTTGGGAAATGACCTATTAGAGAGCAGTGTAAGGGAAAGGGACCTGGGGGTCCTGGTGGACAACAGGATGACCATGAGCCAGCACTGTGCCCTTGTGGCCAGGAAGGCCAATGGCATCCTGGGGTGTATTAGAAGGGGGGTGGTTATTAGATCGACAGAGGTTCTCCTTCCCCTCTACTCCGCCCTGGTGAGACCCCATCTGGAATATTGTGTGCAGTTCTGGGCCCCTCAGTTCAAGAAGGACAGGGAACTGCTGGAGAGGGTCCAGCATAGGGCAACAAAGATGATTAAGGGAGTGGAGCACCTCCCTTATGAAGAAAGGCTGAGGGAGTTGGGTCTCTAGCTTGGAGGAGACTGAGGGGTGACCTTATTAATGATTATAAATATATAAAGGGTGAGTGCCACGAGGACAGAGCCAGGCTCTTCTCGGTGGCAAACAATGATAGGACAAGGCGTAATGGGTTCAAACTGGAACACAAGAGGTTCCACTTAAATTTGAGAAGAAACTTCTTCTCAGTAAGGGTATCAGAACACTGGAACAGGCTGCCCAGGGAGGTTGTGGAGTCTCCTTCTCTGGAGACATTCAAAACCCGCCTGGACATGTTCCTGTGCGACCTCACCTAGGCGTTCCTGCTCCAGCAGGGGGATTGGACTAGATGATCTTTTGAGGTCCCTTCCAATCCCAAACATACTGTGATACTGTGAAAACAAACCACCAAGAACGCTTCACAGTCTCTAATCCACTCCGTGGAAAGAAAGTAATGGGATTAGATCACTATCAGAGTTTCTTTCATTGAGTTAAATGAGCTGAGTGTTACTAAAATGGACTATGCTCTTCAATACAGCAGAACATGGAAACATTGTTGTTGGCATTACAGTTAGATGTCCTCATTGTGATCATTGTGTTTAGTCATGTAATTATCAAAACCTTTACTTTACCTAGACTCAAAAATCATAGTATTAAGAGCTTCTTAGTACTATATAAAGAACCAGCAGTCTGAACTGACTTTCTGTCTGGAATTTTAGATTGTTGGCTTCATTATTAAATGACAGCTTCTAATTTTGATATGTATATCACAGCAGTGTTTTGACCATATTTGAGAAAGTTATTTTATGTCTTCATTTTGCAGTTCAGCCATTTCAGAGATATGCGGTTCATTTGGTTTAGATGTCCTCTGTTCTACAGTGACAATACATAATTTATCAAAATGTGTTACATCTAGTAGGATTATCTTGAATATATGAAAGAATTTATTAATTCATTTCTAGAAGGATAATTTATCTTTAATCTGATTAAAACAGAACATTTAAATAAATCAGTTATATTAGCTTTAGGCACACCTATTCTCTGTGGTTTAGTTTTAGCTTATAGTTTTATTACACATATAGGATCATTGAAAATGTAATACGACAGGAATTTTTTATTGAAAAAGAAGTTTCATCAACATGGAAAAGCACTGCTATCAAAAAACTGATGATCTCAAGTCTAAATTTTCACTTTATATGTCATTTACATCCATATGTAGATATAAGAAGTCAAACATACTCTTTCATATTGTTATGAAGAAAACAATAAATTTAATCATAAGGTAAAAAAGGCAGATTCTAAATTTTTTCTTAATATTAATTTTAAATAAACTTCAGTTTCCATGTAAACTTACTTTTAGTGTTTCTGCAAGATTGATTGTTTGTTTGCTTGCTTGTTTTGTTTTGTTTTCAAGTACTTTTAATAAAGGATTTAGGTTTGGCTGAGCTTTTCCCAATGGTCTTAATGTTTGCTGACACTATCAAAATTAAATATTTTAATCTTTATGTAACATCTTCCTTCTTTATCTACATTGACCTTGCATTTCCTACGAATTGCATTTCCTTCAGTGTCATGGATCTCCTCCTTTGCCTATTTTCTGAAAGGTGACAGTTCAAAGTAATTTTTACTAGGTGTTAGTATATCTAGAAAACAGAATCTCTATGGCTCAGCCTCCACTGGTTTACAGTTTTCTGTCTTAGGTACCAGGAAATTTTAGATATCATATTACCAAGAAAATAACAACAAATTGGCAGAAATCAGGGAATAGAAGAACAGATGATATTGGGAGCTTGAGGAAATTACTTCAGAGTTATGATGAACAGAACTAAAATAAAAGAGTTTAGTTGAACAGTAGCTAAGGAGGGTAAGAGAGGTAAAGAGACAGAGGGAGAGAAAAAAAGAAAAAAAAAAAAAAAGTAGCACTGGCTATCCTAGAAGTAATGAGGTGAGATTAACAAATGGAAAGTTTAGGCTGAATATCAGTAGATATCCTGACAGGGAGATGTATTAGGATTTGGAATAGTCTCCTAAGGGTAGTGGTAGAAGATTCATCATTTGGCGTTTTCAACACTAGACAGGGCAGAGCACGGGAAAAAATATAGTTGGAGAAAATCCTACCTTGACAGAGAGATGAAATGAATAATCTAATAGGCCTTTTCCATCTCTAACTTCTTGCTATGAAACTGCCAGAAAAGACTAAATTTAATCTTCTCAGAGTCTTTTATTCTTTTATACATAAATTATCTTAATCTTTTTCTGTGCATTTTCTACCTCTTCTGTCTCCTTTAACACAGATTTAGATAGTATATTTAAAATGTTTTCATTCCATTTCTTCTTCAAATGTTGTACATTATTTTTAGTCCTCATAGGAACAAAACATGCAAATGAATAGTGGTTAGGTGGGTATTACAGGTGAGAAAGAATTTTTCATTTGAAAGTTTTCCCTTGGTATTGACAGGATTTCCACTGTGACTTCGTAAAATTTTAGACTGAAGTTCCAATTCACAAAAAAATAAAAATAATCTTTAATCACCTGCCATGCTTTGAACATTTTATTTAGAAATTAGAATTAAAAAATGGTTAAGGTAAGCATTTTTAAAAAATCCAGGAATTATACTGCTGAAGGAAATATAAGTGTCTCTGAAATCTTTCAGGTAGTACATTTTACTGTTCTTGATGTTGCTTGCATTTATACGTGCTGCTTTCTTTCAGCAAAGGGGAATAGCAATGGATACTTTATTCTCAATGGATCATACAGACAGGTGTTGCAGTGAAGTTACAAAGCAAGGGAACTATGTCTTCTCTGAAATAGTCCTCAGAGAGCCAAGTGCCACAGGAGACTTGGAAGTGACACACCACAGGAGACAGACCACAACTTTCAGAGCAGGTGCTGTGAAGGTCATAGCTTTGTCACCCATGTTGAAATGGAAAACCACAAGGAGAGGAAAGAATGATTTTGTGATGTGCCAGATACACAAGTCGAATTAGCAGCGTGATTCTAGAAAGAATACCTGGAGTGTGGTTTCATTAATTGCTTTTAATTACTTAGTTTTTTTAAAAAAACCTCTTGTTATTCTTGGAGCCAAACAAAAACTGAATTTCCTTAGGAGCTGTAGCTTCACTGTTTCATCATATTTGGAATGGCTTACAACTTGCTTAAAATATTGTCTAACATGCTGTGTAAGTCACTTAGCTCTGGCAAGAGATACGTCCTTTTAAATACAAAACCAACCAAACAAAAAAAAACCACCTGTAACATGTGGCTTTCATAAGGTGCTTTATAACTTATTTTACTATTTTAATTGAATAACAGAATTACAAATCTCTTCAAGAACTGAGATAGCATCAACACGACATTTTCTGAAATACACTTCAGGCATGAAGAAGGTGAATAAACTAAATAAATACTGTTGAAAGCCTTAAGAATTTGAAGCTGTTTGTAATGGCTGCATTCAGAGCAGAAAATAAAATATGGTAGAATATTTCCTTTGCTCCTGAAGACTAGCGGAAGAGCATTTGTCTCCAGTTGCTACCTACAATTAAACTCTCTTCTCCCCTTAAATAGAATTACTACTATACTGCCACTTGGGAACAATATGGCTCATCCATGGCTGTCCCCCAGTCTGTTCCTAAGTGCTGTCTGGAGAGCATTAGCTATCATGAAACCAAACTTATAAACTTGCCAGGGAGTGTGCCTGACTACTTTCCACTATGCAGATATTCAAAGTGTCCTATATTTTTGAGTAACCAGCTTGAAATACCTTCACTGTCACTAGGATTTTGACAATGCTAAGCACTGGAGCACTCACCTGCTTAGGATTATCCTCAGTATATTTCAGACTGGGCACTTAAAATCACTCAGTTCTCTGAAGGCTGTTTTCCTTTTAATTCGCTAAGTTTTAACACAAATCTAAGTTTTCTCCCAAAGCCAACCATTTGATTTTTTTTTTTTTCTTATTTCAAATTAAAAAATAGAATACAAGAGAGAAAAAGGAGATTTTGAAATAAATAAATAATAAGTAAAGCATGAACATCAGAGAAAAATCTCAAAAGAATGCCTAGTGTAATAATACTTGACAGTCAATTACTCTGTAATTCTAGGAGATCCACAGCTCCATTGCTATCTACACGTATGCATAAGTAGCTACACTGATTAATGTTAGCACATGAATATGAAAAGACATAATAATGAATTGTAACTTGTTATAAAGGCCTGCCATACAAACTTGCTTAAAATATATGAAAATTACTGGTTTTTTAAAGTGAGGATGACTCTTTAAAGTGATAACCTAATCATTATTAATTCTTCTGATATTTACTATATTATCATTAATCCAAAAGAATTATTTCAGAATTAGTGAAGATGTCATACAAATTTCTAACATTAATTCAACATTAATTGCCTCAACAATTTATAACAAATAATCTTTAGAATGCAATATTGCATTGCCAACTTCAGTGCATGTTGTAATTCTAAGTTGTTTCTTTTGGAAGTAATAGGAAAGTGAGTAGGAAGCCATGTGGGAATAGTACTATAGTTCTAGGCTACGGAAAGTCTGAGTCATGTCCTCTGCATTGGTAAAATGTTCAGAATGGTGTTATGAGAACCATCTCCAAGCCTGATGTTGGTAACTGTGTATCTCTTGTCCAAATACTCCATTCTTGTTTTAACTATAATACATACACTACTGCAGGGAAGCTGTAAAAGTTTTGGCAGCTTTTCTTGAATAACGACAGATACAAAGATTGCTTCAGGGATACAGATGTGACTTCCCAGTTGTGGTTATCTTGCTATAACATATTGTGACTGGTCCAAAGTTCTCTTTAAAGAAGATAGGCACAGACCTCATGATAATCTCTCCTGGAATACTGGGAGAAGTCTTATATCAGCCTTTTACCCTGAGGTTACTTTCATTCAGAAAGACTTTATCAAATGAGCAAATTCCTGATATTTTCACACAGAAAAGGCTGGACATTGAAAGAGATGTGACTTTGCCTTCAGGTACTCACCTCATTCGCAAGAGGATTCACACTCATAATTTGCATTTTATCTTACATGGAAAGAAAAGCAGCTAAGATAACAGAATTTTCTGACTGTTCTGAAGTTCATATGATTGTATAGAGGCACTAATAATAATTAAGTCCCATATAAAAATTAGTAAATATCAGCTTTGTTACAGAGATTTTTGGCATATATACCAAAGATGAAGAAGAAAATCATGAGTCCCATTGCATCCTGAATCAATTCCTAAAGCTTACACTGAATTCACAGTATGAAAAAATAAAGCAAATCCCACACCATATTGCAAGGATTACAGTGTTCATGACATTATTAAAAACTAGGAGTGATAAATACTGCATTGAATCACTAGCCTCCTGATAGTAAACAGGAAATCAATAGTTTTTAAGCAATAGTTTTTTGCTATTAAAAAAACAAAACCAAAAACAACACACACACCCCAAAAAAACAAAAACAAAAAACAAACAAACAAAAACAAACAAACAAAAAAACCAAAACAAACAGTGGTGCAAAATAGTGACCACAGTGCACAGTGGTCAAAGCTAAGAAAAGAAATAGCTCCATGGAAGAAAATGAAATTATGAAGTAAATACCATGACTACTATACATAGCTAGCGCATACCAGTGAGAAAGATTAGATATTAGTAAGCATTTTGTTTGAGGATAAAATGTTACTGCAGTCTTGAAGTCAAATACCTAGTAACCCTGAATATATGAAACATGAATGACAGGGTATGAAGTAAAACTCTTGCCTTTAATATGTTCTTTATGTTTTAGATAACTTATCAAAGGCAAGAATGATTTCAGATGCAATTATCTGACTGAATAATGTCGATGCTCCAGTTTTTGATCTGTGATCTAAATCTGTCAAGTAAGTGATAGCAAAATATTGCAGATGCTGATATTTTTCTAATGACTCATGCCTTCATTTATTTTTCCTGCACTTGAGGGATAGGTCAGAGGTTAATATTTATTCTCTCAATTTTATTTTTGTTTCCTGTGTTTTAATCTTATTCTTTCTGTTAGATTTGGTTTTAATTGTACAGTATAGTATCTAGTATAATGTTGCCCTGAAGATTCTGTGGAAGGTAGTCATATTTGAAAGCGTACAAAACATTATTTCAGATAACAGTAAATACACTTCTATGGACCTGACTTATATAAAACAGAACTTAACTTTTGATGGGGCATCTGAAGACTAGGTACCCTACAATACCTAAAAATATGTTTACTCAGCTAATTTTGCCCATTGTCAATATTACCAATGTAGTCTGGAGAGAACTTCAGCTCAGAATAGACACTGAGAACCCAAGTCAATACAAACATCTGGAGTCATCTGAATACCTCAAGGCATCTCAGACATTTTGATGGAGTTGACAGAGAAGACATACAACCTATGAGATATTCAAGCCCTTTGGAACAGCAAATGGAACACAGGCAGAGCACTCTAAGACTTCCCAAATGTCACTAGACTCATGTACCTCTATTGACAAAATAAACTGCTTCCTGCTGTCTGGTCAGCTGAATCACATTCTAAGCTTTTTGGACTGCCTTGGCAAGTTACTCAGTGAAGCTGGCTAAATGTATAGATTTACTGTTATCTCATATTCTGTTAACTTCTGCCACCTAACTTCCAGTAATATGAGATCTATCCATCTAACTGTCCATCCATCCAGGCTAACTCCTTTAGCCTCAGCCATAAACCTTCATAAATCTGTTTTGAATACTGTTTTTGTTAGTTTGTGGGGTTTCATTAGTTTTTGTTTTTTATTAGTTAGATTGTGGGGTTTTTTTGGTGCTTGTTTGTTTGTTTTGTTTTGTTTTGTTTTTTGGGGGGGTAGGGTTTTGTTGTTGTTGTTGTTGTTGGAATTTATATATCTGTTTTAAACATTTTTTTTTCTTTCTCACATTCCCTTTAACTTCACTGTCTCCTATACAAAGCTTAATTGTCTTTTCAGATGCACTTACAGAAGGTATAAAATGTTCATTTGGAAAGAAATAGGAAACTAGTCAGTGGAAATGACTCTATCTGATCTAACATGGTAAAAACAGATCTTAATTTTTGAAGAAGAGCACAGGCAAACGCTCTCAAAGATAGAAAGGGCAAGGGAGACAGAAAACACAGACTTTGACACCAACATTGTTTCTAGCCCAACAGACAAAAATAGTGACTTAACACACTTAATACAATTTATGCTTGCAAATTCTTAGGACCTTTTTGAGCTAAGATCTGCCACCCTTAGGAAACCCAACTGTATTTACACAGAAAACATGTGCCTTTTTTCTTTTAAAAAAAAAAAAAAAAAATCCTTTATAAAACAAAGTATAGAATCTGAAAATATTGCTGAAAACACAACCATACACCATTCTATCTGATAATATTGAGGGTGCTTCTTAAATTAGACAGACTCATGGGTATTCTTGGCCAATTTGCCACACTACAGCACAGCCACCATTAGAGGAGAACTAGTAACTAGTGACAAGAGTTGGTGTGACTTCTGAGAATTTTATGGATGCTTACCTCTAATTCCTGAATTATTAGAATCTGTTTTCCTCAGGTATCACCACAGAAGATGCTGTGGGTCTCAGAATACCCAGACACCTAGTTTACTGAAGCTTTTCTAGGGAGCTGAGCTATTCCCAAGGGAAGTGTAAATCACAGACATTGTAAAAGAAAGCTGAGAGCCTGGAACTTGGAAACTGGGTATCCTATTATTTACTTTTTCCTGACTTTTTACAAGTCAGAGAACAGTTTTTAAAAACTTTTACATGTCGTTTTAAATACAAGGACTGTATTAGGTTTTATTGCCACTGATCATTAAAAAGATGTGATCTTTGTCCAGCTGCTATTCACTTGTATATGTGGCCAAATATAGAGCAAAATGTTTGGTTAAATTATGTGCTGGGATGAACATTCTGCTAGTGTAATTTTTCAAAGGATAGTACATGAAATAGCATAAAATAACTGTCCCGATGTTATAACTTTCTCATATACCATTGTGTTTTGAAGATACTTAAACACGGTTTGAGAGAAGACAAAATGTGACATGGCCGTGTCACTGTATCCTGTGATGTCACTATATTATTTTCTTTACCTCACTATTGACATACAAAATTATATGGCCAGACAATCATTTTGCACCTGGAAATACTAAACTAGGTAGTGTTAGTGTAATTTATCTGTCGAGGGTTAAGATTGCGGGGTGACAATAAAACCCTGGCAGATGTATTGTTAACCACCTCCCCCCCACACTTCCCCCTTTTGCCCCTCCCTCTCCCCCTTCCCACTAAGGACAGGCGATCGGGAGGAAAAGAAGGACAGAGAGGAGAGAGTTGGAAAAATTAAAGACATTTTACTAATGCTACTAATAAGAATAGAGAAAATAATACAAAATATACAAAACCAATCTTGAAAGTCTCAGCAACTGCAGAGCCAACTCTGCAGCCAACCGGAGCTGGATTCAGTCTCTCACTAGGCCTCAGTTCGCAGGGACGACTACCAAGGTCCTCTCCTAATGTCGGCCATAAGCAGAAGGGAAAAAAAAAGCAAAGGCAAAAGGGAAAAGGGACGAGATCCTCGTGACCTCCCACTTTTATATGAAGTATTCACGTGAATGGAATGTTATACACAGTTGGTCAGTTTCTTGGTCACTTGTTTCTCGTCGCCCCTCTCGCGAGATGTCCATCCATGCTTATCAATAAGTTTGCATTCCATTGCTAGGTTTACCAAAACATGTGTCTGGTTCTCCAGGAAAATGCAGCTAATATGAAGGCTTTAGCTGACAGGCAAAATTCACTGAAAGAGAAACTTGTTTTTAACAAAACCAGGACACCATCTCATACGATATCTTTAAGTTTAGGAAAAACAAAGAGAAGAGATTATTCTGCTGTTTGATCTCCAAAGAAACTCTCAATTTTTAAATACATAAATAGCTTGAAATTTATGTGATAAGATTTTCTTTAAAAATACAGTTTCCCAGCTTGATTAGTAACACAGAAATCTATGAAGTCTTTATCTTCCAAACAGAGATCATAAGAGAAATGTTAACTATCAAGCAACCTCTGGAGATTCATTAACAAAAATTGAAGATGTTGAGTGGAGATACTTCTCTCTATCAGTTTTAGCAATCTGAAAGTTAGCCTTTGAACTGATGTCCCTAGGTCTTCTCTATCATAAGGAATGAAAAAATAGAATTTCTAAGAAAAATATTGCATTCAACTACAGGAGAAAGTGTTTAAGATGTGCTTGCACACATACCTTTTGTTTCTTTGTAATATTTAGGAAAAAAACCTGTCTGACTAGAGCAGACACATAACATTTGGATTGTTAAAGATAGGTGAAACAAATTCCATGCTTCATTCATAATACTTTCAATCTCCTTTTGAGCGTGAATAATTTAGAGTATTCAAAAGAAACTATGAGCAGATAGTATATTACATCCAGTTGAAGGTAGAGAGTGTCCTGTTTAAACTGGACATGTACATCATTTTTTCAGCTTATTTAAGTGTAAGATGATCCACAGATCAAGCTGAACAATATGTGGATTGAGACCAGCCCTGAGGAGAAGGACTTGGAGGTGCTGGTGGATGAAAAACTGAATATAAGCCTGCAATGTGCACTCATAGACAAGAAAGCCAACCTTATCCTTGGTTACATCAAAAGAATTCGTGCCCAGTAGGTTGAAGGAGGTGGTTCTCCCCCTTCAGGGAGACATTATAGTGGCTTTCCAGTACTTGAAGGAGACCTGCAGGAAAGATGGGGGGGAAGGATGGGGGGGAGTGTAGTGATAGGATATAGGAGGGGTAGTGGCTCTAAACTGAAGGAGGGTGGATTTAGACTAGATATTAGGAAGAAATTCTTTATTGTGAGGGTGGTGAGACACTGGCACAGGTTGCCCAGAGAAGCTGTGGATGCCCCATCCCTGGGAGTGTTCAAGGCCAGGTTGGATGTGACTTTGAGCAACCTGGCCTAGTGAAAGGTATCCCAGCCCATGGTAGGGGGAGTGGAACAAGGTGATATTTAAGATCTCTTCCAACCCCAGCTATTCTATGATTCTATGTTTCTATGAATTCTTGTCTTGATTCAGCAGCAAACCATTAAAAAGTAATGTAAATCTATTGTTTAATATACAGATATACATTTGATATGTATTTGGATCCTATATACCATTGTCAGTGAAATGAAAATAATGATTGACAATACATTATCCAGTGAGACTACTCATGTCTGAAATCTTGGGGCTTTTGTACTTAAATGAGTGAAGTGATTGCAATCAAAGTTTTGAAACCAGTAGGTCTGCAACAAAAAGATTCACAATACAGCCTGTTTCCCTTTAATGTGGTTGCTGCTCGAAGAGGAACTCCAATTCTGCAGTTCTATCCCCAGCTACCTGCTCTCAGTGCCTTTGGTATGCAGATCTGAGTATTTGGATGGCCTTGAGAAGGAATTGATTTGCTTAATATGTGACTATGGTTACTGCGTTATGTGTCTTGGGATAGATTCCCTGACTGATCACCATTCAACCTCATGATTGCTGAGCAGGCAGAGGAAGTTTGCAATGTAGGAAGAGAAGGAAAGAAACTACCCATTTTCCTGGTAGTTTACACTCACACCAGATTAATTGGTGACGCACCTGTATCTAAAGTTAAAATTTAGATCCAATTGCATGCATATCTTTATCTTACGTGATACTTCTAGAACACAAGTGTCTCAAGATATAAGTATTAAGTGCTGAGTAGTCTTGGTAGGATGGAGAAAAAGGATAAAAAGAAAGAAAAAAGTAAGTTTGGATCCTGGAGACAGACAGTAACTGGTTGGGAGAGATTAATGGGAAAAGTTGCAATATGTCCATTAGCTGAGCCTTTCAAAGTGAGGCCTTTTTCACTGTCATAGTGATGATTAATTTAGGCAGATATGACAAGGATGGAAAGGAAGAAAGGGGAAAATGCCAGCAGCATAAGGGACTGAAGGATCTTATTGTTTTTTAAAAGGGCTAACAAAGAAATGAAAAGCACCTAGCAGATAACTGATGACAAACCCAAATTACCCAGAAGCTGTGAATGTGGCTTGACAGGGGAAGCACATCCAGAAGATACTAGAGTAAGTGCTACTACACAGTAACATGAAGTGGTTTGAGGATTACGTGAGGACTAGCTAGTAATAAACAAAATCTTCCTGAGTTTTTGGATAATTTTTATGAGAGCAATTTGAAACTGGTTATTTTTTGAAGGCTCTCAGTAATTTTTAGTTTTGAAGGGTTTTGTACGTCAGTCTTGTACTAAAAACCAGTCACCTAGATCACAGGATTGCACACTGTTTTTCATAGTTCTTAAGAGTTTCACAAAGAAGTATCTTTGAGTGCTAAACATAAGTGTCCCTGTGTTCTGTTACTGTTTGGCTCAACAATTTATATGTCCATCCTGCTGAAATGATTGTATGAACAAAAAAAGACTTTCTCAGGTTTCCCTTCTCAAGTTGGTAAGTAAAATAACTGCTTTATCTGTAGTGTTATTGATATATATGAAGTTTGCACTGTTGTAGTTTGTGGAATTTAACCAAATCCTGTAAGTTGAAGGCAAAGTTATAATGCTTTTAATGTCAGCAGGACAGATCTTGGTTTTGTAATGGAAAACAATTAAAGGTAATAAGACATAAAAATTCTTTGTGACTAGACAACATATTGCTCAACCAGATATATAGTGTCAAGCCGCACCAGCCAGATTTAAAAGGCTGAAGCAAGCCATGGTGAATCAGAATCGAATATCAGATTTCCTGCCATTTAAGAAAGTACCATGCATGAAGCACTGAAGGGAAGTTGACACACCTCAGTAAAAGATCAACGCTTTTTTCTTCAGATGTGCCAGAACAAGAACATTTTCTTTTTTTCCTAAATAAATTCTTCCCAATTCTAAGCTGGTTATGTAGAGACAGTTATAAAATTATAGAATAAGCCCTCAAAGACCAAGGGTGATTACAATTTTTGTGGATGAGTCAGTCAACGGTTTTCTTCATGATAGAAAGAGGAATATGTAATCCAGTTGGAGCACAGACTTTTGTAAGACTGAATGAGAGGATAGGTAAGATTATTTCAGAGTAGTTTTGGAAATATGTTGCTAGAATTCACTGACCAGTTTGAAGAATAGTTAGTGGTATGAGTAATAACATCAGTTTATTATTGAAATTTGGAGGAGGTGCTTTTCATACTAGAGATGAGTTCTGCACAAAGAAAAAAAAAGTATCGATAATGGAAAAAATTACCTTTTTCTCAAGTTTTCCTCCTGTCATCAGACCTTAAAAACAAGGAAGATGTATTCACCCTAAGTGCTGTGATAAAGAGTGTTTGCTAGTGTGTTTGCTGCAGTGGAAGATACTTTTGCCAACACAGGATTTGTTGCTCTCAGCTCCCAACACTGTTGTGACTCTGTGTGTGCTCAGTTTTTATTCATAGCAAATTTCAGTTGCAGTTTGTGGCAGTATACACTATTCCCCATTAGTACATTTTTAGACAGTTTTGGAACATGAATTAATACTTCTTGTTATTTTTAAAAAAATCTACCATAACATCTGAAACATTTGTTTATAGTCTTAGCGATTCTGCATGCCTCACTTTTCAGGGAGATGAAATTACTTTTGTAGTTTGTTTACCAGTATTTTAGTAGAAAAGAAAACAACAAAACAAAAAAAAGGTAAGTTCTTCAAACTTTAAATAAAATAAACTGCAGAATTTTCATTATCCATACAATCTTTCCCTCTTATTAAAACACATTGCACAACACAAGAATTACATATTATTTAACAGGAAAAAAGTATCCTAATTTATATATTATATTTACTACAATTTTAAAAGCTTATTTATTTTTAGATTATAGATTAAATTAAGATTTAATTTAGATTTAGATTAATTTAGATTAAATTTAGATTTTAGATTAAATTAAGGGATACCATGTTATGTTAAGAAATTCCAGACATTATGTTTTTCTCTTTTATTTTAATAATTATCTGTGTATATCTATTAGGCATAGCCTATTCAAAATGGTGGAGACCTTAAACATTTTTATTTCACTACAAGCCATTCCTTTTCTTTTTTCTTTTTTTTTTTTTTTTGTGTTCTTTCTCCATTAATAATCCTGATTCTATGAAGACAAGGCGTTCGCTTTAACTGCTCCATTGGCCTAATTTGTAAAATGATCTCCTACCAAATCTCTAGCTATGAATATCACATTCTGAATTTAAGTTTCTTTTACACATGTAGCTATTCAGTCATCCATTTAATGATGCACATTTTCCTACATTATTGAGTTAGAATCGGAAATCTCTGATTAAAGCCTTTTTTAAGATTTTTATTTTTAATATATGTATTTTGTAGGGCATGCTGTGATAACTCAATTGAGTAGCCTGCATAATTTGTGTAATAATACATTATGTGAAACAAAAGCATCACAGTAAAATATTTTTTTTTTTAAATGACAGGCAGTTAACTCTATCAAAACAATTTATGCCTAGAAGCATAAAGGGAAAGATTACCAAAGGCAAATCATATTACCTTTCTCTGCATATAACAAAATAGTTTGCAGGCAGCTACAAAGATATTCCCTAAAGTACCAAAGACATGAAACTACACAGAGAAACTTCAAAGACATTAGAAGTAATTTTCATTGCCATATAGAAGCAGAAGGAAAGAGTAATAGTCAAAGCTTCCAATACCACCTTCATCTTTCAAATAATAAATAACCCATTCTTCTCTTTCGAGAAGCACACTCAGGAGAGATGAAAGCTTAAATAAAACATCTTTTCTGCTAACAGAAGTTGGGTGGTTTTTTGTGTGGGGTTTTTTTTTTTTGTTTGTTAGTTTTGTGTTTTGTTTTGTTTTGTTTTGTTTTGTTTTGTTTTGTTTTGTTTTGTTTTGTTTTGTTTTTAATAAAAATCAACCTGAAAAAAAACATGTGGATGCATCTTGCATTCCTAAGAGGAAATAATTGGATGGATTGACCAAAGAGTCTAGGCTTAAAACTTAAAAGAAAATATAACAACAAAAAAAACCCTAATAATATTAATTATGTGAAAGTTTTTCTTAAATGTGATCTGAAATCCTAAAAAATATCATATTAATCTGATAAATGTGGACTAACTTAATGTAGTGAGTCTCAGAGTAGCAGGAATGAGTGTTCTGTAATTTGGTGGAGCATCCACTGGATAGGATTGTCTTTTTGATATTTTTCATGATTTTCATAAAGTATGGACATTGTGCTTGGGAGTAGATTTCATCTAAAAATCTGTTTAGTCATTTAAAGTCTTTTCATTGACCTAAAACTGACCTTTTAAAGGGCAAAACAGTCTCTGTACAAGGAGACATTGCTGATTACTAAACTAATTTGGCTAATTAGCTTGAATTTCATGGCAGGTTGAGGATTCAGTCAGAGAATCATGGGATTCAGTATGGTCTCATATACTCATATATATGGTCTCACAGTATGGTGTTTCTGAATATGTTTTTCAGAACAGGTCTATCATAAGCCTAACCTAAATGGTGAAAGTTTCACTCATATGCCTTAATCACGTTTTTGTCATCCCACAGATGTCAGTCAAATACTATAAGCATGTAAATTCAGTCTTTAAACATGGCCAGTGTGCAACCTCTATAGCATGCAGGGTCTGCTGTTCATACACAGCTGACTGGTCACTGAAGAAGAGTCTTTTCATATATACTCATTTTATAATTAACAGAAACAAATCTGTATAGTTTAATATTTTTTTTTTCTATAGTTTTACCTTATTCCAACTAACCTTTTCACTGACAATGATTGATATAGGCACTATTTTAATCCAGCAGTATGGCTACTTGTTTGTAGGAGAGGATTTATCCTAAACTGTTCTGGATTGAGCCTTTTTATGCCATTTAGTCTTAAAGCTGGAGAACATGGCCTCTTTTAATTTACAAGTTCATGATCACAGAATCACAGAATGTTAGGGATTGGAAGGGACCTCAAAAGATCATCTAGTCCAATCCCCCTGCTGGAGCAGGAATACCTAGATGAGGTTAAACAGGAATGCGTCCAGGTGGGTTTTGAATGTCTCCAGAGTACAAGACTCCACAACCTCCCTGGGCAGCCTGTTCCAGTGCTCCGTCACCCTCACTAAGAAGAAGTTTCTTCTCAAATTTAAGTGGAATTTCTTGTGTTCCAGTTTGAACCCGTTACCCCTTGTCCTATCATTGGCTGTCACCGAGAAGAGCCTGGCGCCATCCTCCTGACACTCACCCTTTATATATTTGTAAACATTAATAAGGTCACCCCTCAGTCTCGTCCAAGCTAAAGAGACCCAGCTCCCTCAGCCTTTCCTCATAAGGGAGGTGCTCCACTCCCTTAATTATCTTTGTTGCTCTGTGCTGGACTCTCTCCGGCAGTTCCCTGTTCTTCTGGAACTGAGGGCCCCAGAACTGGACACAATATTCCAGATGCGGCCTCACCAGGGCAGAGTAGAGGGGAAGGAGAACCTCTCTGGACCTACTAGCCACCCCCCTTTTAATACACCCCAGGATGCCATTGGCCTTCCTGGACACAAGGGCATAGTGCTGGCTCATGGTCATATCTAGGCTTAGATAACAAAATGCTATTCAATATTAAATTGAGGTAGAAAGTACTTGAATTTATGGAAATTAATCTGTTCCCATGACTTCATAATAAGAATGATAAGAAATGTGCTGAGAATAATTCAAATGAATTTGAGAAATAACTGGAAGTTGTAAAATTCAAATTATTATAGTAATTCAAATTATAGTAACTCTCAAGGAAATCTCATTTTAGACTGATCTTTTAATTTTTAACATTCATCACATTTTAGTGCTGAGATATTTAAGTACTTACCATTGGCTTAAACTCATCTTTGGAAGACAATACAAATTTTACTTTTTTATGTAAAGAGAAAATCAGAAACAATTTGGAACATTCTTGACAGAGAAAGTCCATTTTGGGCAAAAATTAATTCATTTTTATGTCACACAGACTTAAAAGGGCATTGAATACCATTACTTCAATCAGCCAATACATGCTGTTAATTTCTATTTTTCACCTGGGACAGCCAATAGATTGTGGTGTTTTGTATTTTCTCAGGCATATTTTTAAGTTTCCAGGCTTTTTGACTGTTCTTGCAGTTACCAGCAGTTATGGAGCACTCACTTTCTCGAATGTTCTGCCCTTTTTCCAGAATATTTTTCCCATTTTCAGAGGAAAAGTTGCCCTTATAGTTCTATGCTTATTCCTTATAGTTTTATGCTTATCAATATTATCCCAGAATGTCTCCAGTTTGTAGGTAGGCAGTTGTACTTCAAAGATGCCAGCTGCAATTTTCAAGGATGGTTCTGGTTCACGGGCCTAGTTCCCAGGCTGGCAGGCATTTTAATTGTTAGTGTTCCAGTAGACATTTTCTTCTGTTTTGTAACTTTCCCATTCTAACCTAGTCACCTTTCTGGTTGCTCACATCCATAGCTTAAAAGTCTTGGTCAAGTTATACTGAAACAGAGGTTTCACCTATTGTTTCTCATTGCCTGTAAAGAAGTACTGAGGACTTGTGCACAGCTGACAAATAAATCTGTAGGAGGATATGTGACTTTATATCATTTCTGTTCTGAACAGGAGACTGACTTACAAAGCCTTAAGGTCTTCTTGCCACTCAGCAAAGAAGTAAAAGTGTGCTGGCTTGGGAAAGAATGTGAAGAACGGTGCACAAATTTGTATCTTTCTCATTTAAGTACTTTTGAGGAAGAATCATGCCTCAGAAAGACATAACTGAGTTCTAGTCCAGAGAGGAGCCTTTATCAGGCATTACTGTCAAAGTGAAAGAGGTCAAACACATAGAACTAAGAACCTGTAAAAGTTGTCTATGAGTAAAAAGGTTTCAAAATAGAGTTTTTATTTGTATTTATAAATAACAAATTCTTCATAAGCAGTCTCATATATAAATTCTTACATAGAATTTTGAAATGTATACATTTATGCAACTTGGCCAAGTATAAAAAAAAATTGATGTTGGCTTAAATCTAAAATTAGAAGTGCTCTGAATTTTTCAAGTCTAAAAATTTTCAAGTCTTCTTAAATCCATGTTACCCCAATTAAGAGCATTGATACAACTTATACAACTTTTCAAGGTAGACAGTAGTCCTGGGTGGCCTCTTGGACCAGCTTACATATAGCTGGTTTCTAGATGACACTTTCTGAAAAGGCGCTCCATTTAACACATCTCACAATGTAGCTGAGGCTTATATGTACAGTGTCTTCTCCTCACCCAGAGTAGAGGTCCTATGTGTTTATGTCTTTTAAGAAAGGACTTCCTTCTTGCTGTGGACTCAAACCCTGCGTAGGTCAACTATCAGACTGCAGCTCAGCCAAAGTTGAGAGCAAGGCTGATGCAGGTTGGCTATAGCACTTTGTGCAATGATCCTGTTAGCATTTTCTCAGCTGAATTGTCCTGTCAGTAGCTGTTACCTTCAGGAAAGTTGAGCTGAGGTCCTCTTTCATCAGAGCTTCATCAAGTCTGTTTTGAGGTAGAGGGCTGTGCAGAATGTGGACAATGAAAACCAATGCAAACAATCTGCTTTTAAGTGCCCAGGTAGCAATTTGGAAAACAGTAGCTTCCTCCTCCAAGTAGGTCCTTGCCATCTGTTGTCCTCCCCCTCTGTTCTTCCCTGGTGAGACCATATCTGGAGTAATGTGTCCAGTTCTGGGCTCCCCAGTTTAAGGACAAGGAATTACTGGAGGGGGTCCAGCAGAGGACTATGATGATGATCAAGGGCCTAGAGCATCTTTCTTATGAGGAAAGACTGAAAGAGATGGGTCTGTTCGGCCTGGATAAGACAAGGCTGAGAGAGAATCTCATCAATGCTTATAAATATCTCAAGGGTGGATGTCAAGAGGATGGGACCAGACTCCTTTCAGTGCTGCTTAATCATAGGATGTGGGGCAACAGGGACAGACTGAAGCATAGAAGGTTCCGTCTGAATATGAGGAGAAACTTCTTTACTTTGAGGGTAACAGAGCACTGGAACAGGCTCGCCAGAGAGGTCGTGGAGTTTCCTTCCCTGGAGATATTCAAAAGCAGCCTGGACACATTTCTGTGCAGTCTGCTCTAGGTGAACCTGATTTAGCAGGTGGATTGGACTAGATGATCTCCAGTGGTCCCTTCCATCCCCAAACATTCTGTGATTCTGTGATTATTTGAAAGCTAACAAAGAAATCTATCAGTATGCTTTCAGCATTCTTAGCTTCCAAAATAATCTACCATTTTCTTTACAGCAAGTTTGCCAGTTTTGTCATTGAACTGCCTCTGTACTACAATGTGCCTTGTAATTGCAAGATCCTGAGAAATAAATGACAGCTGTATCAGAACATCAGCAAACTGCTTCTCCAACAGCTTCTGTGGCACTTCCATTGATGCACCAAATTTAGAAAGAAAAATCTCACATGTATTCCTGGCTAGAGAGGCAGGCTGCCAATGATAGTTTAGTTACAGAACAGGAATGTTTGGAGCATTAATTTCCTTTTGACCATGGCATCTCAAGATCAAAGTACCAAGTTGTCTTTTTGGAGCCCTCAACAGAATATTATTCACATCCTAATATTGATCCTGTAGATCTAGGTATGCTTATTTAAATGAAGACTTCATTTTTAAATAAACATGAAACTACTAACTTATTTGTCTTTCTCTTTTCCTTTTTTTTTTATAATTGTTTGGAGAAAAAAAAGAAAAAAAGATAAATTTAGGTGGTTTTTTTCTGTGTATTTTTTACTCGAGATTGCAAGGGAATGATGCATCAAAGCCATGAGGATTGATAATTTCTGTTCTTTTTAAAGGAAAAGTAAAGCCATTTTTGTTATGAGAAGTGTCTAGTCTTAGCTCAGCTACTCTGTAAATATATTTTCTCAGTTAAAAGCAGGATCGGTCTTGCAGACTTGTATTAGTACTATAAAGGTAAACAGGCTGGCTGTACTGTGTATCATGGTATTTATTCATCCAAACTAAGGAACTGAACAAAGTGCAAAAAACTGTCTTCCAGCTCATACTCACTGTTTTACTCCAGAAATCATGATAGACCGTGAAACAAAGGGAAGGTGCTGCTGCAACCCTAAACTTGCTCTGAGATTGAGCTGAGACAATAAAAGCTAAATGTTCAGAAGTGCCATAGATGACCTTGAACCTCAGGCTAGTGACCTTGAAATGGGAAGTCTGCTTAAAGGATGTTGTGTTGCACACTGTCTTCTACCCCTTACATTTTGCTTCGGAGGGAATGGGTTTATGTCAGTGATTTGGTATAAATCTGAATCTGTCGCTACAGAGGCACCAAATGATTGATAATAAGATTCACAGACTGGGTCCATCAACTGCAAACTAAACTGGGGATTGACCTTCAATACTGTTGAATATAGAAATGCTTTATTTGTCCCCTAGCTAAAACAAAATAAAACAAAATAAAATAAAATTGAAGAAAGAATGAGAAATAGCTTGATTTCTGAAAGATTCAAAACAAAAATAGTAGTGGAAACAATGTAAGATTTCTGAGATTATGGAAGAAGTGGTATGATCTGGGCTTCTAGAAAAACATCTCCCTTTGGGCATTGCATTTATATGCATGAGCACTATTTTATTTTCAGTAGCAGACAGGTATCTAATAGAACATTTTAATAATTTCTAACAACATGAATCCTGCAACTGATTGAAAGTAGAGCCTTTTACATTAGCAGTGTTGTGACATGCCAGTAAAATCAATAGGAAATGTGAGTATTATAAATCTAGGAGTGATTAGGAATGTATTTGAAAAATATCCCAATACTAAGCAACCTATACAAAATAAACCTGTTGCAAATACATATGAAGTAGAAAACTGTCACCATTTCAACCATCTTCTCCGCATAGAATCATGGAACCACAGAATGGTTTTTGTTGGAATGGATCTTAAAGATCATTTAGTTCCAACCCCCCTGGCATGGGCAGGGGCATCTTCCATTAGACCAGTTTTTTCCAAAGGCCCATACAACATGCACTTGAACACTTCCAGGGTTGGGACATCCACAGCTTCTCTGGGCAAACTGTACCAGTGAATCCCCACCCTTATGGTGGAAAATTTCTTCTTAATATCTAATATAAATCTAACCTCTTTCAGTTTAAAGCCATTACCACTTGTCCTGTCACTACAGGCCCTTGTAAAAAGTCCCTCTCTAGCTTTCTTGGAGGCACCCTTTAGGTACTGGAAGGCTGCTATAAGGTGTTGCTAGAGCCTTATCTTCTCCAGGCTGAACAACCTTGACTTTCTCAACTTGTCTTCACAGGAGAGGTGTTCCAGCCCTCTGATCATCATCATGGCTCTCCTCTGGATTTGTTCCGATAGGTCCATGTCCCTCTTTTGTTGGGGACCCCATATGTGAACACAGTACTCGAGGTGGGGTCTCACGAGAGCTTTGACCTGCTGGTCACGCTTCTTTTGATGCAACCCAGGATACAGTTGGCTTTCTGGGCTGCAAGTGCACATTGCCAGCTTCAAGCTCTTTTTCACAGAGCTGCTCTAAATCCATTCTGTGCCCAACTTGTATTTGTGCTTGGGATTGCCCCAGTCTCTGTGCAGGACCTTGTACTTGATCTTGTTGAAGTTCGTAAGTTTTGCATAGACCCATCTCTCAAGCCTGTCAAGGTCCCTCCGGATTACATCCCTTCCCTCCAGTGTGTTGATTGCACCACACAGTTTGGTGTTGTTGGCAAACTTGCAGAGGGTGCATGCGTTACTTTTTGTGCAGGTCAGTTTACAACACACATAACACATGATTTTGGACTACTAGTTCTTCATTTGCAGAAACGGCAGTTCTACAGGTATTGAAAGCTGATATCTCACAAAAACTATTTATAAGGAAAACTGCAGTAGTGATCCTACATCTTTTATGCAAAAAAAAAAAAAAAAGAAAACTTGTCTACTAGCTTTCCAGATAATATTTGCTGTTGTAAGGAAACTAAACAGTTCTGAGAGGTGACTGATGAGCAACAGAAATTTGTACAAGTGGAAAAATTTGTTATCATAAGATTAGGCATAGGGAGTAGCTATGATGGAATGTAGGACCATAATCTTGCAATTTTCAATTGAGTTGTTTTTTTTAATTTTTGTCAGCAACATGTAAGTAGACCCCATCTCATGTGACTACTCTAAAGGCAAATTGTGTAGAGATCTGTGAAAAAGTCCTCCTTTCACATAAGCAAATCAAATAGACAAACACTGACTTTGCAGTAATATAGTCATTTCTGGGCATATGAGTTAACGCTTGAGTGTTCTGATTATTGAGGATTACTTTAAGTCTTCTGATACATTTGCATCCTTCCATGTCACTAATAACAGACATATTAAAAGTAGCATATTAAAAAAAAACAAAAAAAAAACCAAAAAAAACCAAAAACAAAAACAAAACCAAAACAAAAAACAAACAAAAAAAAACAACAACAAGAAAAGCAGTTTTGATCAGTAAGAAGCCTTTTGATGACACAGGGACATTTGAGAAAAACTAGTTCATCCTCCTTTCATATCAAAGTGGAGATGCCCTGCAGGTCATAAAGTTTGATCGTTAGGGAAGACTTAACTTCTGACTTTGGGAAGAGTTGAAGTTTAGACATGAATGCATCTTCTATGTCTGCAACTGTTCTGCTAGAACTATTGTTAATTCTTGGTTGCTCCCAGTCAGGTGCCTCCCATATAGACTTGTTTTGAAACTGCAGGTTTCTTTTTTTATGAGGATTTTTCCTCCAAATTTTGTGCTGTCATTTTTTTTTCTGGTATGAATGACAACGATATATTGTCTTAAGTCCAACGTTACCACATTGAGGTCAAGAAAATGCAGTTGTTGTGTCTCACAGGTGATTACATATTTAACAGGGTTTACGTCTCAAATCTAGCCTGGTGTTGACTGTTGGCAATATGTTGACAAACCAGGATATCTCATCTTCTTACTCCGACTTTAACTTTATAGAAGACCCTTAGGTCAATTCCAACAGTAAACCTAACACTACCAAGTCCACCACTAAGCCACGTTCCCCCTAAGTGGCACGACTATACGTATTTAAAATACCTCCAGGGCAGCCTGTTACAGTGCTTGATAACCCTTTCAGTAAAGCAATCTTTCCCAATGTCCAATCTAAACCTCCTCTAGTACAACTTGAGGCCATTTCATCTTGTCCTATTGCCTGTCACTTGGGAGAAGAGACCAGCACCCTCCATACTACCACCTCCTTTCAGGTAGTTGTAGACAGCGATCAGGTCTCCCCTCAGCCTCCTTTTCTCCAGGCTAAACAGCCCCGGTTCCCTCAAGGAATCAGCCTCTCTACAGACTCTGAGGACGTAAATAGTTACCTCAGGATATCCAGATCTCCACCTTAAATCAATGTTTACAAGGTGTTTCAAAAAGATGGATCCAATTTCAAAGCAGTGTATTTCATGATTGCAACATGTTACTATTACACAAAAACTTTATCACTTGAAACTCTATGCCCTGTCCTTTTGAGTGGCAAGAGGTTCATTCATGGGAGTTTCATATTTGCAGAGATATAGTGATTTCAATTTGGGTCCATCTTTTTGAAACATCCTGTGTATTCATTTTCAGGTTGATACTCAAAAAGTTAATTTGAATCCAGAAATTAAGATAGCACATTCACTTACTAAAAATGTATGTTTTCTATATCTTATTGGTCTTTTGCAGGTTCTAGCACTATTGTGCTAAGTGTTCCTATGAAAACCCAACAGATTAAGAACCTTTCCTCTCAAAACTGCATGTCACTAACCACTACTTTTTATTAGAACAAACAAACAAAAAACCACTGTAATAATAATACTCTAATTCATTCACAATGCAATTTAAACTTGTAATGATGCACCCAGTTCACAGTAGTGATTTTGAAAAAAAAGGCTTACATTACATTATTTCTCTGAAAGACTAAAATATTTGTTAAATTAGTATAGAGGACCCTTGTATAGACCAGCATGATGGTGAGATGTCCAGTCTTTTGATTTGACACTATACACAAGTTAAATAAAGTAATTGACAAAAATGGTCTTTAAAAAGTCACCACATATCTAAAGTATTGCTGCATTTAACGTTGCCATACTTAACTAATTGATACGTGATAAAGAAAAGTCAATATATTTTAAGAATATTTAAAAGACTTGATAATATATAAAAGACAAATAATTACTTTATGCTCTAATAACATCCTGAGGACTCTCAACTCATTTTTGCAGGGCACATCCCACTCAGGATATAAACAACAGAGGAAGTCTGCTTCATAATTTCTGAGGATCTGTCACTAACCGATCTTAGTACATACATTAAGAAGTCCTACTTCCAAAATTTTGTAATGATTTTTGTAATATCATTACAGGTTTAATTTCTGTCGGACTTCATTTTCTGTCAGACTTCATTTTCTGTGTATTTATGCAGTATGGAGCCACTGATGGCTTTCTGTAATTCTGATCCAATGGAGCTTAATCCTGATACTACTTTATACATTGTTTTATATTAAAATCTCAGTAGTCAGGTCCAGAAAACAAAAACTAAAAAATGACTATGTTAAACATGGGAACCTAAAATATACTTTTTCTTTAGCTAAACTTTTGATTAAACAAACAAATAATAAAAACACAAAAACAACCAGCCAAACAACCAGCCACCCAAACAAAAAAATAATAACAACAAAAAAAGACCATGTAAGAATGTCATTTGTCTAGAAAAAGTAATTATAATAGAAATGGCAAAAAGAACCAATTCAGGACATTATGGATATTTTCTCATCCTTCCATAATTGGCAGTCTTCACAAAACATTATTAAAAGTGTATAAACCAGAAAAAATTGTAATATGCTTTTAATACATTGTCCCAAGATACTAAAGCACAAAATGTTTTTGGAACACTTCACAGACCTTGAAAAGGTTTAAGGGTTAAGAAATTCTATATCAATGCATTGCAAAATTCCAGTCCTGTTCTTCTGCTCTGACGCACCTCTCTCATGAGTGTGCTGATGCATTTTGAACCACCTTGTGTATGGGGTTAAGCAGTGTGTAGATAAAGTGATGCTTCTTGTGGTTCCTGATCATTACACCTATTTGATTGGCTCTTGGCTTTCAGATACCAGTGTTCATCTATATGTGCTGTTCCTATTCATTAGAAGACTAGCAACCGGTTCAGTATTTCTTCTCTTTCTATATTGCTTTTGGCTTCTTGAGTGGAATTTATGTTTTCTGTGTCTTTCTTGCCCACCATGAAACCACCTTATTTCATATCAAATAGTCATTTGCTTATCTTACTTTTATGATTCATTGCCATTTCATTTTATTTGCTTATAGACCAAACTTCTGCCCCACCTAGTCTAGGAATGTTACTTGTGGGAAGACATGAAAAATGAGCTTTCATTCTCTTTTGGCCACAATAAGTATTGAGATTGGCGATCATGTTAAATGTTATCACCATAATCACAGAAGATTTCCAAGTTTTAGCCCCTTTTACACTATAATGTAATATGCTGAAGTCACGCTGCATAACATATGTTTACAAGGTGCCACAACTTTTAACATGATCCTTATAGCCCTTGCGACCTCATGAAAGATGTGAGATGTTTTTTGTTGCAATGCAGGACACAATAAAGTATTCTATATACAAGCTTTATGCCAAGTCCATGCCTTGTTTTGCATTACCTCTCCACATGAAACAAAAGACCCGTGATTTGCCTAAAAATAATTTTTAAAACTATCTTTATTAGCTTTAAAAAAAATCACATGCTAAAAAAACCTAAACAAACAACAACAAAAAAAACACCACCAAATCAACAAAAACAACCAACAAAACCCCCAAAATTTTGTTATAGTAAAATTTGCATAATATTAAATCTGATGCCAGATTTTGAAGTAGACATGGAGGAATAATAGTGTAACACAAGTCATTCTGGCTGTGATTCTAGTTTACAGATATGCTTTTTTCCATTTATTTCCTTCAGCTAGCAAACTTTTAGGTCACATAATTTGATAAAGTTGGGATTCAGCTTGATTCTGAATACAAATAAGTTTCATTGCTAGTTGTTTGTGATTTACCAACAAATAATTTTGTAATTATTAATTCCAATCATATATACAAAGAAATTGGCATGATGTATGTAGTTCATTAGCAGTTCTTAACAAAGGTTATGAAAGACAGATACTTTTCTGATTAACAATGTGATAGAAATGACCCCAAAATATGAGTGGCTGAAATGAGAAGGGCAAACCTGATTCCTTTTTTGCATCTATATGTGCCTCATTCTAGTTGGTCTTCTTTGTGCATCAGACCAGCTTGTTAATAATTGGTTTTCTTTTCCTCTCACATAATGCAAGGGTGTTAGTTAAGCCATTGGACTTACACAAAGATGTCTGATTGAAATCTCTTGAAGTCAAAGTGCCTCCCTCTCACAATATCACCAAGTACAAAAAAAGAAAAATGACAAAATAGAATGAAACACATTTCTTCTTTGTAAGGACTTTAATTCATTTCTATTTTCAGGATCCCTCTCCTCACTTTAAAGAGTTTGGCTGCTGCAAAGCTAAGTGTTCCATCTTAACAGTTACCACATAGTTCTGATTCCATATTCCCTGGAAAAAATTATCATGTTCTCGCTACTCAGAAAAGAGATCTTCCTCTGTTCATATTTCACTAGGGTTGCTGTAATATGTGATGTTACATTTCTACTATCACTCGTGATTTAACATTTGTTCCAAAATACTTTTTCAAGTTCCAGGCAGACATATAAATGCAATGGTTTGGTATGATTATATATCTACCAAGTGTCAACCATACGTCACATTGTTTGTGCCAGATATTTTCCCATAGAAAAAGCTATGTATATGCATTTTTATACAAATATACACACACAAACACAAATACAAACTTAGTATACATATTAACTGGAAATATTCAGAATAATTAAAAAAAAAAAAAAAAGAAAGAAAACATCGTAAGCTAGTATAGCTTTTATTAGTAGTTTCACAAAATTTGACAAGTGCAGCTGCATCACCTGATTGAGCAGGTTCTTAAAGATCCTATAGGTCAGGTTTGTTCACGGGATGTTTTCTAAGGTTTAGATTGTATTTGGCAGTTTAGCAATCAGAAATTGATCCGTAACACTCCTTCCAGCACATTTTGGACTGGAAGAGTCAAGTTGCTCCAAGTGATAGAGATATATCGGCAAACCTGCTTGGGAAAGCCTGTATAGCCTCTTTCTTCAATGTACCTGGCCCAGCTAAGGCTATTACTACCTATTGATTCCCTTCATAAGCAGTACATTTCATCAAAATCATCCCCACACATGAAATCGGTACAGGACATAAGGAACATTTATTGTGCAGTCTGTTATTGTCCCAGCTCAGTGAATCGTTAACAATGAAGTGAATCACTGAAGCAAAGCAAGTTGAACTACAAAATCTTGAAATTAGTAAAAAAGTGAAAAAATGTTTAGGCTGAGCATTTTTCATTTTATTTTTCTAAAAGACCTCACTTTTGTGAAGCCTCTGACTAATAGCAGTTTTCTGCACTTTCTTCACTTTCACCTTATCTTCACATTTTTAACTTTTGGATAGCTCCTGTACTTAGGACTCTCTCCAAAGCCTGTTGCAGGGTGTCTGCTCTGTTTTGATATATGTAGTATCACAAAACAGATTAGCTTGATTATCAACAACAGGTGAGATAGGCCAGTATGTGGCTGTGCTCACTTTTGGTAGTTCACTGCCACGGCAGTGCTGGGCTTGGAGGCTCCCTGGGGGAGGTGGAGGGTCCCTATGAGGTTTGTCAGGGCAGAGCCTGGCAACCAGGGCTGTCCCACCTCCCCATTTGGGAGCAAGGCAGCTGGACGGTACCAAAGCAGCACCAGCCCTGAGCATTGGGCACATCCATGAAGGTGGGGAGAGACCAAAAGAAGGCCAGGACATGGGCCTGTGAGTGGGGGGGTCAGGCTCATGGCTGGGCAAAGCAATGGCTACCACATGGCAGGGGTGGGAGTTCAGGTGGGCATCGAGCACAGGAGCTTCAGCTTAAAAACATCTCCCAAGGAAGGAGCAGGGAGTGACTCTGAGATTTCCTGGTAGAGATGTTTGGGGAAGTCCCCAGTGAAACACCTTCTAGATCCTTCATGGCTACCAGCAATGCTGTCTCTAGTTTGGTGCTGAGCCCGGAGAGATATACCCTGGGGAGGAGGGGACTCAGGAGTATGACACTGGCCCTTATTTCTAGACAAAAAGTAACTATATTGTTTTCACAAGTAGGCTGACCACAGAGCAGCTAGAATAAAAAATTTGGAATGGTCAAATGAGTTTAAGAGAACTGCAGGCTCTAATGGCTCCATTAAGAAAGAAAACCTTGCAAAGCAGTAAAAGCTTAAATAATATATGAACTCTAGAGGATCAAATATGTAAATATCTAAAAGTCTATTTAGCACTCACCACGAGCTAATTTAGTACAATTTACCATAAAGCTGATAAATGAGTTCAGAAATAATTTACGAAGGGCTTGAGTGTGAACTGCAAGCCATGTATATTGCTACAAAGGTGAAGCAAACTGCCTGAGGTATTAGATGTAGCTAGCAGATTAGGAAGAGATCCCATGTGAAATGAGATAAACAGAGATAATCTCTGGCATGGTGAAAGGAGTGTTAAGAGAATGCAGTAGGTATGCCTTCAACACCTTAAACAAGGACGAGAGGTGCTGAAGGATTTTTCTAAGCAGATGCTCACTCTCTCACTTTTAATGCTCAAAATAACATGCAGGTATCAGGAATTTCTTATGTATCATAAAGGAACGAAAATTGCTTGTGTTACTAGCAAAAAAAAAAACTTCAGAGGCAGATTTTAAGTCTAGTGTCCTGAAGGCTGCAAATGTAGAAAAATAGTATCGGAACAGCAAGTGTCACAAAGATAATGTTGGAAAGAAGCCTAAATGTAGGGTGCTTTATGTAACACAGGACAGATGGTACCTTAATGTGATCTGTGAATGCCATAGATGAACTCACAAAAGTGAAGCTGAACACAAGACAAAAAAGGCCAGGCAGAATATTGTAAAAAAAAAAAAAAAAAAAAAAAAAGAATCAGGAAAAATCATCCTCTGTTAGGCAATCTGAATCAAAAGCAATCAGGAAATGCAATACTTACCAATCAGTAAAGTGCAGTCGAACAGTGAAAAAAATAATTTCTGGCAGATAAATGCTTCAGCCTCCTCTATAAGGACTTAGTAACCTCGCATCAAGCTCTTCCACCCTTCTTCAATGTTGGGAGTCATTCTTCACTACAAATAAAGCATCATTCTTTTTAGGTCAGAATGGCAGAAGGGGTGTGTGAATGATCTGTGATGCCAAAACAAAGAACATTTTACCCTGGTCACCAGTGGAAATACTGTTTCAAGTAACCATGGTTTGTTACAAGAAAAAAATCAGTTGAGATGGAATTGATCAGACTTAAATGTAAGCTTTTCAAGTTAAATGTCTATTGTTAGAGACTTACTGGAGGTGTAAGATGATACCGAAAAGCAGGCATCTCCAGAGGGTGATTCTTTTACCTATTTTGTACACTGCTGTTAAAGCAGATTAATCACTCTGTGATGATGCCAATTCCTCTCCATTGACTCTAGAAAGAAACGGTGTGATGACTGTAGACTAAAATAAATGACTTTCAGATGCTCTAAAGTTAGTGAGATGAATCTTACATTTGATTAACAAATTAAAAGAATGGGAATTTTGCCCTCCCCTTCTGCACATAAAGTGAGTTAATGGATTAGCCAGATAATCACTAAGTGAAAACAACTAAATCTTCAGGAAAGGACTTTGAAAAGAAATGTAGTGCTTTTCTTAAAAGTCATTAAAAATGAAGATTTTTCTTTTTCTACCATGTCTTCTCAAAGCTTTGTTCTTACGTTTATTTTGGGATCACATCTTTCCCATGAATTTAAGATGCTTTGCCTGTGACAGCAATATGGATACGAATACTATTGCTCATTCAGGAATCACAATTGTTGTCCTGGTTGCATAATTTAACGATGATACAAGAAGATTGCCTAAATGTTGAAGTGCATATATTTCTGTATTTATCCATCAGTTGTCTGTAGTAATGTTTTTAAGTGAATTATCAGTGTAGGCCAAATCTGACAATGTTGATATTTTATTTATGTAACTAAATTAAAAAAACAAAACAAAACAAAACACACACACACAAAAAAAAAAAAAAAAAAACATCAAAGCAAGAAAACAAACAAAAACAAAAAATAACCAAAAATCCCAAAAAAACAACAACAACAAACACCCCCCCCCCAAACAAAACTAGAATTCAATCCCTTGCTGTAAGACAAATGACCCTGACTCATGTATACAGTGTTTATAACTAACCTCATCAACACCAGATCTGTATAACATGGAGATCTAGTTGGAGCAATGCAAACCAGAGCCTTTGGGAGAGATAATATTTAACTAATCAGGAATCCAATACTTGAACTTATTCCCAGATGATTATTTAATTACAACTATAGAGATGAAGTTTTTCAGGTTTTATGAAAGTAAGCATCTGTTGGAGGACAGAGCTAAATCAGTGTTTTTAGTGACAGATAACTTTTAATGCAAACTTTAAAAGCTGGAAAGCCACAGGATATAAACCTTCACATTTTCTGTTTCTGATAGTAATACTTAGTTTGATGACTGATCACGTTTCCTGCACACATCTTAGACTTATTTGGTTTATTAGCCTTTCTCACATTCATTGAAAGACTAATAAAAAATAAATATACTCTGATAATAATGTGGTGTAACTTTATTCGCATCTCACATTTTTATTCAAGCTGAGATGTATTTTACCTGGATGGTCCCTGAGATTTCAGATAGGACAAACTGCTTTATAATACCATCATTTTTATGCATAGATCTCAAAATATTTTTAAGGGGTAAAATCATTGTGACTTTGGCTAAACTTATCACACTGAGAGCTTATGGGACTTGTCCGAAGTCAATAATACCACCAACAATATTAACAGCCTCTCAGTAACAGCAAATCCATTGTGAGAGAAAGACATTGGATTCCAGGTGATCTATTCAGTGAATGACTGAATCAAAAATGACAGAAGTGGCCTGCTATGTATGTGTATGAATGCTGTATTAGTGTAGTAATAAATAAATATTATGCAGGCACAACATTAATTGCCACCTTATAAGTAATTTCAGATGGACATGCAGTGAAGCCTTGCTGTGGATCTGGGTCCACTTGCTTTCATGTGTTTTATTCAATCCCTTAGTGTATGCTGAGCACAGGGAGGTTTTTGGTAGCTTAATATGCTAGAGTTACTGCTAAAGCTTCTTATGAAACAAAGAATCAAAACAGCGATGCCTAGGGAGAGGAACGACAGCCAGAAGGTGAGACAAAGACAGAACATGAGAAGTAATCTCAGTTGGCAGGTCCAGCCAGCCACAACTGAGTGATAGGGTGGAAATTTGTTGAGAGAGATTTTCAGGACACAGCTGTCCACACGGAAAACAGAGTACACATTATGCAGTTCAAAGCACAGCCCTCTTTGCTACTGCTGCTCTCAAATGCCTATGCGTGGCGTCAGTAGTTTGCCCTCATGTCATTCATACTTCTATCTGAACAGTAGCCAGCCATCTTTATGCACATAAAATCTGCTGGAAGGGGAGGACTGTGCTTTTAAACATAGCTGCTTTAGTTGCAGATTTTCCAAATGGTAAATAAATCTATCATTCTAGCTAGTGACATAAGTCACCAACATTTGTTTGACATAAGCTTTCAAGAGTGAGGGGTGAGATGTTTTCAGAGAAATATTTTCAGTTGTGGAGGCTTTATAAAAAGCAAACTAAAATGAGCAAGGAGTAACAGCTGTTTTACAGAGGTGGATGTTCTGTATATACCGTTGTGCAGAATTCCAGGAAGATGCTTCTGCACCAAACAGGACTTGGAACTACATCAATTTGCAGAGGTGTATGTGATTATTCTGTGAACTTTGGACCACTTTCTAAAGGTACTTGTGGGGAATAAATTCATTGAAAGAAATAGGAACTAGATGCATAAATACCTTTGAGGACTTAGCCTTGTCTAATTATATCCTATGAAAACTCTGAAGTTGTAACAGTAATAGAAAATAAAACAATGTCAGGCATCGTTCCCAGGTACTGAAACAGAATCGTTTATACCATTCAGTTTTTACCTTAGTCTCTGGCATGATTTTGCCCTGTGCCAAAGGATTCTTGGCTCTGTCTCATGAGTTTGCATGGAAGTAGGATCATTCCCAGGATGTAGTTTGGATACAGGCAACTTGCTCTAAAAGTAAAAGAGTTTATTAGTAGGGACATAGGCTCTTTCAAGCCAACTGGCCACAGTGCCAGAAAGAGTAGTCCTGCATGTTTCCTATCTGTAGCCTGAATGACTCTGGAAGAGGGTAAAAAGCAGAGCTGGAGGCTCAGGGCTGCCTTCAAAATAAAAGAAGGATTCCTTAAGGAACAGAAAGTTCACATTTCTAAACAGGAATGAGAAACAGACTGGGAAAAATCATGTGCACCCCATAGTAAATCTTTTGTGGCCAAGTACAAATCCACTGAAATTCATGATTTAATTTTAAATGACCATCCATTAGCTTACAGATACTTTGGTAATAACAATGAAATCATACATGTCTTTCAGGAGGGCACTAAAATGTGATGAAATATTTTGGCAATGACGAGGCAGGGGGGAATACCACACAGTACTGTGCATGTCAAAATCCTTCTGAATGAGAACTAGTTGCACTGCTGAATCTGGTCTCTTATTGATGATTCTATGTATATATATTACAATAAAATAACATATCTAATAAGTCATCCATAATAAAAATAATATAAACCATGCTGGTTTGATTTTTGTGTTCCTCGTTTTTCAACCCTAACGCAGTCCCTGAAAAAAAGCTGTTCTTTACTCTTGAAGTCCCCTGAAGAATATGCACCTCCTGTGAATTTTCTAGGACTTTTATGAAATGTTCTTTTGTATCATTTTGATCATTTACTGTATGCTGAACTGAAAATTGTTTTGGGATGTATATAATTGTTTTTACTGAGATTGTTTAACTGGTTCATCTTTATCTCTTTTTGTAACATTGCACATACAATAAACATGTGGCATGTTTATTCCCAGATTTACTTATGGTATTTTTTTTTCCCCCATGGTAGTATTTTCTTAGTATATTAAAGAAATAGGGGAGAAAAACTTGTGCTTTATTTTATTAATTTATTGTGTTTCTATTTTCAGATCCATCTCTGGTAGGGGTACAAATTTCTACACTAATGAAGTTGGTAAATATTGATTTCAATTGCAGCACCCCTGCAATATTTTTTTTTTCAGTTTTTCAGTACAGAAATTAAAGGCATGATCCTACTGAAATTAACAACAGAGATTTTAATTATGTTAGGCCCTGACATACGGAAAGTTTATGCCATAGCAGTACATCTGTAAGCATGATTTCCTAACAAAACATTTAACCATGTCAATGTACAGTTATCTGCACAGTAGTTTTTTCTGAATATAATTATCAAAGGTAAAACTGACCATACAAAAATGATCACCTATGATCTTCCATCAGTTAATGTTGAAACACTTTGACTTCCATTCAGACTATGGAAACTAGGTTTATATAATCCATTTTACACGGACATTGTACTTTAGAAACAAGCTTTAAAGCTCTTTGAGTATTTATAACTAGGGTAAAAAAATGTCACTTTCTGCTTTTTCATTCAGGAAAAGGTTTGCAAATCTGAGATCCCTGCCAGCAAAATTCCAGGAAACTATAAAGGCTGCTTTAAGAAAATACTTTTATCTGTAATTATTTCAAGAGTTCCGAGTAGTATTCAAATTTTTCAAAATATCTGTATGTTTTATTATTAATTTCTTAGGAATGTGGTGCATCAAAAGATTGTTTTAACATGTGTTTTTAGCTGAAAAACAATATTTTCAACTCAAATAGATTTACCTACTTCTATTAGTAATATCCTTTCAGTAGGTAGCCTGACAAGTCCCCGAGACTATCAATTTTTGGAAGGTTTACTAAATTCTTTTTGACTAAGGGCATTTGAACATTAGAGGTATCCTAGTGTCTCCTTCTCTTTTAACATGTTTTTTCCTTCAAATAGATTCACAGTAGATATTTTTCTCTACAAGGATTGCCTGTATTATGATTTCTAAGAAAAGGTGTCTCCTTAACTATTTACAATTTTGTAATGTTTTAAGTCCATTTTGAAAGAGTGCATAGAACACTGCAACAAGTCAGAGACTTTCATTATAAAGTCCTATTCTTTGTTCGGGTGCTTAATAAAATCTATTTGGATGGTAAATGGTCAGCTAAAATTACCTCTACATTGTAAACTAAAGTGATGACAGATCTGCATGCTGTTCTGCACCCTGTGATTTCTGTTCTTCTTTTGACTTCAGTTACTTTGTCTTTTATACTTACATAAAATATATTTATGAGGAAGGAGTTTACCCCTTTGTGATAACTATCTTTCCTCACTTGCTGTTGTAGGAATCTGTTAGCTGCTCCACCACTTACGTTCCACTGTCTGCTTAACAGATTTTCCACTGTCTTATATCTTTTGCCAAGATTAAAAAGCAATAAAGGATATAAATGTTTTTAAAAAATACCCAAAACTTTCTTTTATGTCCAATTGTTATTCTCCAGGTTCCAGGAAATGTCATTTAACTTTCTGTGTTTAATGTGGTGACTACCCAGGAGCTTGGTGAGCCTGGCAGCCTTGGCAGGCGTTCTTGACAGCTTGTCAAGCCTGGGGCTACTGCATGTTGTCTTTTCTCTCCATAATTAATAATTAATTAGAAGCCATGATTTTTTAATGATGGACTGATTTAAATGTACTGGTTTTGAGGGGTTTGTATTTTTTAAAAACATTTATTTTTTGAAAGCAAGAAAGACAAGTAAGTGGAATGATGTACATGCTTTCAAACAAGTCAGACAAAATCACTGGAGGAATAAAGACCTACCATACACATACATTCATCTATGTATATAAGGATGCATTTGCACATGAACAATCTAATCCCTGCTGGCCAAACACAAATGACTAAACACCCTTTTGCAAGCCCAGAAAATCAAACACAGCCTGAAGCACCTCATTTAAGGTTTTCCCATGCATACAAAGCACAAATGCCTAGGCAGTATTTATTTTTTTCTTAATCAGTTAGTATGTTCTGAGGAATTGTAGGAAAATTATGGCCCTAATTTTCAATGACACTGCAAGGCATCATGGAACAGAGAAGGGAGAAGAAAAGGATGCCTCTGTTAATTGATGTGAATCCAGCATTCTCTCAGTATACTTAATTTCCATGTATATTACATATTACACATCAAAATGTATATCTTACACATTACACACTATGTCCTATATTCTATATATTGTATGCTGGATATTGTATACTATATATTGTTGTTATTTCTATTTTATATAGTTGTCCCCACATTTCATTTATCCATTTATTCCCTTCTTACAAAGGCCTAAGTTCAGTGAAGACTCTGGATATTGCTGAACTAGTGGTAGAAGTCCACAACTGCCCCTTGGAACACAATATCCAGCCTGAAATTGAACATCTATTCTCCACCCCCAGTGTCTAAGGAACACCTTTCAGGACAAGAAGAGGCCAGCCCAAATAGACCCAACATGTTGGAACAGCTCTGGTTGAAGTCCCTTCTGTAGACATTAGATGCTTTGTTACCAGAACCTGTCTCTCTATATTCAGGATTCAGAGACTGATCATACAAAGGGATACCTGAATGTTTCACCAAGACACAATGTGAGCTTGGTTTCCAGGAACAGCTTATCCACAGAGAAACAGAGCTTCTCCTGGGGTGATATTGTTCCCTTGTATGTAGATGATAAGACTTCAACAGAAGAGAAATGATTTCACACTATGTGCAACAGCAGCATGACAGCTCCATACCCAGCTGCAGTCCTTGTTATATTAAGCTTCCCTGAGTGAAACTATATCTAGGCTAGTAAATGCAATTCTGTTCCTACTATTCTCACGGGGTGGGGGTGGGGGGGGCACGGAATCAGTATGCATTGATATACTTATTAACTTTCAGACATCATTACCTTTTTAAACTATTTAACATTTGTGAAAGCTTCTCTGTTTCGTCGTTTGGTGAAATGATGGTACAACCTTGAGGATCATAGAAATACCATTTTCTGAGAAAATGGGGACAAGAATAGGTCTTGACAGGATGACTAGCTCATTTCTGTCTGAAGTTGGTAAAGACTGTGTCAAAGTTGCTCTGGACAGTTGCTTTTATCATTTTTTTCTCAAAAAACTTCTAGTGATAGGGATCGGACACCAACTCTAGATTATCTGTTTGACTACTTCAGTATTTTTACTGCTAGGAGAGGTTTCTATTTTTGTGTGTGTAACCTAAATCTGCCTTTCACATAATTCCTGAATTTGATGTCAAAGTGGTGTCAAAAAATAGATCAACATGTCTCAGAGAAAATGCTTTCCTATGCCTCTACCCAACATTATCTAGAACTTTCTGAAAAATGGTGGCATATTATTAAAAAAAAAAATAACTTGTGTATTTGTACAATTGTGTGTGTCTGTAATACATGGATTGTGTAACTGTGTATACATGTTGATCTTGTACACACGCTATGTAATATACTATGTGTGTGATCCATTTTGATACAAAATAATTAAAAAAAAAAATACAGAGATTTTATAGCTCAAGGCGTAAGTAGTATCCGGCAGGTTAATTAATTGAAGAGTAATCCAGAAGGAAGTATATTCCAGTAGAGACAGTACAACACTCTCCCTTTCCAATTCATCGTATTTAGTTAAGAGTATTGGTAGTAGTCTGAAATTTGCTCAGGTGCTGCTTTGGGCAGGGCCTGTGTTACTTAATTTAATAGTTATTTTCTACTTTGATGTTGGTAAAGCCCCTTGAAACTCATCTTCCTTAATTGCATTATAATAGAAAGAGTGTCATGGGGACAATAAAAAGAGGAACAAACCCCAAAAGACTGAATCCATTTACTACAGTTGGATTGTATTAGGTTATGTGATAAAAGCGCATCTGCATACCCGCAAATGAGAAAAGAGAGACAATGGCAGGAGGGCATCCAAATAATACCCTGCCAGACCACTCCCAGGCCCATCACAGGAGTCATCAGCCCATCAAAAAACCCATCTCTGCAGAGGATCACAGGGGTAACAATAGCAAATGTGGGGAACCCAAAATAAAGACTCAGAGAAAAAGATTGTCTGGACTGTTCCCAGAAATATCGCAAGAGACTCTCAGACCCAGCATCCAGATATAAAATCCGTCACGATGTGTGAACACCAGACTGAGAGAGGTCACTGCCCAGAAGTGTGTGACATGTTATATGGAACAGGGGAAGGGCATTTTGGATTACAAAGGATTTCTCATGGGATGTTTAGAAGAGGAGCCAAAGGCAGGAAAAGGGTGGATCTAGTTGATCTGCTGAGGAACAAACATGCGAAAATAGAGGGATGAAGGGATAGAAATGGTTTGTCACATGCAAACAATTTGTTGCTTAGGATTGTATAATGTCCTGAGTATGAAGGGACCCACAAGGATCATCCAGTCCAACTGATGTCCCTGCATCTGACAGCTCCACAGTTCATACCATGTGTCTGAGGGAATTGCCCAATCACTTCTTGAAAACTGACAGGCCTGGGGCTATGACTACATCCCTGGGGAGCCTGTTCCAGTTCTCCACCACCCTCTGGGTGAAGAACCTTTTCCTAATGTCCAACCTAAACCTGCCCTGGCACATCTTCCTGACATTCACTTGGGTTTTGTCATTGGTTGTCAAAGAGAAGAGATCAGCGCCTGCTGTTCCTTCTCCCCTTGTGAGGAAGCTGTAAACTGTGATGAGGTCTCCCCTCATTTTCCTCTTCTCCACACGAACAAACCAAGTGACTTGGTAAACCTTTCTTCATGGGATCAGTGCAGTCTGTCTTATCCTAGATTCTGCCCCTCTACTCCACTCTGATGAGACCCCACCTGGAGGACTGCATCCAGCTATAGACCCCTCAGCACAGAATAGACATGGACCTGTTGGAGAGGGTCCAGAGGAGGGCCACCAAGATGATCAGAGGGCTGGAACACTTCTCCTATAAGGACAGGCTGAGAGAATTGTGATTGTTCAACCTGGAGAAGGTTCAAGGGAGACCTTGTTGCAACCTTTCATTACTTAAACGGATCCTATAAGAAGGACGGAGACAGACTTTTTAGAAGGGCCTGTTATAGCAGGACAAGGAATAGTGGTTTAATAGGGAATAGAAGAGAGGTAATTCAGGTTAGACATCTCGAGGAAATTTTTTGTAATGATTGTAAAATAGTGACACAGGTTGCCCAGACAGGTGGTAGATGTCCCATCCCTGGAAATATCCAAGGCCAACCTGGACTGGGTTCTCAGCTACCTGATCTAGTTGCAAATGTCCCTGTTCATTGCAGGGGCTTTTGACTAGATGACCTTTGAAGTTACCTTCCAACCCAAACTATTCTATGATTGTGCAAGAACTCTTCAGAAATTGCCAAAAAATAGATGTGTTATCAACACTGTTTTGTCACAAGTGCGAAGCACAGCACCATTTGGACTGATGCTAATAAAGTTGACTCCATCCCAGCCAAACCATGTCCAGATAGGGAAAATCAAGCCAGACCAGCTGGTAAGCAGGCAGAGTGACCTGAAAGCTAAGGGTGACTCTAAGGCTGAGACCATAGGAGGAACTGGCTATTGGCAGGACCAGAGGAGTCCTGGCCAAGGAGATTGCAGGGTCTGAGGGTGTCCAGAGTGAGATGTGTGTGTGTGTGTGTGTCTCTGAGACTGAGATCAATAGGAGCTAGCTACTGGGAACAAGAGGGTCCCAGGGAATTCTGCACGTGTCCATGTGCAGGTGTGGGGTTGAATGCTGTAGTCTGTACCAGCAATTCGAGTGGGGTTCCTGCCTCTGGAATTTGTATGTCCAGGTGCCAGCAGCTGTGGGACTGGGATCCAGGGACAGCTACTGGTCAGACTGAAGTTCTGAGTACAGCTGATGGAGGGATTCACACTGTATGTATGTATGTATGTATGTATGTATGTATGTATGTATATGTTCTCACCAGTGGAGCTTCATAGTGCTCTGCCAGTGAAGTGACCCATTAGGGTTGTCTGTGTTTGGGTGAGTGTTGAATGTGTATGTCTGTGTTGATCTCTTTTACCAGTCTTGTATACGTGTATGTGTAATATGTATATGTATCTGTGGTGTACACGTATGTTTGTGGCTGCTGGGAACACATGCTCAGAATCAGTACTGGCTGGATTTGTGGACATGGAGCTGTGGCTCTTGGGCTACCAAATCCAGGCCTCTTCCCTTAAGAGATTACTTCTTTATACTTGATGGAAACATGCTGAAGAAAAGCCTAGAAAGTTTCCATGGCCATACAGGTGTTTGCTGAAGCAATTTCTGTCAGCTATTCCAAGGATGTAAGTCAGTGGAAAAGCACATGTGCAACAGGAGATAGAGAATACCTCCAGAGGATCAGATAGGTACGTATCATTGTCAATTGAAATGAGGAACTTTTCTTTATCTGTTATAACATAAAGAACACGCCAAGGAGAAGTTGAAAGCTGTCTAACAGTTCTTGAATGTTATATTCAGGAACAAGAGCAAAAGCTATATCATAGCTTTATAACAGGTAAAAGGATAATTTTAAAGATAAATTCCTGTATATGTTTTTAAACAGTTTGTTTAGTCATAATCACAAAATAAAAAGAATTATGGTTGTCAAATTACCAGTCAACTACCCATATAACTAAAAAAATATTATATTTTATTTTGATCAAAAAATGACATATTTTAATTCAGAAGGTTTCAAATGATGTCACGTGTTTCTCAGTTCAAGCTTCTCTTTAAAAGGACAGCTGATATTGAAGCCTGTGTTTATCCCTGCCGATACTACTTCAACACTGTTTCTACCTACTCACCAGGTAGAGCAGCCCCCTGTTGACTTTAATAGCTAAGCAGGGAACAACTGGGACAAGCATAATAGGGTGGAGGGATGTTAGAAGTTGGAGGAGGAAGAGAGAGGAGAACAATGAGAAAATTATTGTGCTTATCCCCAAAACATCTCTCATATATCCACACTGAACTTGCTCTACCCAGAACCTTCATACTTCTTTTGATCCTCCTCCTGATCTTGCCTCTACATTTCTGAGTCTCAACCCTGAGCTCCGTAACCATATTTCTTGTCCTCACCTCTAATCTTTCAACTTTTGGGGCTGTTTTAGCCAATGCTTAGCCTATTCTCAGTGGCTGTGGGTAGTCTGAAGCTATTCACAATTAACACATACTTGACAAATAACTGATGGACAACTATTTAGAAGTACATTATTATTATTATTATTATTATTATTATTATTATTATTAATTATTATTATTACTATTATCTCATGAGTCTAGGTTCTGAAATACACCTGATTAACATTTTCAATTTTCCGTGTCTCTCCAGTCACGCTCAGTAGAAACCTACTTCTGTTTTTGAATATAGGTCTGGTAATTCAGAATTAAACAAAAGGTAAATATAGACATTGGAACATAAATTGGGCAATATCAAAGAAGAATACTCTGTTAATGTAAGATCAATGCTAACATAAAATTCAACAATTTTGTTTGGACTAAAGGAGTTAAAGGTCTACTTCCTTTAACTTTAACCAAATCGCTGACTTGACAAACTAGCTAGCTAACCATCAGCACAGCATGCACGCCAAAACAGTTTCAACAGTAAGACAACGAGATTCCTTAGGGTATTTCTCCAGCATGTAGATGAGGAAACACATCCATCTGAAGTACCTCATCACTGTCTGTCTGTCTGTCCCGAACGGTGGCTGTTCAGGTCTCCAGCTGCAGGGAGTGCCAGAGCCTGCTGCTGCAGGGGCAGGGAGGCCAGCACTCCACCTGTGTGAGGTGTGAGCAGGTGCAAGATCTGCTCGACATGGTCGTCAAACTTAAGGAGGAGGTTGAGATGCTGAGGACCATCAGGGAGTGCGAAAGGGAGATCGACTGGTGGAGTAACACCCTGACGTGCCAGTCGGAAAGGTCCCAGGGAGGTACCCCCCAAAAGAAGATGGACCTCCTGCCCTCTCGGACAGGGGCGGAAGTCCTGAGACGGCCCCACCCTTGTCGCTCTCGGGCAGAGGTAGGGGACCGAAAAGATGACGAGGGTTGGAAGCGTATTCTGGTTCGGCGTCACGGGCAGCCCCCCTCCCTGCCTGCTTTGTCTCCCCAGGTGCCCCTCCGTAATAGGTTTGAGGCCCTAGATCTTGAAGAAGAGGTAGGTGAGGAGGTGGTGCCAAGCCTGCCTACAAGATCACATAGGAAGAGGCGGTTGACTTCACAACTTAAGACTGCCTCTGATAAGAAAGAAAGAAGGGTGATTGTAATAGGAAATTCCCTTCTGAAAGGAACAGAGGGCCCAATATGCAGAGTTGACCCTCATCTTAGGGAAGTTTGTAGTCTACCTGGAGCCCGGATCAAGGATATCGCTAGAGAGCTCCCCAAACTGGTGCACCCGACAGACTATTACCCGCTGCTGGTCTTCCAGACAGATGGGGAGGAAGCGGCTTCCCATAGTCTGAGGGGAATGAAGAATGATTTCAAGGTCTTGGGAAGGATGGTGAAAGACTCAGGGGCTCAAGTGATCTTCTCTTCACTCCTTCCATCTTCAAGTGATGATGTGGGATGGAATAGGAAAATTCAGTCTCTAAATGGTTGGCTCCAGCACTGGTGCTACAGGCAGGGCTTTGGATTTTTTGATAATGTTTGGTTTTATAAGACACCAGTCCGGACAGTGTCACGCGGGAAAGGTTTATCTCGCAGGGCAAAAGGATGCTGGGGCAGGAATTAGCTGGGCTCATTTGGAAAGCTTTAAACTAGGCTCGAAGGGGGATGAGGTTGTAGCTGGGCTTGTCCCAGTGGGGCTGCATTCTAAAACTGATGAGGGCCGGGCGGCCTCCTATGCCCCTAGGAAGAAATTGGTGTGCTCTGCTCGCTCCCTGAAATGCCTGTACACCAATGCGTGCAGTATGGGGAATAAGCAGGAGGAGTTAGAATCCTATGTTCGGTCGGGAGATTATGATCTGGTGGCAATTACAGAAACATGGTGGGACAGTTCACATGACTGGAATGTGGTCATGGATGGCTATGCCGTTTTCAGGAAAGACAGGCCAGCCAGGCGTGGTGGTGGAGTTGCTCTCTATGTGAGAGAGCAACTACAATGTACTAAATTCTGCCCAGGAGCGGATGACGAGCGAGTTGAGAGTGTATGGGTCAGAATTAAGGGGCAGGCTGGCAGGGGTGACACTGTTGTGAGCGCCTGTTACAGGCCACCAGATCAGGCTGAGGAAGTTGATGAGGCCTTCTATGGGCAGCTGAGAGTGGCCTCACAGTCACAGGCCCTGGTTGTTGTGGGTGATTTTAACTTCCCTGATGTTTGCTGGAAGGACCATTCAGCCAGACAGCCACAGTCCAGGAGGTTCGTCCAGTGCATTGATGATAACTTCCTCATGCAGATGGTGGAGGAGCCAACTAGGAGAGGTGCACTGCTGGATCTCATCCTCACTAACAAGGAGGGTCTGGTCGAAGCAGTAAAGGTGGAGGGCTGCCTGGGTTGCAGTGACCATGAGATGGTGGAGTTCAGCATCTTGTGTGGCAGGAACAGAATAGCAAGTAGAATTGCAACACTGGACATTAGCAGGGCTAACTTTGGCCTTTTCAAGCAATTGCTGGGGGAAATCCCATGGGCAAGACTGCTTGAAGGAAAAGGGGCCCAAGATAGCCGGGTGGCATTCAGAGATTGCTTCTTCCACGCTCAGAATCAGAGCATCCCCACACGTAGGAAGTCAAGGAAGGGGCCTGCGTGGTTGAATAGGGATCTGTTGGGTACGCTCAAGCAGAAGAGGAGAGTTTACAGGTTGTGGAAGGAGGGGCTGGCCACTTGGGAGGAATATAAGGCTGCTGTTAGAGGATGTAGGAAGGCAGCTAGGATAGCCAAGGCCTTCTTTAGAATTACAACTGGCGAGAGGGGTCAAGGACAGCAAAAAGAACTTTTTCAAATACATAGCAGATAAAACTAATACCAGAGGCAATGTAGGCCCACTGATGAATGGGGTAGATGCCTTTGTGGCAGAAGATACAGAGAAGGCAGAATTACTGAATGCCTTCTTTGTCTCTGTCTACTCTGCCGGAGGCTGTCCTGGGGAGCCCTGTACCCCTGAGACCCCGGATGAAGCCAGGTCAATGGAGGAGTTTGCTTTAGTCAATGAGGACTGGGTTAGGGAGCAATTAAATAGTCTGGACATCCATAAATCCATGGGTCCAGATGGGATGCATCCGCGGGTGCTGAGGGAGCTGGCTGAAGTCATTGCTGGACCGCTCTCCATTATCTTTGCCAAGTCTTGGGAAATGGGAGAGGTGCCCGAGGATTGGAGGAAAGCAAATGTCACTCTAGTCTTCAAAAAGGGCAAGAAGGAGGACCCGGGTAATTATAGACCGGTCAGCCTCACCTCTGTCCCTGGGAAAGTAATGGAACAGCTTGTCCTTGGTGCCATCTCAAGGCATATCAAGGATAAGAGGGTTATTAGGGGCAGTCAGCATGGCTTTACCAAGGGTAGGTCATGCTTGACCAAACTCATAGCCTTTTATGAAAATGTAACAAGGCGGATGGATGATGGCAGAGCGGTGGATGTGGTCTACCTTGACTTCAGTAAAGCCTTTGACACAGTCTCCCACAGCATCCTCACAGCTAAGTTGAGGAGGTGTGGTCTAGACAATAGAGTAGTGAGGTGGGTTGCAAACTGGCTTAGGGAGAGAAGCCAAAGAGTGGTAGTCAATGGTGCGGAGTCTAGTTGGAGGCCAGTATCTAGTGGAGTGCCTCAGGGGTCAGTGCTGGGGCCAATATTATTCAATATATTCATTAACGATTTGGACGAGGGAATTGAGTGTACTATCAGCAAGTTTGCTGATGACACTAAGCTGGGAGGAGTGGCTGACACGCCAGAAGGATGTGCTGCCATCCAGCGGGACCTGGACAGGCTGGAGAGTTGGGCGGGGAATAACCTAATGAAATTTAACAAGGGCAAGTATAGAGTCCTGCATCTGGGCAGGAACAACCCCAGGTTCCAGTATAGGTTGGGAGATTACATATTAGAGAGCAGTGTAGGGGAAAGGGACCTGGGGGTCCTGGTGGACAACAGGATGACCATGAGCCAGCACTATGCCCTTGTGGCCAGGAAGGCCAATGGCATCCTGGGGTGTATTAGAAGGGGGTGGTTAGTAGATCGAGAGAGGTCCTCCTTCCCCTCTACTCCACCCTGGTGAGACCACATCTGGAATATTGTGTCCAGTTCTGGGTCCCTCAGTTCAAGAAGGACAGGGAACTGCTGGAGAGGGTCCAGTGTAGGGCAACAAAGATGATTAAGGGATTGGAGCACCTCCCTTATGAAGAAAGGCTGAGGGAGCTGGGTCTGTTTAGTTTGGAGAAGAGGAGACTAAGGGGGGACCTTATTAATGTTTATAAATATATAAAGGGTGAGTGCCATGAGGATAGAGCCAGGCTTTTCTCGGTGGCAAACAATGATAGGACAAGGGGTAATGGGATCAAGCTGGAACACAAGAGGTTCCACTTAAATTTGAGAAGAAACTTCTTCTCAGTAAGGGTGACAGAGCACTGGAACAGGCTGCCCAGGGGGGTTGTGGAGTCTCCTTCTCTGGAGACATTCAAAACCCGCCTGGACATGTTCCTGTGCGACCTCACCTAGGCGTTCCTGCTCCAGCAGGGGGATTGGACTAGATGATCTTTTGAGGTCCCTTGCAATCCCAAACATGTTGTGATACTGTGATACTGTGATACTGTGATACTGTGATACTATTACTTTAGAGTAATTCTTTTTAGTTAGTAACAAATAGTACCAAATATTGCCTTCAGTGAATCTAGAAATCTATTATAATATAAAGCAACACTGACTGAAGTCAAGCTAAATGGGCAGAATAGCAAGATGCTGCCTGAGGAAGCCTTATGCAAGGAAGGAATAGAAAATAAAATGGGAATAGGCTTCCTATAGAAGACAGTGACCCTAAATGTCCCCAGATTAATAGTTCATAGATAAGCAAGGACAGAGAATGTCCACTTCCTCATTTTGCTTTTCCACCTCTCCCCTTTCAAATATATGATCCCTGACTTCAGTAGAAAAGTGAAGGAAGGAAGATAGTTCTGCTCCACCATCCTGAAACCTGAAGGGTTGCCATACTCTTTACCTTGCTAAGACAAATCTTCACCAGTTGACATTGTGGGTCTGTAATTAATGTGATTAATAAAAGGCACAAGAGGACCCAGAGCTCTGTGTATCATGCCATCAGTTCTCTAAGTTGTGCTGGATATTGATCATAAATAAATAATTGTTCCATTCTGCTGTTGATTAAAATGTTAGTAAAAGTACAAAGTTACAGGAGCAGAATCTAAAGCTGCACCAGAGCTATAAAAATCCATAAAAAGTGTCAAAGCATTTTTCCCTCCTTCTCAGTCCTTCTTAGATTAATACCACCTCATTGTCATACAGAATCTCAGAACGATAACATGTCTGAAAGATAGTAGTTTAATTTTCCACCTACAAGTGACAAAGCATTCTTGATGAGCATTTGTATTATGTTGTATATGCATTTGTTTTCACTTTCTTTAGTATAACAGCAAACCTGTACAGCAAAGATGTGTAAATAATATATGTTTACTTGTATAAAACTTTAAAGGAGGTAAAAATCACTTATCAGTAGTGAGACAATGGACCAGATTTAATGTATACTTCTTTTTATAACTAACAAAAAATTCTAAAGGTTTTTTTTTTTCAAAGGGTTTTGTTTTGTTTCCAAGTACTTTATTTTTTCTCTCTCTGAAGGTTCAGAATATCCTTCCTACAATGTAATTTCCTATGGCCTTTATTTCAATGAACACAAGGTGGATTGATCCTCTTAAAATCTGTTCAGAGACTTTACATGAAACCGTACACCATCATACTGAAACCAAATAGTTGTTATATGAGATTATAACACCCAGCTGAGAGGTGGCAATAAGTAACTGGTGGGTAGAGACATCTTAAAATGACAGCCCTTTCTGCAGTAACACTGGAATAATGTCTTGCATTGCCATCTTTCAGCTCTTGTTTAGAGAAGTACCTGCATGGTTAAAGAAGTTTTGGATCAGAACTAGCATACACCTGCTTACTTGGTACGTGGCTCATTCAAAATGTTGTTTTTCACTGCTTAAATTATTAACCTGCAAGGTAGCTCTTGCAACAAATACCTTTTAAGTCATTTTTCAGAATTATTCCTTCATACTGAGAACAATTCTAATTTGTTACAGAAAAAAATAATTCATATTATAGCTATTAAATCCATGATCTTCAATAAAAGACTATTTTTAAAAATCAATTCAAACAAAATTGTTTTTAGTTTTTAAATAAAAAACATATTGATACGTAAATTAAATGGGAGGAGGAAAGTGTTTCTGTATAACTATTCATTATATAAAGTGCCTATGAACAGAGTATCTGGGTGCTTATTTAATAAAGAAAGGAAAAAGAAAAAAGACAAGAAAAGAAAAGGAAAGAGTATGGGTTCACACTACACAATATACAAACTGCAATGCAAACCTTTTTTGTGATGTTGTAGGGAACACATTTTTTTCCTAACAAGTAAAGAATAAAAGACATTTTTAGTGGTTTTTTTGACTGAGATAAAAGCAAAAAAAATACTGAACAAAACCCCTTTAATTCTTTCTTGGATATAATAAAAGAATGATACTTTTCTAGAAAAATTGCATCAATTTGAAGCTTTGTGTGGTTTTGTCTTGTTTGTTTTGGGGGAGAAGAGGAGTGCTTTTCTAAAACTTGTCAAGAAAGGGATGTATCACCAAAAATATGAAAAACTAAGGGATGCTGTAAAATGAAATATTACCATTTATTTATTTTAATAAAAAATGTTTTCTCTGTATCCAGTACTGTTTGGAAATGGGGAAAATATGTTGCATTGCAGTGTCTTCTTGATGTCTCTTTTCTATTCTTCTCAATTATATGTGTTAACGTCATGGCTACAGCTCAGATCTCCAAGATTTTGACCGCTTGCAGCTTGATTTTGGTCCACCTCAACCAAAAGGCCAAAAATGTGATCTGGAGTTTGAGGGGAGGAGTGATGACTGTCATCTAAGCCTTGTGTTCATTCATCACAAGCTGGTAGAGTGCATTTCTGAAACATGGTTACCCATTTTTCTCCTTTGCCAAATGGGATGGCTGAGATTTGAGATACACTTAGCAGTAATTGATGAATTACAAAATAGTGCTTGCAGCTTGCTGGATAAGGAGCTTTAGTTGTGAGCACAGGAAAGAATAGGAACTGTTACAAGCAGCCTTCATGGAAATTGAGCTTTAAAAACATAAAAACACTAAATGAAGCATATCACCTGAGGAAAGAGGAAGTAAAAAATCACAGAATAGATGGCTGCAGCAAAGGAGTATCATTTTAGATTTATTTATTTATTTATTTATGCACAAGTGTTTTTTGGCATCTGTGAAAGGTCTGAGTAGTACATGGAAAGAAACAGGGTAAGCTGCGATTCAGCCCAAATACTAATTGGAATTTAGAAAAAAATCATGGGAAGAAAGGCATTGTAGTATTTCACCATCTGTCCTTATATTCCTTTATGGCTTCATTGGACTGTTAATCTTTTCTGTTTTATAATACTGGAGATTACATTTTTTTTTCTGTCTTTCATAAAGTGAGCAATTCTTCTGCAGCAACTGCTGACATCTTTGTTTATCTATCTAGACTACATCACCAAAAAACAACCAACCAAACAAAAAACAAAACCAAAACCAAACAAATAAACCAACCCCCTAACCAACAATAACACACATTTAACAGCAATCTTTAAAATCAAAGTAGTCTTGAGGTAATCACAATGACTGACAAATTTACTTGAATGACAGCAACTTTTGTATTCATTTACAACATTTCTGCCCTACTACATCCATTTAAAATGTAAAAGAAATGACAGTTGTTATGAATATATTCTTCTTATCACATAATCTATTTCTGATAATAAGAGTTTTGTTAAGCTTCATTTTACTTCAATCAGAAAATGAATGAATCAGGCTTTTGTAATATATATGATCTGTACTTACTACAAAGCTTTATTTCTTGACAAAGATACTGAACTTACTCCTTCAGAAGATATGATTCATATGTCTTGAAGACACTCTACCTTGTAGAATCATTATCACATGAATTTACTAAAAGTTCACTGTCATGTATTGTTTCTGTTCGAAGCAGTGATGTGAATTATCAAGTAAAAGACATTACCAATAGTGAAATCTAATGGGTAAAATGGTAGTTCTTTCTCTCTGGAAAAGTTACTTGATGCCTCTCCATAATTCTCATTTTCATTCATACAGTCTTTCAAACAAGCCTGTAAAGCAGAAGGCAGAAGCTTTTCTATGGCAAAATACATGTTCTACAGAAAATGCAATTAATTCTATGTCATGGTTGATCAAATGCATTAATTAACATAACCAACCCTCCAAATCGAGGGAAAAATTTTCATATCAAAACAGAGGACATAAGGCAAAATTCCTCTTTCTAATTTTTCTGAATCATATTTAGATTATTCAACTTTAAACACAATGTAAAATAATCCAAACTATAAAGAAACATACTATCTTTGCTAATAAATGACAAGAAAATAAGACTTCTAAATTTAGGTGATGTAAACAGGAAAAAGGAACTGGACCAGGGCTCCTAAATCATCATATCCAGTACTCTGATGTGACTGTCAACCAGATAGATGGGTATATGCCATGCCAAATAATGTAATGCCAAGCATAAGTATTCAAAAAAATAAAAAAAAATCACAAACAGCTTTCTTGATCCCAATCATATGGTTGAGTCTCCCCTGAATTATGAAACTGACTTTATATCAGCAATAATAAAGACACCTTTGGGCTTTTAATACTTTTTATGAGAAAGCTTTTTAAACTATCTCAGAAATCAGTTCATATTAAGTCACGCTCAGATCATGTTATTTCTCTACGAATGTCAATTATGCAGGGGGGAAAAAAAAAAAAGAAGAAAGAAAATGTAGAGTATTATAATACTTATGTGACTGCAAGAACGGTATTCACCTCTAGAACGTGGGCATTTTTGGTCATAACATTTATCTAAGTGTTTAAGTGTAATTATAGTCAGTGGAGATTTAGTATAACAGATAAATCCTAAAGACTTGATTGAATCCCCTCAACATCAGCATCCAGTGCTATTTCAGATGACCTGTGGTATCCTATCCAGTGTCCAGCTGATGCTCAGGGACTTGAGCCTTCTGTGTGTGCTGTGTAAATTCTGACAGCTATTATGACATATCATGTCTGTGACAGCCTAGGGTAGTGAAATAGCACTAGACATCCAGCACCAGACAATTCAATTGATCTGTAGATGTCTGTTCTCTTGACCTGAATCTCACTCTAAGACTTCAGGTTTCAAGAAAAATACTAAATATCAGGACCATATTGACAAATAATGTGGCAACATGCATGTGTGCAGTGTATATAGGTCTCTTATAATTTAGATATGTCACCTCTCTGAGCTGAGGGCAGGGTATATACCCTGTAAGTATGATTCTTAAAATGTTACATAAGATAAATATGTGAAAAAAAATGCTGCTTAAAAAAACCTTCACCTATTTTGTTTTCACTAATCTACCGTTCAGAAAATATTTGTATCAGACTTACAGGTTTCATAGATATGTGTACAAATACAAAATTATAACCCTTCATATGCAGATGTATTTTATTTATTATTGCACACCGCATTACCACATTCAAAATAGAATATCAGCCTATTAACGAAACCAAAGACTAGTAGAAGCAGCTAAATTCGCATTTCTCAGTATTTTTGCCATCAGTAATAGGTTTAACTTATGCCCTAGTACCTGTGGTGAAGGCAATCCAATGTTTGGAATTCTCTTTTTTTCCTCAGCTGGAAAATTACAACGTATGTTGTACAGATCCCTTTGCAAAACAGGATTCCAGCTGATATACAGAAAAGATACAACAGTAAATAAATTATTAAATTGTACACCATTAAGTGTGCTTAATTAATGATGCCAGAGAGGATGTCATAGTAAATTGCCAGTGGGTGGTAAATACTACAAGACATCTGCCTCCCAGTAAGTCCTAGGAGGTAAATCACACTTGGGCAGATGAACAATACAGGAAGAAACGTGTGAAAACCTTTCTAAATGGCAAAGTAAACTCACACTCTGCTATTTGAAATGTTCTTTCTGTCACATTTGTAAGCAACCAGAGGTAAAATTTCAAATTATTAGGAACCAGGGAAACCTTTGAAATAGCCTATAATAGAAAGATGAGTTCCATCTAAAGCAAGTGAAACTCAAACCTAAAATAAAGTTTATGGGGAAGTTTTAAACTAAAGACTCAGGAAAATCCAACAGGTGTACAAGGGTAAAATAATAAAAATCTCTGCACTATTACAAAACCTGACAGAAGTCAATAACATTCAGGAAGGTAACAGATAGGAGCAATCACTATAAATAAATTCTATTGAAGCAGCACACATAAAAACTGACAACCAGAACAGGGTCAAATATAAGTGGTTCTATGCAAATTACAGAAATGTAAAGAATTAGCTGGTCAAGATCAAAGTCCTGATTTTGAATAAGTGTATTGTCATACTAGGAACTGAAGAAATATGGTGGGAGGCTGATAAACAGTGCAGCACCATAGGTTGGATGCTAGTATACAATTTATATTATGAATGACAAAATAAATTGCATATGTAGAGGAGTGGCACTGTACATTAAAATAAAGATTAGACTGAAATACAGAAACACACAGAGAAAATTAACTGCTGACTATCAACATCAGATTTCTTTGTATTGAAATCCTGTTCCCAAATAGAACAATGTAACAGGGTTGTACTATAAACACAGTGGAACACTTAAATATGAAATACTGGGGAAAAACATTTTTGCAGGTGTTATTAATGATTGCTAAATCTATTACATTTAATTAATGGAGTCAAATAACATCTAGCTTTTTTTTTTTTTTTTTTTTTTAATCAGGTTATTTGTTGTGTATGGAACTCCAGAAAGCTTTCTTGAAAAAGTCACTACTGTGTTTCATGGTAACAAAGGGAAGTTGTACAAATGAATTTATAACTGCCTAAAAGAGGTAACAAAGGACTAGATATATCCTCTTTCCCTTGCTGAATCCAAGTGTAGGAGAATTGATAGTGAAATTACAGAATAATTTATGCTAAGACTTGTGCTGGTCAATATTTCCCGAGGATGAACAGTAAGGTGATAAAGCTTACCGATGATTGTGCAGTTACTGAGAGCTATAAAATGTAAGTCTGTCTACAAAGAGGTGCAGATGGATCTTTCACTACTAATTGTCTGGGAAATAAAATGGCAGACAAAATTCTGTGTTGACAGGTGGAAAAAAAAGTATGCATGAGGAAGAACATCAGAAACTGCATGTACACAAATATTTGATCCAAATTAGCCATTACCACTTATGCAAGAGATATTGCAGTCATTGCAAATCATTTTATTAAAGCAAACAAACAAAACCCTAAACAAACAACAACAAAACACAAACAAAAAACATCATCAACAACAAAACAACAACAGAAGTCAAAGCATATCAGCTTGAAGCTGAGAAGTGTCAAAATATACAATTTGAATGCTATGAATCATTAGGAAAGGAACAAAACAGAAATCATAGTCACCTCACTGCACAAATCAAAGGTGGATTCATATTTACCAATTATAATAAAAACTTTCCTGCCTCAAAAGCAGATACAGCAGAACAGAAATACTGCAGAGAAAAAACACAAGATGTCCGTAATAATGGAAGAGAGTTTGAATAAACTAGTATTCTCCAATCTGAAACAAAAAAGACAAACAATCATAAAAACACCACACAACCCAGAACAGATGGGATTAACATATGTATCTGTTAAAAAATGAAAGACCTAAAGAACTGAAGAGGTGTTTTAAAATAAAAAATAAAGAGGTCTTAGAACTTTGGACAAATAATAGCTAGCCACACAATGAGAAAAAAAGTTGGTTTGTTTTGTTTAAAAAAAAAAGAAATTTTGTATTCAGTTTTAATGCCTTGAGGACTCTGCAACCTCTTTCCCCCCGCCAGGGTTTTCGCTGCCTGTGCCCCAGCCCAGCTCTGATATTGTGCTGCTGTAACCTTGGGTCAAACCGCTGGGAAAAGAGCTGCGTGAGAAGGAGCTGTGAGAAGCATTAATTGCTTTCCTCCATTCTTCGCTTCAAGAATTGCATTTAAGCTCACAGCCTTGCCCTTGGCTGATCCATGCTGCAGGTGTGCCTGTGCCTGGCCACATGCCTTGCTAATGCTGACCCACCAACTTGACTGACTGGCTTGATTCTGGTCTGGCTTTAGCCAGCCTTGGGCTTGCTTGTCTGTCATGACTGAAACTGGTTATTGACACCATCTCTGCTCAGCCTATTTAGGTAGAGTGGGAAGACCCCCTTCATGAGGCCACTGCCCCTGCTTGCCTTCCTGTCCTCCTTAGCTCACACACAGGAAAAATAAGATCACAGGGGTATCATGGATGGCAGAAAAAGACTCATGCCTAAGCACAGTGTTGTGTCAATATGAAGAGTTTGTTTATGACAGAGGATTCATTTTAATACTGCTTTATATGAGCATTGGGCTGTTTTCTGTAGAGGACTGGGAGCAAATGATTTTCAGAGCTGAGGTCTACAAACCCTCTCCTAATTGATAAATACTCTTTAGTTATGTTTTCTGGGTTTTGTTTTGTTTTGGTTTGGTTTTGGTGTTGGTTTGGTTTTTGGTTTTTTTTTTTGGTAAAAGGTGATTGATTGATGTACCTATCTAATTGATCTACATGCCTATCTATGTATCTATCTACATCCTTCAATATACGCACAATACCAATAGTGATTATTCTCCATTGTGATGCAATATTTCCATGATGCCATTTAGTGAAGATTTACAACCTCAATGTATTTTTCATATGGTTTCACACAGACTCCAAAAGCTTCCTCCATTTATTCTGCAGTTGTCCATTGCCAATTTGTCTGTGTTCAAATAAAGTTTCATAAAAATGAGTCTAATTCTGGCCAGGAAGATAAACATAACAACCTGTCTTGTTGGTGTTTTTTTTTTGTTTGGTTTGGTTGGTTTTGGTTTTGTTTTTAACAGTAAGAAGTAAGAAAGAAATAGTAAAAATCAGGTGGAAGAAGGTACTAGAGGTCATTATCTTGTTGGGGGAAAAAGTTGGTTTTTAGACAAAAAATGAACTCTGGGAACAAACAGAAAAGTTAGAGAAAAACATGCAGACATATCTTGGTCACTGTAACTACAATTTTCTTAACAAAAAGTTCACATACTGTGTTATCGAATACCTTATGGAGATTTGAACCCAGTTCTTTTAGATCTTATCTGAAATATTTAAATTATACATTATACATTATTGGAAATTCTGGAGAAAACTAGTAGGTTTTCCAGCAAGTAGAAGCTTACACTGGAAAAACTTTTTAAATGAAATCATTGCAATGCAAAACATATTTTTAAATATTTATTTTTTTCTTAATTCAGCCTTTTTCCAAAACAAGCAAACCAGCATTACTTGATTGAATTAACTTTTGCTAGTTGTAGTTATTTTAAAAAAATAAGTAATATTAAACCTTAAATATATTAAATATAAATAAATAAATAAACTTTGCATACATTTGAGATCAATCAATAAGCATTATGATCATATACAAAAGTTATGCAGCACTACACTTGGCATTAAGAATATTTTTCTAATATATGACAGTAATCATTTAAAAGCAACTTTACCCTTTATTTTCAATTTAGAATTTTGGGTAATACAAGTGACAACAAATCTTAAATCACTATGCTGTATCAAGCAGTAGTCCTTGTATATTAAATAACACTGGTTCATTGGTTTCTAAACAAACAACTCTTCAGAGGAACACGTTAACAGTAGTAGGATAACAATATTTCTGTGGAACTTGTGGCTTAGTGAGCCTTTGCAATAGATGAAAACTTCTCATATAAAGTGTTTCCATGGAGGAGGATTGTTTAGTTGTTTAAAAAAAAGCTACTTGTTCTAACTTAAAATGACTGAGTGACATTACAGACTAACACAGAGGTTAATATTGAGAACTGTCTGTATACATGGCCTTCATTAACACCGTATAATTATATTGAGATTTCTTGAGCTTGACTTGTCAGATAAGATCTTATCTAGATGAATGGTTTTTCTTGCTTTGAATGCTTCAATGAATCTGAGAGTCATTTGGCACTCGGCAGCCTACATTATGACATGTTATCAGCCAAGTAGTGCAAAGAAAAATTAATTATTTCAAAGAAGAAATACATGATAGAAATATTTTAAAATGTAACAATAGCTGTGTTGGCTCTAAGGATAGAAAAAAATATCACAAAGCGGAGACAAGTCCAGTGAAGAAGAACATCTTTCTTCAGAAACTTGCAACAAGGTTACCTATCAGTGAACACAGCTGTCAACCATCAATCCCCTGTTGGAACGTTATTTGGAGAAAGAAAGTTAAAGTAATTCACAAAATATTTCATTGTCCTCCTCCCCATAAATTAAAGCAACCACTTTTGCTGTTATTGTCATTGTCTTGAGGCTACTTCTTGACATACTTCCTCCCAAGGGAAGTCGGAAGACAAATTGCATGTTGAGATAAAATGCTGGAATGTCATTTTTTTTTCTATTCCACCTTAATTTCACCCTCAGTCTGTGGCTATCTCATTCACCAGGTTACCTGGTGTTGTGGAGCCTCAGTGTAGCACAGAAATGCAGTTGTTTTGTAAGAAAGCTCAAAGTCTTACAGGAGTTTTGCCACGGTTTATAGAAGAATTATGTGTAAATTGAGTTCAATGATAACAGAGTGACTGTCTTTGTGTATAAAGGCATATAACTGAGGTTCAAAGTATTAATTTGTTGATTTGCTGTGGACACTCTGTAAAAATTACCGTGTCTACCCTTCTAACTTTTCTGAACATAGAGCACATAAAGCACAGATTTTGTTAGTTCTTTTGTAACTTTACTTACAATGGGCTACATACTATACATGCAGTTATGCCTCTAAAACATTTTTATACCACTGTAACATGTTTTTTCTACGCTTTATATTAATGCAGATTAAAATACAATATGAATTTGAAACACAGTCTCTGTTCCTGAATAGCCACTTATCTAGCCACTGTAACTACCTTTAAAACAAGAAAATAAAAGGGTCCAGGCTCTTTCTTTGTCTGTGAGTACAAATGATATAGCGAGGGTCACAAATGTACAGCTAATCTTTCTTCCCATTTAAAACAGTTAAGGACAGTTACACTGCATGTGAGTATTATCACCTGACTGATACATCCCCTGAACCATGCCTGGCTCTTTTCTGGGGTGTACAAGTTCCTGCAGAGTGGAGTTATGGCCAGCTGTGTGCTATCAGTTGAGGAGTCAGGACAATCAAGGACCAGCACTCAAAACTGTGCATCAGTTCTATGCAGCTTTGCAAGCCTGCTCTTCTGGAATGTGCCCCCTAAGTCTCGACTGTTAGCATCCTGACTAGGGATCCTTCTCCTGAACTAAAGTGGCTAATTGTGCTCTATTCACCACCCCTACTAACCTAGTCTGAGAACTACATGTTGCGCTGTTCTCCTCCTTTAGCTCTACTTGGCGACCTATCTTTCTGTTATTCTGTGAATATGAATTTTAGAGAACACGAATACTACAGTTAACAAAGGTCAGATTTCTTCCAGGCTTGTTGTCTGCTCCTAACTACTGTGATGATGCTTGTGGTCATGATCCCTAATTTCGGAACCTCTGGGCTAAACAAAATTAGAGAAGACTCTCCTCAGAAAGAAAAAAAAACCACAAACCAAAACACAACTATATTCACTTGCACATTGAGTTAATGCCAGAAAGATTCTTTAGATATTGGGTCACAGTAAGCTAAAATAAAACAGCTAAAGCAGCAAAATTTTTAAGTATGGACAATCCTATTTTTTTTCATTTCTTACACATAAAAATACTGTTATGAAATTTCTTTCTCCATATACTTCCTCAGTCTTCATTGAGTGTCAGCTTTGTGGGCCAAGGACTAACTTATACCCCGTGTTTCTCAGGAGTCTAGCTCAAAAAGGAAAACAAGCATCTGTTTAGAATTCAAAGTACTACAACATTCTAAAATATACAAATATTTTAAGGCATTAAAACTCAAAATAATGGACAGATATCTTTTTCAACGCTAGCATGCTGCAATGTGTATCCAATAAGGACCTGCCCATATAAAACAATCTTATCTCTAAACTTCTAACTACACTTAAAATAATCACAAATAAAGTTTTATAATCTGTCATCATACAATTATTTCAAAAGTGAAAATAACACATATGCTTACTATTATTATTGGTATTATTATTTAACCCTTGGGTTAATTGCTTATAAATGATAGACTCAGGCTAAGCCACTAGACCTTATCCTCTCGAGAGGATATTAATGACCTTTTGTCCTTTAATTTAATGCAGTGTTTCTCTTGGTTTGAAATAAATAAATACCATAACAAGAAATAATCTACTAATTTGTGTGTGCCTTTAAAATTGTGTTAATTCTCACAACTCTGTGGAAAGTTAAACTAATCATGAAACAGAAACACTGGAGATGCTGCTTGAACCTTTCCTCTCTATTTTGAGTTTCCCTCATCCACAAAAAATGGCTGTCCACTGTAGTGATTTCTATGTCTCTCTTTATGTTTCCTCAGACCTTCTAACCTAGACTAAATTACTAGACACTTGTCTTTGCCTTATTTTGGGGCTGTTTTGTGCAGTGAATTTAAAACAGTATTGAAAAAGAATTCAGATGTTATAAAGTGCTCTCAAACTACCGCAAGTGATCTAGATCACAACCCAAATTATTGGAGGAGGTGACAGATATTTTAAGTCCTGAACTGCATTTTGTAACAGTGCTGTGTGAAACTTCAAACAGAAATTGTGAACCCAGAGCAAAACCATTATAAGCAATTAACATTTTCCCTATGTACATGATAAATAATGTTAGCATACTGTTACAAAGGTTGTTTCAAGTCATTGCTGCCTCTTGGTTTAACTGATTGCTGTGCTGGCAGTCTGGTGACTGACAGTGAATGACTGCAGTCAGCACTGGCAGCTAGCAAACATCTTTGTAGAGGGGTAATATTTGTTGTGGGCAAAAAGTAAAATAAAATGCCTGAAACAGGACCTTGCACCAGCAAGTAGATCCTTTTGAATTCTGTAATTCATTTGGTGGCGTTAATCAGATTTATTTCTGTGTTTGTAGATAGGATAGCTAGATCTGGATAGCTATGTTTTTCAAGGTTTTGCCAGCTTCCTGGATTTAAATGCAAACTTCCTTGATTTCTCAATGTAATAAAAAGTCTATTTGGTTTGGGAATCTACTCTCCAAACACACTCTTTGATGCATGGTTAGGGCAGTTTTCTGTTTCAGTAGCACCAAACCAGTCAAATTGACAGGACCTTAAGAGATTTGTTAATAAAACTTATGAATTGTGGACAGTTAACAGTCCTTAGCAATAATTGATATTTAGACTATATAGCACTTTAGAAACATTGAATAATTACTGTCTCAATACCTTCAGGTGCTAGGAAAATGATTTTAGTGTTGATGTACAGACAAAGAAACTGAGGCAAAGATAGTTATGCAGTTTTGTAATATCCTACTAACTGGAAAGAGATTATCTCACTATCCTGGCTGCATTGACCTTGACTTTTACAAAACTAGTAAGGTGATGTTACTTTACCATTTTGCAGAGTATGCAATGTAATGTTGTAATGTCTGTTAATGAATTTCTCACCAATCATTTCTGTTACCAATGAAGAGATACAGGTTCAAAAGGAAATAATGTTCATCTACTTTGGAGGGGAAAGTAAAGAAGGATTTTTGAGTATACATACTAAAAGTAGAAAGTCAGAATTAAACAAAAACCACAAAAACAAGCAAAAGTTTTTTGGTTTTTTGTTTTTTGGTTTTTGTTTTTTTTTTTCCCTTAGTGTTCCATTACTTTGCTTTGGATGCAACTTATTGTACTAGAAAGCAATTTCCAGAAAATAATTATGAAATGACAACAAATAAGATTTTACAATAATTAATTTTTGTAATGGCATAAGCCTAAACAACTCTCCCTGATTTAACTGATAAGACATAATGTTTAAATTGAAGTAATGTGAAGTCAGCTAAAGAAACAGTAATGATATTCTAAATATGAACTTCAGCTATAAGTCAGCATCCAATATAACTTTATATTGAACGGTATCTATTTTAATAGTTACTGAATATAGGTTCTGCTTTCATGCTGTATTTTTTACTATATTTTTATTTTTTTGTATATATTTGTTACTTCTTAGAAAAACAAACACAAACCAAAACACATGCATTAAAAAGAGACACAAAGCTACAGTATCTGAGACCTCAATAAATATTTCTGTAGGATAGTTCATATTCCCCTTCCTCAAAGACTAGTTTCACAATAATTTTCCTTAACTAAGCAGGATTTAGTCTCTCAAGATGAAATGGAATCTTTCAAAAACCAAGACAGATAATGAATTTTCCTGATAAGAAAGACTTTGAGATTCCCATATTTTGTAGGAATTAGCTAAGAAAACCCAATCATCATCATGTTTACATAGTGGTGGAAACTTTACTTTGACTGTTCTTACATACCTTGGTTAATTTGGGTGAACTCATAGTAAATAATTCACTGAGTGAATTGCAGTTTGCTTTTTCACTCATTTAGTCTTTTAAATTTTCTTTTTTTCTCCTATTTTGGAATTGCTTGACAATCTACCTTTTATTATATTGCTTCATTATTTATTAAAAAAAAATCGGATAGATCACTTTCTGTGGAAGCATTGTAGTTGGCATGTTTGCTTTGATTATGCCTTAATTTTTACCTCATAGTTAAATATTAATGATCCATGTTTTGTGATATCAGTACAATACTGATTCTGTTTTGGAGAAGAAGTTGAAAAATGTTAAAACAAGATTAGAAAACAAGGGCATTTGCAAAACAACTCTCTGAATAAATGGAGAAAAATAAAAGTTTTACAACTTTGTTTTTTTACATTTAAATAACTTATTTGGATATATATATATATATATATATAAATAGACATGCTTTTTAAACTTTATTTTATTTTTGCAGTGTGCAAAGCCTGTACTTATCTGCATGATGACAACACAAGTAAGGCTGAATATTATATATTACAGATATACACTGATCAAGTGACCATGGAATCTTGAGTTACCTCAGCAAAATAACTGAAGGAAACTAAGACAAGAAATTGCCTAATAACATGGATATCCATTTGTTTGATGATGAAAAATCAACTGTAACAGACATATTTTCAACAATGAAAGAGACCAGCTGAGTTGTCAAAAACTTATGTCTGTTTTAAAAACAAAACAAAACACAAAACAACTTGATCAAATAAATAGTGAATTAAAATAAAAATAACAAATGCTGTGGCGTGATCCAAAATAAAAAGAGTTCTTTTTATTTTTGTCTTTTTTTTTTTGTTTTGTTTTGTTTTTCTTTTTTTGTTGGTTTTTTTTTTTGGTTGGTTGGTTGGTTGTGGTTTTTTGTGCCTGGCCATCTTTTAACATTAGATTCCCTCTTGTTTGGATAAAAGGGAAGAGGACAGAAAAACAATTAGGGAAACAGTACATTCTTTCTGGTCCTATCATTCATAACAATGAAAATTATTATAAAATATCACTTACTGATTTACTGAGGAAAAAAAAAATAAAAAGACAATTTGGTAACTGAATAATGGCAACTGAAAATGAAGTAGTATTTTTACATGAAGAAACAGATAGTTTGCTTCATGTAATACTTTTGCAGAAGAGTCCATGATAACATAAATGGGTTCACTGCATCAGTTTTGGGTGAACACAATGGCATACACAGACTCATAGAGAAAAATTTCAGATGTATTGTGACTGTATCGTGTAAACTCCTGAACCGAGTTCAAGGCTGCAATATTTCATTTTGTTTTTCCTTTTTGCTTTTACATACAGGTTTTTAAAAATATTTTTACCATTTTACACATAATTTTATTTTAGGAACATTTCCTTATGGTAGAACATGATATTATCTCAAAACGAAACATATAAATGCATCAAAAATGTGCCTTATTGGGTTCAACTTTATTTGTTCTTTTCTTTCCATTAATGACTGTGTTTACTCTCCCTTGATTCACCAAGTGTAAGTGCAAATTTGGCAATTTAATTCTAGGTAACATAGTAAGTGAATAACTAAAAATCAGTTTATTCACTCAACTAGGTCACTTATTTTTCTCTGCTGAGACTTTCAGGTGATAGTTTTTAATAAAAACAATACCTGCAATAATATTTTTTTCATACATAATATAATAATATTTTATCTGATAGTTTAACGGTTGATTGAATGCTGTGCTACAATTAAAGAATACAGGTCCATACTTATCTTAACAGTGTTCTGAAGATATACACCACATCCCATATGAGGTCACAATTCAAAACCTAGGGAAACCAGGAAAGTTCTAAAATAGGTATTTCTTAAATCAGTGAGGAAACATGGTTTAGTTTTGACTAAATTTAACTCTAAAATGTCACTCACTTCAAAATAGCCCTGCTTCTTGTTAAGTTTATGATACTTTATGAATATCTCTAGCTACTACAAGGCTGAATGGTATATGGAGAGCAAGTATGATCTTTCTTATTTATAAAGTGCTTCAAAACAGGAACTAGTATTGAACAATTACCATGGTTACAAGATCAATTATTACCATCCACACCAACAGTTCAAACTAAAGATCCAGTTATGAATGAATTCTTAAAGGATATCTACACAGTATGCAGGTTAACACTAAATTTAAAATAATCATAATATAGGAACTTAAGCTATTATTGTAAATGTCCTGAAATCCCACATGCCTCGTGCATAAGTCAGAAGAACCACATTCTCAATTAGAAAAGGCTTAACAATAGATGCAAAGCTGACATTCAAGTTCAAAATGTCATATCATCCATTTTCCTGCTCTACTTTTTGAAAAACAAAAACAAACACACACACACCCCCCTCCCCACCCCAACACCACAACAGAAACCACCCCAAAACCCAAAATAAAAATTGGGTAATCTGGAAATCATGAAGATAGCTAAAAATACCATTTGAGGGTGGAAAATCCACTGCAGATAGTTTAGGTGAGTCAGTGTTAGTAAGAGGGAAGAGAGCAATTGGACACATTTAGATCATAGGCAGGGTAACGTCTTCATCCTGGTCAGAAGAGACTGAAGCACACTAGAACTACATGCAAGCCAGTATCTTCTATTGATTGGTCTACCACATCTGATTTAATTCCTACTTTAAATTCCATTTAAACAGGACAGATTGTTTCTTTATGCTAAGGATAATCAAGCATAGGGAAAGGTTTCCTAGAAAAGATGTGGGGTTTCTTCCCTGGGAAGTATTCAAATGGTGACTTGACACAGCACTGAGCAAATTGCTCTAAACAGCCCTGCTTGAAGAAATGGAGTTGGACTATATAATCTCAGGAGGTCTTTTCCAACCTCAACCATTTTATCATTCTGTGCAGTTTTAAGGCCTCTCCATGGAAAGAGACTGTGAGGGCTGGAGTCCCTGACTTCACAGAAGGCTGTGACATAGCATTCTTGTTCTGGCCAGGATAAAATTATTTTCCTTCACAGCAGCCCATATGGTGCTACATTTTGGACTTGTGATCAAAACAGTGTTAATAACACAGGCATGTTTTAGTTACTGCTGAAAAATGTTTGCACAGCGTCAAGGCCTTTTATGCAACTTGAGCGAAGTTTTTCTGGATCTTTCATTTACAACAAACACATTCCACAGAAGTCAAATTGTAGGTTCTTAAAGTGTCTTTTGGGATCTCATCATAACTTGTCATTCAATTTTACTTTTTTTTTCTGCACATTATCAGGGTTACAGGAAATTATTCTTGATATTTAATGCTTTTGGGGCATTAAAAAGAGAGCAACGTCTGTTCTTTGGTCTCTACTATCCAAACTCATTTGACTGGATTCTCAGACTTCTTTTGTGTCTTCAAAACAGAAAACATAACACTCTTTGGTGTTTGAAAGAACTCCTAGGCACACCTTTATGTTCCTAAGCAGGGAAAAAAAAAAAAAAAAAAAAAAGCACCTACAAATAAATAAACCAACTCTGAAGTTTTGGGACATTGTATATGTTTACCATATATAAAACATTTATTTATTTTTGAAGACTAATACCATGACTAAAAGAGTCCCTTATCTACCTTTATAGGACAGATTGTCATGAAAGTTTTCTAACTAGACCAAAATTTGTATTTAAACAATATCTATTTTTAGAACTTCTTTAAAGTATACTCTGTGGACCACAATAAAATGAATGTGACATGATTAGGTGAAACACAAATTTCTTAATTTTTTTAATGAGAAAAGGTAGATGTATTTGAAAGATAAAATCAATACTTTTACCCATGCATAACAAATGTTGCTTAGAAGACACTTTCCCATCTAGTTGTAGTAGTTAACTCTATAACAAGTTAGTCAACTCTATAAGAAGTGATCCAAAGCCTATCCCCTCTTTGGATATCAGAGATGTTGAAACAAAGGACAGAAAAAGTTACATGAAACAACAAAATACAAAATGAAACAGGCAATTTTGATATTCACATTTGCAGAATTTACATAAAGAATAATTACTACTTCCATTGAACTAGCAAGGAGTTTTATGCAAACTTAATTCACAGCTACATGAAAGTATTAAATTGGGTGCTTCATTGCTAAAATGAAGAGGTATTAATTAGACATGATAGATTTGAAACTGGACAAGAGACTCTCTTCAATTCCCATAATAGTTAATAAGAGTTCTGATGTCAGAAAAGTGAAAGAGAGTTTACAGAGGAGTATGCAGAAAATTAAGAATTACTGAGTGGTTTTGCACAAAATCTAGGATGCCATTTTGCAGAAGCATAGACAAGAAGTGCACAACAGGACACATAGAATTTAGAACTTGGCCAGATAAACTTTATTTTTAAAATATCTGTTGTTTTATTAGATGAGATACCTGTGTCAATTAAACTCTTAAGTTTTTAAAATTTTTTGTTATAAATATTAAAGAATGGAAACCTTAAAACTCTTGGATTTTACAGGCACAGCACTGAGACACTAGCTTGAAATAGCTGTGAAATTTGTAACCTGAAGTTATGGGATCAGTATACTGTGAAAAAGGTGAGAAAGCCTTGAACTAAGGTAGTCAACAGAAGATTCTAAGAACATGGCCAATGATTAAGTCCTACTGTAGAGGAAATTTCTCTATTCTTTTTCATGAGCACTCAGCTAACCTGAACATGTAAACCAGACCATTTCATTCTTGTAGGTCTAGGTGTCCAACAGACAAGGGATTAAAGCATTCAGTGACAATGTGGAGCATGCATGCAAACTCAGTATTTAATAGGCTAAAAAATGGATGCTAACTGCCTTGACTGGCTGTTCATCAGCACACTCACACACAGCATGCATCATGTTTCCGTCAAAACTATGTTTCTAAACAAAACAGAACACCTTTCAAAGGAAAAGCAGAGATCAATTTATATTAAATCACAAACTATCTGGGGACCTAGGTGACCCCTAAAAAAAAGCAGATATGGAGAGAGGTCCCAGCACACAAAGAGGAATGAAAGTGACTGGAAGTGGGAAATATTCTTCACAAATAAATACGTATTTGTAGAAATCCTTTGAAACTAGCTCTAAATTTGAAGATACTGTAAAATGGAAACTGATAATTTGTTTGGAGCACATTAAAACTATATATTTTTTTAGAATAGGTTACGATATTGATGCTTTATTTGGAACACACAATGAAGAAACAAAAAACATAAATGTTATTTTTTTCACAGTCATTAGTTATGATGGCATGCTTTCTCATGAATAACATTTCCCTTACACCATAAAAGCAGTCAATATTTTTTTCTCTTCTTAATTGTGCATTTGAGCTCCACAAGAGGTCATTCAGTAAGCAGTTTAAAATTATATTTCTTTATAGCCTGCTTTCAGTCTCTCAGCTTTGAGGGTATTAAAAAATGAGAGAGAAGAGAAACAGATATCTTTCATATATTTTGAATCTTCTTATTTTCTTTATTGTCCTCATAATTCAGGATGACTCCTGCAGTATGTGCAGGAATCAACTGTGGGCACATCTAACAGCAAGCATTCCTGGTCACTGGAGTTGTGCTGCAGGAATTACCTTTGTGGGCAGCACTTCACTGCTGCAGCAGTCAGTTCCACACGATAGTACCACTTTTCTGCTACAACTTAGCTCAGAAACAGTAGCTAAGGCACTAGACAGCTTTGGATTTATGCCAGAGATTTATGAATTAATATTGATATGGTACATATATTTCTACACCTGCAGAATTGAGAAACTGAAGAATGAATTCTGATCATTGGATACACCTATGATGTTTAGATCTGCTTTTGGTTCTACAGAGGTACACATTGTACCTTAATGTGGGTTAATTAATATGTCATACTCTAGATGCGAGTTTTCTCCACCCTAACAAACTGAGAAGCATATGTCCATCTCACGTGTCCTGAAAACCTGTTGCTGAGACTTACTTATGGTTCAGTTGCAACCTCTTAATGCTGAAAAAGAGCTGTGCCTACCATGACTATCAAAATAATTATCAGAAGATTTAGACTTAAGATTTCATAACTCCCTGGCTTCCAGCTGGATGCTAAAAATTACCAGTAAAGAGAAACTTTTTGCTTCTAAAGTTCTGACCTTATGTATACATATATTTGTCTAAAATTCAATGTGATTGGAATGCCACACCTGAGTGGTACATAAATCCGAATATCTTGTACAAAGTAAAACTTTGCTTGATCTGATTCTGTGGGCTGTCAGGCCAATGGGCTCAGAGCAATCCTCCTCATCTCAAGAAGATGCTATCTTTATTTATTTATTTATTTATTTTCTCCCAATTCTGAACACACACAAGGTGCTGTACAGAAATAATTAAAGGAATAATTTAATCAGTAGGGAAAGGTTAAGGCAGGAATGTCTTCAGTTGGGGTTGTTATCAGAGAAATTGTACTTTGAGACCATATCTGAAGTTTTTAATGTTAAATATTTTTCGAGACTAGTGTGCTTAGAAAAGAATCTGAAGGAGCATAAGCATTTCTAAAGCACATTTCTAACTATAGTTTTGACTTTTTGTAAAGAGAGAGAGAACAAGGAGCCTAATGTGAACTAAATGGTTAGTCTTCTTATACAAAATATCACTTGACTGGGCCATAATAGTTCTTTTCAAACTATATTTAATTATCTGTTAAAATCAGCTTGTACATGATGTGTAACATGTTATTCTGGTGATCACAGACCTAAACTGACTATGCTAAATGGATTTCCTAAGGGATAACTTTTTTTTCTTTTTTTTTCTTTTTTTTCTTTTTTTTTTTTTTCCCAGAAAATAAATACATGGTAGATCCATCCCACAGCAAGATCTACTCATGTTTGGAGTAAACATATTACATTACTCATATAAATGGTTCTGTCCCTTGTTGGTTTTATGACCTAGCTACCATTACCTGAAATGGCATAAATGGCTCACATGAGTCAGATGATAGAGAACTTAAAGAATATTTTGGATTCAGATGGGTTTTTCAGGTTTCAGTAGTCTTATGTTGTTTTCAGCCAAAATCAGAGAGAGTTTTCTCAGAACAGCTTTCTACATTGTGGAAAACCTGAAAAATTAAAAATATTTTGGACAAAGGAGGAGAGACACTCATAATCCTGAATAAGGAGATCATTCAAAAACTCCTCTAAGATGCAGAAGATGTGGTTTCTTATTGGACCATGTATTTGAAACTAAATATTCACACAGCCTAACAGATTTACTTATCATATGAGGGTGCAGGCTTCTCTTTTTTTCATCACAAATGGCTAGAGAGTTCTGAAGTTTGTTCCACTGAAAATCAAATTACACAGTCTTCTAATGGAGGGGCAGATGAAGATAAAATACTGTTCAAGAATATTTTGGTTTTCATTCACTAACACTTTGGACCACCAGGAGTCAGTGATACTAACAAGTAGGTGGAAAACAAGCAAATATTTTAATTTTGTACATTGAAATAACACTGGTAATAGGAAAGATGGTAGCACAAATAGATAATTCTAATTATATATTTTTTTTAGAACCTGCATACTAAAATATCAAATGCAAAGACAGAAATCATGCTCAGATTAATCCATAGATTGTGGCTAAACCTCAGAATACAATTAGATATATTCTGTAAATTTCCCATAGTAGATATATATATTTCTGGAGCAGCAAGAAGTGCCTACAGAAAAAGCACAATAATGACACTTCCAGAGATTGAGGAGCTCAGTGTCCACAAGAAGATAAACTAGAAAACAGAGAACAAGATTTAACATAAGCTAGAAAACAAATAACTTCGGAAAAACATTAGTAGACTAGCATATACCACACACCAACAACTTAAAACTTACCTAAACAACTGCTAGTAGAACTGAAATCTGATCACAAGCATTTTATCACTGGTGTAAAAGTAAATTTTACCTTTCTAATTTTTTTCTATTTTTCTTGAATTGAAGAGGGGGGAGGGAAATACACTAAGGAACACTCCCATCTAACTGTCTGTTACGAATAAAAATACAATATGTTGTGAATGAAGATGTCATGTGCTGATACCTTTACCTGTTTGTCTAAGAATAAATGATTACTATTTCCAAGTGAAATTTCCATCTTTAGAGTTGTTAAGGTATATCTGTGTATGGGTATATGGGTGTTTTGGGATTGTTTTGGTCTCATGAGATTATACGTTAAATACCTGAAGGTGAAAAAGTAGTGTGTCTTTTGGAAAATAAGCCAAATCTGGGGCTTCTCATTTTGGATAACTGAACATTTTCTGCCACATGCATGTACACTCGTTGCCTTTCTCTTGCTTTCAACAGAATAGTAAGCTGGTAAGCAGTAGGAAAGGGGTAGTTATATTCAGAGGGTTGTTACATGCGTATGTGTATCATCTACACCTATAGAATGAATACTGTGTCTGTCCCCTGCCCAGAAAATTATCTGTCCTAAAAAGCAGAGAGGTAAAGAAATCTTGAATGCAATCACAACAGAAATTTCTTAGAAAGACAAAGCTTCTTGTTGAAAGAGGCAATGTTAAAGCATATAAAGATGTTCCAGTTACAACTGATAGAAGTTCTTCCTTTTTAATTAACCATTTGAATCTTTAAGGAGCATTTGACACCACCAATCACAAAATTATTTTAATCTGATTAGTGTCTGTTGTGAGCATGGTGTTCAAGGGTGGTTAGGGATAGTCAGTCTCCTCTTGTACAAAACATAGCACTTTTGGGTGACTGCTCTCATTTACATTTGAGATTTAGGAGAAATATTTGAATATTGTATCATAGTGCCTTACGTTTTTTCTAGCATGTTATGTTATTTTCATAGGGAGATGAAACATAGGTTAATTTTTTTTTCTTTTAATTTCCCCACCATGTTAATGAGCTGTGTAAGCTAACGGTAGCCTAAGCAGTCAGGGGAATGTAGTAGGCTGTATGCTATGATTTGTCTGCTCTTTTCTCTGCGTACAGCTACAGCCCCTACCTTGCAGCAGACTTTGTTCTTCCTGAGGGGCCGTATGTGAAGCAACATGCGTTAAGGCTGCCTACAGGGTAGCTATGTCCATGAGCTGTGACTGCTAATAAAATGTTTACTGTCCACTTACTTCTAGGTTTTCTGGTAGCAAAGATAAGTGGATTGAGGTAGCCCTATATAGGAAGTTATGATTTTTTTAATGGAAAAAAAGGAAATCTGTTTTTTTTTCAAATGAAACAGAATGAACATAGACATTTTAAATAGCTTCTTTTTTAGTAAACAAATGAAAGATTTTGGGATTAAAAAAAAAAATAATAATAATCACAGTAATTTCTAGCAATTCAAGTCCAGGGAAGAAAAAAATGAAAGTGTGACATGCAAAATGCCAGTTTGAATATACATAAGTAATTACATTGACCCCATTACTTTGAGAAGACTGAAAATTATGAACAACAAGATTTTTAAGTGATGAAAATGTGAACAAACTATAAATATTGGCAGATTTTTTTTTTCCAGTCATCACATCTCATGGGTCCTTCTTCTAATTTTTTAAAAATAGACTGCAGTGATCAATGCCAAGGTCTCCAGAGAAGTAACCTTACAAAAGTCTGAACGGCTTCTGCATCACTGCAAATATTTAGGGATTATCTTTGCATTTGAGGTATTCCAGAGATGTCTCAATCCCAAGTTTTGAAAAATCTCATGCCATGGCTTTTGTAGTAAGGACTTCATTTTAGCATTTCTGAGGTTGTTTCCTGTCTTTTTTTTTCCCTTTGTTCTGCTTTCCATTCCCTGTTTTTTCCTTCTCCATTTGATTTCTCACTTGGCTTCTGACCTAAGACTGAAATCAATTGTATCTTGCAGCATATGGCGCTAACACATTGAAATGAGGCAGTTCATCCACCCCTGACCAAACTAAAGAGAACCAGGAAGAGAAAGACAATTGCCAAACTCATCCAGATGGTATCCCAGAGCAGGGAAGCAGGCCAGGGCCCAGAGCTGCACCTATTATGCCAACCTGCCTACTCAAGGCTTGCAGATATTCCTGACCTACAGTGACCCCAGTGGAGAGTAAATATAAAGTGCGTTTTCCAAATCTTTCTAATTCTGATTTCCTACTTTTTCCTTTTTATAAAACAAAAATAACTGTCAAAATAACATGTCCATATTCAGAGGAGGAATTTTATCCTTTTGGTGGCAGAATAAAAGAGTTTAATAAAATAAGAGAAACTGAGGTCTATTCTCTGAAACAAACCCAGTGTATTTTAATAACATTTTCAATATCTATTTTATTTTATTTTGTTTTGTTTTGCTTTGTTTTGTTTTATTTTTGTGCAAAGAAAATGAGTTATTGCTTTTACTATGTTGGTTTCACTTAGCCCATCAAATAACACTATATTCAGCAACAACTCTTCCTGCCTTTTTTTTTTCCTTAGTAGAGATGAGTAGGAGGTGAAGGTGGTAAAAACCTAGTGTCATTTTTTAGTGTATGTGTTAGGAAGTTATCTGAAAGTTAATGGATCCAGAGAGCTTGAGGGTTCACATTTGACCTGCTTATAGCTATTGGTTCAGGCCTTTCACAGCCATGTAGCTGTTGAAATTCAACAGTTATTCCCAGTTTCTGGTAGAGTCAGCATCTATTTTTCCACCTACCAATTTAATCATAGATTTTTGAGAGTCTGGATCCATAAAGAGACTTAAGTATCACAATGCTGACTATCGCAAAAAACCTAACTTTTAGCTTTCCTGCTAAACAGTGGAATCCACAGCTTCAAGTCAGATTTACAGGTGCTTTATCCAATATATAGAGAGAATTAGGCACATAAAAACTGGCTTATAGAAACTAGTATTCTCAGTAGGAAACTACCTAACTCATGTCTTGCAAAATGTGAAGGCCAACACATTATATATATATGTGTCCTTATTTCTTTCAGAATTAAGTATCTTTCTTACTTCAGACATCTATCTGTGAATTTTATCTTAGATTAGTACACATGTAATTGGTCTTAGCTGCATTTGAGGTCAAATCTGAGAAAGAGGAAAAAGTGAATGGGTGAAAGAGTAGATTTTTTGGTGGCTAGAGAAAATTAGTGGATAGAAACTTGACTGCAAGGTACATTGTCTAAAACAGTTTCTTGTTTGCTTCAGTCAGCTCTCATAATAGGACTCATCTCTTACTCAAAAGACCAGTTATGAAAGTATTATATGTTGATTTTCTATCATGCTGAAGTTGTGCCAATACATAAAATATTTTATCATGTCACTAGGAGAGCAACAAGGCTCTTCTTTGGCCATCAGGATACTCTCTTTTGAATCCCAAGTTCTATTACCTGCTTCAATAAACAATTGCTAATAATAACAATTTGCTATAGCAAAATGATATCTCCAAAAGACTAAAGTTCAAACAAATTTAATTCTTCAAAGGTACCTTCTCCTAAGGTACCCAAGAAGAATGAAGCGAAAGGTGAGAGGTGGACTCTTGAGTGAGCTGTGAAATACGAGCTCCATGAACTACAGAAATTTCAATGAAATATTACAGTAAAAAGTTTTTTAAAAAAGATATTGGTCTTTATGCACAAATACATAAGATGAAGACGTCAGAGTATTGAAATACATTTTACAGAATAGACACTGAGGGAGATAATTGCCCTGGAAGCTGAAGACAGACATAATTGTTACTAGAGATGTGTGTCTATTATTAATGAGAAGGTGCAGAGAGAAACATGGCACAGAGCATGTGCCTCATTCAATCATTACAAGACAACAGGCAGCTATTGATGGGCCCTTAAGTAAGTACAACCAATTTGATAAGAGATGAATTAAAGTAACTGAACAGTCAAGAATTAAATAATTCTCACATTTCAATGTTTTAAGGGCTCTTAGGGGAGAAAGAAAAGGACATCATAAAAACCCTGGAGGAAAACTTTAGTAGAACATGGAGGAAAACATTGCTACACCTGTTGCATTCCTTTCTCATTAGTCACCTAATTTAATGATCAAGCCTTGAATGGGAGGCAGTGCCTAGTATCAAACACAAAGGAACCAGTTTGTGACTCGGAGGTCTACAACTTCCCTTGCTTGTTTGTTTTAAAAAAATGTCAGTGCCTTCCAATAGTCATTTTAGAATGTAAGATGTAGGGTAAAGAGGATGAAGGAAGTAAAATCTGCCTTCCAGAGTCTCCTTGGCATTATTGCAATGAGGGACTCAAGTGTAGTCCTGAATAGGACCTCTCAAAGTAATGACCTTCTAAAAACAATCATCGTTACAGGCCACAGTAAGAGTTTGTACAGCTTGTGACACATGCAGAGCAAAGTGGACACACATTGTTAGGTTGCAAATATATATCCATATCAATTCAAATGCAAGACACTGTTCTTTGACCCAGGGTACATGTCTCTTTCACTAGGGTTAATGTCTAAAACAGCTTAGCATAGGTCTTAATCTTGCCTTGGGCAAAGAATTTACCTTCTGTAATTATGTCTCTACTTAGGAACATGAGTAGAAACACAGCTCATCTATAAAATAAAAAGTCTTCTTTTTTTCTGAAGAAAAAGACTGTTTCAAATTAACACTTCTCAGGGAGGTCACTCAGTTTTAATAAGCTAGAAGATGGATAGAATAGCCAGTATCTATCAGCCTTTAAGTATTAGATTACCTAGATTTTTGAGTCTTGTAACAAATTTTCTCCATCCTGTTGAAGAAGGCTGCCAGTTAGACTGGAGGGCTGCTACTCAAACTTAGCTGACAGTTAAGGAGGAAACTGCATTTTTCTCTTTTAGAAAAAACTGTGTGATATTTTCCACGTCAAGCTCATCTTCAGTCTTAAACTTTCTTCTAGACTTTGATTTTCCACATATCCTAATGTTTTTCCATTATCAGTATATTCTATTCAAAAATGAGGCATTTGGCATCCAGTTTTTTTTATTTTGTTCTTGTGTTCTAGAAGGATGATTAAAACAAGCAATTCTAGCATTCTGATAGGACACAAACCGGATTACTGCTTTCCCATGTAGTGTATAAAATGTGAGAAGAGATGCGACCTTTCTTAATGAAGACAAATCTGCTTCACCATTGGTTGAATGATCCAATGAGATTACTGTTGGAGTCTATTCCTTCCTTGAAAGTTGGTTCACTCAGACAGGCAGAAGTACAGACCAGCTTTCCAGTTCTGTGATCTGTTGCAGATGTCTTGGTTTTCCCTGTGGGCAAAACACAAATACAAATCTGTGTAGTGTTATCGTAATTCAATATTGTGCATGTAATAACATTCTAAGAGAACATTTATGATTACAAATACATGTAAAGTGCTGTACATCTAATGTATACTTTCATATATCTCAGATATTTGTATCTATGTTTTTTCTTTAATTAGTGTTTAAGTTGCCTCTACTGCTGTGATACCAGAAAACCGGTATATAATTCACCATGTTAAGTTTATACTGATACTTGCAGTTCTTTAACATACTTCTCAGGTTCTTGAATCTGAAACCAAGAAGGAATATCTTTTAAACTATAACAGAATGATTTGCAGGCAATTACGTAACACTTGCATCCAGTTCAATGAAAAAAAAAAAAAAAAAGTTAAAGCTATTAATGTGGATGCTGCAGCTGCCACAGTGTTTATAAAACAAAATATTTGTAAGTTTTCTGAATGGTTACTTAATAAATTTCAGTTTCTGTTGTCCCGATCATCTGCACAGACAAACTATCTTTTCTGTTAAAAAAAGGATTTGTAAAAACTTGAGCTTTGCTTAAGACAAAAATAAACAACTTGTTATTGCTGTTCTAAAGCTGTTAAGATCATTACAATCAGTAATGCATTCTGATGCCAGAAAGGAACTTACCCTCTTATATGATTCTTCACCCTATGAGGCTGGGCAGTTCTATCACAACAGTACAAGGATGACTGCTGAACATATGATTGATTTTATGTCCAGAGCTATCTCCAGCAGAGAGGATGTATGTTTCAGTCACTAACAAAAGCTGGATGAAGTTGTCTGGAGTGCAAAATGGTTAGTTATTGCGTATTTAACTGCCACTACACTGTATGCACAGGGCAGAAAATGTGCCAGATTCTTTATGCAATGGGTGTAAAAAGATTCATATTAAGTCAAGACAGGTCATTATGGTTTTATTTGACCATTACATTTACAAATAGACATACTCCAATGCATGAAAGAATATTTTATTATAACAACTAAGTTACAAGTGAAAAACTGCCTGAATGAAAATTTCTTGGTTAGATGTTGAATCTCAGAGTGCTGTTTTGGCCAATAAGCCTAATCAGTGAGGTTTTGGGAGGCAAATATGGTCCATCTATCACAGCACCTCACTGGTGGATTTAGGTCTAACTGACAGTGAATGAAGTTCAGACCTAGTATGTCTCTAGGTACAGAAAGCAAAATGGGACTCCTTTTAGTGGTCCTGTGAATCTTATTAGTGAGAATAGAGCTGTCCTGAATTAAATGCATTTCAGGAGTGGTTTTTTGCTTCAGTTTCGTCAGAAGGTAAGATGGTGCCTGAGTTTCACCAGGACAGTGCACTGAGGCTTTTCAGCTTTAAAGCTGTCATACATTGAAAGCCTGCAGAGGGTCTACAGATAAAGCCATATAAGTTTGACATTTGCTGACTACAGTGCTTAATGATCACACTAGATCTCTCTGAAGTCATTTGTGATCTGAAAGCTGAAAAAAAAAAAAAAAAACTATTAAAGGAAAAAGTAAAAAGCTGAGAGGCACCCAAAAATACACATTCTGCATTTCTTGCAAGTTATCTGTGATCCCAAAGGACTGAATGTTATGTCAGTGTATCTGAATAATTTTACAGACAAAATAACAGAGCTAGATTTGCCAATTTAAATTCCATCTCACATTCCATTATCTTCTCAATAGACAAACAAACACCAGGATGAAGGCCAGTTATCTTGTGAATCCTGTTTTGCGAATACACTGCTTGGACTGCAGCTGTCTCTTTACCTGGAAAAGAGCAAAGAAAGGAAGACAGGAGAAATGGAAAAATAATGCTTGCATCTCAATTTCCAAAGCATTTCCAAAAGACAGAATTAGGGCAAAGACATGGGTGAAAAGTATTTATGTTCACTGTAGCTGTGGTATAAGAGAACAGTTTTTTGGATCTTCAAATGAAATGAAAATGAATTTGAGCAAGGGATTGGGAGAGGGGGGAGGAGGACAGGGGCATGGGATGTGGGGGTGTTATCTTTTATAAAAGGGCTGAAAAAGAATATGGGAGTAGCAGATCTTAACTAAATGGTTCATAGTAAATATTAAACTCTTGATGTAGCCTCTATCAGCTGGTGAATCATTTGTGGCAGATTTTTGCAGAGACATTGTTTCTTTCAAAGATGGGAAGTATTATGTCAGGAAAAGCATCTAAATAGTATTACTCATTATTTTATTTGCTTCTCTTCAGTTTATGTATTTGTTATTGTTTTCTCACCCTATGCCTTTTCAGAGTACTGTGCTGAGACAAATTGGTACACGTTCCTTTTAAGTATGTTTTTCCTCCTCAAAGACTTGCTTTGTTTTGTCTGCCTGAGAGCAGCAAAAGAAACAACTTGTATTTGAGCACAGAGCAATAAAAACCATTGTACTGTTAGATGTGGTATTCTTGAAGGAGAGGATGCTACTGCATGTTTGTGATATTTAAGACCATACTCTAGAGAAAGGCTGTTCAGACTTTTTAGATCAAAATCAAAATAACATTGCAAAAATTAAAATTGAAAAGAGAGGATCATGTGAGACAAAGATGTACTAACAGTATGCACACTACCCGTCTTAATGATACTAACAGGACAATGTTTCAAATAAATGTTGATATAACAATATATTTTTAATGCATTATCACCATCTCAGCAGCAAGATCAGTGAGATTTACTTCATATCATCTCTTTTAGGTGTCAGATTTAGCTTCCCTATTCAGTAAAGAAGAAAATTATATTTCTATCCCAACTCTCCATACACACCTGCAATACTCTGTGGGCTTCCTTCTATATTGTAACCACTGAAAAGGCCACCTCACTCTTTGCTAATTTCTATATAGGCTATGTGGTGGGTTTAAATGGAACAAAGTCAACATTTAGTTTCAGAGCTGTAGAGCAGTTCTGAAGTGAGTTCCCTGGTCATACCACAAAAAGGATGTTTGTTTGATAGGCAAAAAGAGTATTTTTGTTGACTACAACCAAGATTCCTTCTACAAGAAGGTAAACTGGGATGTCCATTCCAGTTGCTTACAAGCTGTGTGCCACAGAGTCATAAGGGTCTGAACCAACTGTTCCACACTACCATGAGTTTCTTCAACACATGTCCTATGAGAGGTATATGTACTTTCACGTATGCTATTACCTGCTACTTCTTAACTCTTTGATTAATACACCTTCTTCATTCATCCGCAATTCCCTTGCTTCAAATTAGCTTTTGTCTTCTTCATCTGTAGTTCATTAATATCTTGTATATTCTGTCTCCTTCTTTCTTAATATTGCTGGTTTATTATTGCTGTATTTTGCAAAGACAAAGATTCAACAAGATCCCAGCTGGGTTCCCAAGGAAATGATAGCTCGTTCCTAAGGAAATTATAGTGTCAAAAGTTCACATGTGAGCCGGAGAATCTTGTGGGAGTATCTTACTGCTGAAGGATACCAAGAGGGTAGGCAAACAATGCCTCAATTCGTATCAGAAGATATGAAGATTTCAGAAGACTTTTTATGAAGACTCAGGACAACAACTGAACTTTGGGTGCAAGGTAGAAAATGTTCATCCATCACAGATCTCTTGAGTTTATCTTCAGGTGAGAAGGTACCACCAGGACTACTCTTTGACTGCATGCTCACACCTGAAGTACTGGGATCACCATATAGGAAAGTTTTAGGAGCCTGTCTAGCACTGTGTTATCATTCCCTTTTCCCACTGAGGACAAGAGCACATCTACAGATACCTTTCCAGCTTGCTCCCTGTCACAGATTGTATCAGGAACAGCCTCTGTGAACACTCTAGTTTCCAACCTGAAAAAATTGTAGTGTTCTTCTGTACCTGTCATTCTTACATGTGCACAGGGAGGGAGGAATGACAGCCCTGGTCTCAGAGCTGCAGAGAGTTACATAGCACTGAATCATAAAGGCTGTATTGTCTTTAAAAGCTGACCTGAGGCTCTGAGATGTGAGGAAATCTTCTGTCTGGTCTTTAGGTATGTCAGAAAGCACCTGCCCAGCCTGTGTCCTGCATGACCCTAATTCAGCCCCGGTACTAGTCAATCTGCAGTAATGCAGTCACCCTAGGCTCCTCTGAAGACCTAAGCACGTGCTTCCTTCCCCTTTTCAAAAACAGTGGGTTATGAACTGATTATATGGTCAAAGAGGCACCCATAGGATGGTTTTCTGTCATATGGCCTTTTAAAGCTCTGCCTAAAAGCTAGAATGACAAGGAGGGGAAAGGGTCTTTTTATTCAGAATACAAACCAGTTAGTGGTAGACTTAACATTTGCTGGTTGTAATGTTTCTCCATCCCCTTCCCTCTGTCCTTTTTCATCATTCACAAAGTCTCAAAGGACAGTCCAGCCCTCAGTGGGCTACTGCAAGTAAGCAGTGACAGAGCAAACCTTCCCTTAGGACTTCACTGGGTCACAGATTTCTTCATGTAGTTTTGAGTAACCACTTCAGCCTCAGGTGGACACAGGTTTGCAGGAAAGACATCAGAAGCAGGTTTTCACCCCTAGTTTTAGCAGGAAGTCTGCAGGTAGAGACTCAGCTGTGAGTTGTGAGCTGCTTTGCAGGCACACTATCACTTCTCATGGAACACAGTCTCACTGAATGCTCTGTTGTTACTTAGTTTGAAATCAGAAACAGCAAACTTTATTATCACTAAGAACTCCAGCCAGCTGATTCTAACAAAGGGCAGACTTAGGGTTTTTTTCACCATCTTTATGACACACATCCACACCTGTTTGGGTCTGTTACAGGATATAAAGCAGTCACCAAAAACACAGCGTGGGTGACCCTGCTACCTTCTAAAACCTCAGAGACTGTACTTGGTAATGCTCAGAGCAGGAGTGTGTTTGTCTGTTTTTTTTGTGTTTTCTGTGTGTGTGTGTCTGTACTGTTCTCATAGTGCAAGATAAAGTAAGAGATTACCATTACCATCAGCATTACCTTTTCTTATAGAAAGCAATATATTTTTGAAGATACTTGGAGTAGCCTGCTCCAGCCCTCTGTTTGTCACACAGCCCCAGCTACGTTAGATTTTGATAACCAAAGTTACACTTCATTTTCACCCTATTAAAGTTTATATCTTCCTTGTCCACATACAACCTTATGATCTATTAGTGAGGGGAATAGGAAGCATTTCCCAGTGAACTAGCATGAACCAAATATAGTGAATTATTGAGTCTATCTTTTCAAAGAAAATACTAAAATCCCCACAATTTTGAGACAGGAATGTATAATTAACTACACTGAAATAATAATAAAAGAAAAAAAAATCAGTGGATAATTCAATAGATAGTTCACACACAGTTTAAAAGCCCATGGAAACCAAAGTCTGGGCATTTTTCCTGATATTATCCACATTATTAAAAAAGAAGATTTGGAGAATGACGCCTGTTGACCATTATTTTGCCCACAGTAGTGGCTTTGCTGACCTTAATCTGCTCAGACCAATGATCAGCTGTGGTTCAATGTTGCAGGGCTTCATGAGACAGCAGGAGCGATAGCCACTCCCTTTCACATAGGTATGATTTTCTGAAATGCTAAGCCATAATAATGAATTAATACTAGCTCACAGTGCTATTAACTCACAGAAGAAATCCTACACTGCCCCTGAAAAACAGAGTATTACATTTATTGATAGTCACCCCATATGCCCAAGACAATTGAATGCTGGTGTGTTAATGATACATGAGCAGAAATAGAAACAGGCACGAACACAGGCAGGAATAGAAACTAGGTTTGTTTCCATTTGTGGGGTTTTATCTGAGTCATGTTGAAGTGGGCTGTGATATACTACTATCATTTGCCTAACACAGAAAAAAGACCAGTGTGACACTTTATAATGTGGTGAGACCTTGTGGAATACCTTTACTTTTTATAGCTTTGTGTCACATGTGAGATGGAAATATTAAGTCTAGGAGACAGAACTAATCTATCCTGAAGTTAAACCCCCAGCCACATAGAGTGTACTGTAAGAACAGAGCTTCAGTTTATTCACTCCTCCTATTGTACCATTAGCAAGTAATTACTTGCTAATGTAGGCCTAGCCAATGAAGCCTGGAGGCTGTTTTAAATTTTCTCTTTGGAAATCCTCTCCATAGCCCTATCTTCAAACCATCTAACTTCATATGGTTCTTTGGACATGAAGAATGATCCCTGTCACGAAAGAAAGAATTAGCAGTGATAATGCAAAAAAGGCATGTCAGATGAGTTATATTCATGGAGAGGGCCACTCTCTGAAGGACAGTGAGAGTAACCATCAGGGAAAAATATAACTAAAGAAATCCTTTTGTAGTCCATTTTGCTTTTCTCTTTAGTCAGTGGAAAGAAAATACATAACACTTCTGTTCTTAGCCATACCACCAGAGTAGTCCCTGTCGTTATTGAAAATTATTTACCTGTGTCTAACTGTGGCTTTGTTTTTCTGCTTGTCATCATAGTATCCAAACATAGTGCAGTTTAATCAGAACTTTGTAATGAGGACCATAACAGAAATACAGAGGAAACTTGTGTCTTTCCTGTTATTTCTTGATAAAACAAAAAAAAAAAAGGAAAAAGATCCCCAAATGAGGGGGACAAATTCAGTTCTCCAGTAAGTTTGCAGGTCTGTCTGTCACTGAGGTTAAGAGTCACAGGTGCACATAGGAAGGTAAAGAGATGAGATCCAGTGTACATATAGCCTTTCTTGAATAAAACTGTTGTCAGGTATTTAGGATGTCCTCTTTCCAGTGTTTATTCAGAATGTATTTTTGGTGCAGCTGGGAATATTATACTAACAAATAAGCAATCCCAAGTAATGAGAATGTAGCACAGCTGATACTCTTAAAGGTAAACATGAGAATTTGTTTCACTTCTAGCACAAATGCAGATATAGCTACCAACAGGGATGTGTGATGAGTGACTAATGTCAGCTCAACATGAAAGGCTACAAAGGCAAAAGAAATTCTCTGATCATTAATCCTCTCAGGGTATCTTATCATCACTTAAAAGCCTTCTAGTTTCTGAGCTGGAGAGGACTGGCTAAAGGTCAGTTATATATTTATTTATTTATAAATGTTCTGATGATTTCAAAGCAAAGTTATAATAAATATTTTTCTAATATTCTCATTGTCTCTCCAGTAAGTTAAAATTTAATAACTGCTGTTTTATGAGCAGAAAAGTGTAACCTACTAGTAGGGCTGGGGAAGGCCCACATTAAAATCAAAACATGAAGTAGATTTGTTTAGACTATGAAACACTGAAGTTAAGAAGGAAGTTGGTAAACAACACTCAGAAAATAGGGCCAAATTCTTTCAATTGTTTTGATTTGAATCTGAAGCATTTTCACTGACCCTGTTTAGAATATTCTGCAATCAAACATAAAAGAAGAGCAAAAAATCAGTTATATCTGACCACTAGTCCATGGAGGAGGGAGACCAGATCTGGTATCAGCTTGATATTTGTATAAATCTGGGAATTACTCCAGTGAAGTTCAAGAGAAAAAAATTGCATCTGGGTATGTCAGCACATCAGAGGTCTAAAGCTCTGATCTCTAGTCTAAATTAGCTTCTGACTTGGACTGCACAAATGTACTGGGAATAAAGAGACAGTAAGAACCGTCTTTATATATCCCAATGGGCAAGAGTTCTTGATCAGAACATGCAGATTTAAATCAATTATATTAATCTTGTTAACTCGCCTTGAGCATACAGAGAAAGAGAGTGGAGGAAGGAGAAGATATCAGGTTCTATGGTTTCCTCATGATCCTGTATGCTGGAGTTAGTAAGAAAACAGTAGTAACCATCAGGTAAATAAGTAATTTGTTTCTTTAGAGAAAGTAGAGAGCAGAAACAAATGTATTTTCTCCATCTTTGTTTTAGGCAGAGCTGAAAGCAAACAATCTGCATATCCAGAAAAGGAAAAACTTTCAACACTGTTAATGAGCTTGTTACTCTCTATCTCTGCCTTCTCCTAGATTGTGTTCTGGTCCCTGTTTCCATTTTAATTAACGTAAAAATTCCCATTTGCATTAAGAGTCTGGTTATTTTACATCTCTATATCTTCTTTTTTTTTTTTTTTTTTTTTTTTTTTTTGCATTTCACTCTTTAGCACTGAAATGCCATAGCTACTTCAATTTGTTTCATAAACATATTTTAAAATTACAAGGAATTTGCTCATCAAGACAGATTTGCAGAAATTTGCAAAGATTTGGAATATTCCCAAATACACAAATGGAATTTGTGGCTTTGACAACAAGACTGTTTGTGCATAGAGCCATGAGTAAAACTAATTTTTGTAATGATATGTGACAAATCAATGAAGAAATACTTTTACGATATGGAACCATGACATGTTGCTCCATTTGTATTTCATTATACCATGAAACTGAAGTTTTATGATGTCATTAAAATGCATATAAAGTAATAAGGAATCAACATTTATCAGAAAAATAATTATTTGAAAACAGCCTTGTAATAAGGCAAATAAATAAATAAATAAACAAACCTATCATTTTTATATCAGTATAGTAACAACAAAAGGCCATGTCTGAGATAAATGCAGCAAAACAATGAAAATAAAAAGGCACCATAATCATGTCCTTAATTATAGAAGAATTGTAACAGCTCCAATTTTTCTGAACTAATTTTAACATCTACTTTTAGGTTTTAATTCATACAAAGTTATTTGGTAGTTGAAGCGTACATAGTATATATTGGTATTTGTTTGTCATTCGGTGTTGCATTTAAATACCATTCTCTAAAAATGTACTGAGGATAAATTCAAGCTGTTAGTTTAGTGCTTGTCAGTTTTTGTGAATATTATCTATCTAAACATTTTGAATGGAGTAATAACAATACAACACACAATTCTGCCATCCTTCCTCACACATGGAAACAACTTGATCCATTAAAAGTTCCACTAGTTCCAGATAGGCTTCTCACAGAATAAAATTATCTTTAATGTATTTAAGGTTGGGAAGAAAAAAAATAAGAGCTGTTGAGTACCCAGGATGCAAATTAAAAGGGGCAGTTCTAAAGACCAAGGACCAAAACAAATGTGTATGCTCTGTATAACCATTCAAGGATACTCTGGAAAACTGAAGTTTGGCTTATTTCTCTTTTTTTTTCCTGTTTTTTTTATTTTGCACAATAAACCCATATCAGGTCCATGTAATATCTCATTTAACTAGATATATGGTATAGATATGACTTTCAAATTAAACTGGAAGGTTCTTTAACTATTAATACAAAATAACAGATGTGGTTTTCTTCCATGAAATCTTAGAACAAAAATTCACAGAGGAGTTAATTTCCAAAACTATGTAACAAAATTTATGTGTCTCACACAGACATCTGTATAAAAGATAGGTATCTAATACTTTCAGCATTATGATCAACAATGTCTGCACAGTGATTTAGCTAATCAGTTGCCTGCTTGCAGGGACATGTAAAACTTCTTAGATTCTCTTCATTTTACTGACTAGATCTTCAAAGAGAGATTCAGTTTCCCAAACACAGACATTTTGGGTGTCAACTCATCTTATTTCAACCTTTTACATTTTGTTCTATAAGTAGTGCTCTTTTAACACAGAAACTAAATTTTTGAAATAAAAGTATCAGTAACCCAGCCCCAAACATTTTTTCCACATTTAGATCTGCCATATCTTGCTAGTGAGAGCCCTGAACTAGGATGCTGCCACTCAACATCAATAATGAGATCATTTACTGTGACACTTAACTAAACTGTTCTCGGGGGACTGTTTTGCATACAATAAAAAAGTTGCCAGTTACTGTATCCTGCTCTTATGAGTTATTAATTAGATACTTCTGACAGTTAAAAATATTGGTTTTTCATATCTAAGCAAATACTTCTGTAGTTTCTTGTTGGAATTCTGTCTCAGGATGTGAATTAGAGGATTTAAAGCTGCATATTGGGGTGAGTAAAGACAAATATTGTATTGAAGAATGTGATGGAGAAACCTAAGCCATATATCAAGTTGTATAACCTTCTAGAATCAATATTTTATTATACTGAGATAAGTATGAATAAATGATAAGCTTTACTTTACATACTGAGCTGAGAGAAGGGTCAGGAGTTTGAGGGAAAGTATCAGAACTCTAAATGGAGGAGGAGGAGAACTGATGAACAATCAAATTAATATCTGAGAAGATATATTATATGTGGTGACTAATCTCATACTTCAGTTTTTCTGCTGTGCTAGGATATTAGGGCTGTCTTTCAAGCCCAGGAAAATTTCCCCCAGTGGTAGTGGAAAAGATAATGTAAAAATATATAAATATTATAGCAATAATGTAAAACCATACAAATTTATGGCCATTTCAAGGTCAGAAAATGGACCAAGGAGGAGGCTAATTTTTTTACTGCCTCTTTCTTCTCTCTAATGCACAGCCAGCCATGTGCTCTAAACACATTACTTCAAAATCTGCTTTACAGATGGCAGAGCAGAGAATGGTATCAAAATAGATCACTGCGTCATGAAATGATACCCCAGTGAAATGACAAAAAGTTATGCATTAATTACAGTTCTGGTGGGATGGGTAATGACCAATTAAGTTATGAGCTCAGTTGTAATGCATATTTTATATTCAGAAAGAAAACAGTACCAAAACCACTCAAAAAGTATGCCTCTCAGCTAAATAATATGAAGCTTTGAGGCAAGACAAATTCTTTGTTCTATTACATAAAGGAAGGGGAAAGCTTTTCCTTACTACTATTTATTTGCATGTCTGAAAGATAATATGTGGCTAATAAAACATTTAGGAGCAATCCTACTACAAAACGATGCAAGAGTGGATCTCTATCTTCAGAGACGTCAGTCAGAGGCACAGATGTGGACTGTGCATCCATTCCAATAACTTTGTTTTCCTTTCTGATTGAGTTTACATGCTGAAAGCTGTTGTCCCAACATGTCATTAATATCAAGTAAGGAGTTAGAAATTACTATTTTTCCCTACTTTTTCTCACATTTTTCTACAATGCTCACAAAGTTTGCACTATATTTCTGTTTTATTTGCACCATTCTAAAGAGTTTAGACCCTATGTAGTTTTAAGCCCCTTATAATAATTACATTTCATTTACAAATCACTGCCTTTTGTTCTCTGAGTTATAAATGAAACAACTTCCTGTTAGTTAACTGTAAAAACATTTCTCAGGATATTTCAAAATATCATATGAAATGCTTACACTTTCACTGACAGTGATCATGTAAGAGAAATTCCTGAAGTCTAGATAATCACACACTTGTTTCATGACTATTTTCACAGCACATGGTTTCAAGGCTTTAGTTAAAGCTGGTCTGATGACTCGCCTGCTAGCGCATGGCACTACCAAGAGGAAAGATTTAGGTTAGTACCTCAGGCTTACTAGGACAATCAAAGAGCTCAATTTCAGTGACAGCAGGATTGTACAAACAGTATGACTTACTTAAAAAAGGAAAGAAGATATGTAACACTGTAAGGAAAGATTTGTCCCAAAGTGAAGTGCTCACCAGAAATTCAACATTCCCAGAAGTCTTGTATTATTTTAATTTCCAGCATATTTAGACTTTTACTGGTTTACTGCAAAGCATGAAATCATTCCAAGGCTTCCCAGCAAAATAGCTGAATTTTGCCACCCTGACTTTCCAGGATGAGGATCAACCAAAACTGGAATGTTCCTCCCTGGAGAAAGAGAGAAAAGAAAAGGGTGGAAGATGTGGGACAAATAGATAAGAAGGACAAGGGACAGGAGGAACACCAAAAAGCCATCATACTTTTCCCACTATTGCCATGGAAGGATAAAGACAAAAAATGATGCTTAAACCACAGGACATCTGCCACCTTCTGTTTCCCTACCACATCTTCGGTAGCAGCAACCAGCTTGACTTTCTAGGGCTCTGGCAAAGGCAGAGGAGGGAAAGTACTTATTTGTCCATCTCCAACGACATGATCCCTCAAGCAGCTGATCACTCCAGCAGTGCCCAAAGGTGTCACTGGCAAGGTGTGTGTCATAAAAGGGGTGAAAATATACTTTCCACAACTTGACAAATAGGAGAGGCATACAAATACATGAAACAAAACCCCATCATTTTCCCATGTGACAGTTTTGCATAGTTGTTGGGACCTTTTTCCAGTAGAGAAATTAATATAATAGAAATAATATTCAATGTGAAGGATTGATGACTTATGATCAACCTGGTGTCAACCAGAACTCCCAGGTGCCTCTCTATAATGCTGCTTTCCAGCAGGTCCACTGCTAACTTGTACTGGTGCCTGGGGTTATTCCTCCCCAGGTGCAGGACCCCACACTTGCCCTTGTTGAACTTCATCAGGTTCTTCTCTGCCCAGTCCTCCAGCCTGTCCAGGTCTCGCTGAATGGCAGCACAGCCTTCTGGTGTATCAGGCCTTCCTTCCAGTTTGGTATCATCAGCAAACTTGCTGAGGGTACATTCAGTCTCTTCATCCAGGTCATTGATGAACCCACTGAACAGGACTGGACCTAACACTGACCTCTGGGGAACCCCACTAACTACAGGCCTCTAGCCAGACTCTGCACGGTTGATCACAACCCTCTGAGCTCTGCCATCCAGCCAATTCATGATCCATTTCACTGCGCACTCATCCAAACCACAATTCCTGAGCTTACCTATGAGGATTTGTGACAGATGATGTCAAAAAACTTGCTGAAGTCGAGGTAAGAAACATCCACTGCTCTTTCCTTATCTACGCAGCCAGTTATACTAACATAGAAGGCTATCAGGTTGGTCAAACATGATTTCCCTTTGGTAAACCCATGCTGACTACTACTGATAACCTTCTTTTTCTTCACATGCTAGGACGTGCCCTCCAGAATTTGTTTCATCACCTTTCCAGGGATGGAGGTGAGGCTGACTGGCCTGTAGCTTCCTGGGTCTTCCTTCTTGCCTTTTTTGAAGACTGGAGTGATGCTGCCTTTCTTCCAGTACTCACACACTTATCCTGTTCTCCATAACCATTCAAAGATGATGGAGAGTGACTTAGCAATAACGTCCGCCAGCTCTCTCAGCACTCATGGGTGCATCTCATCAGGGGCCATGGATTTGTGGATGTCCAATTTGCTTAAATGACCTCTAACCTGATCCTCCTCAACCAAGGGAAAGTCTTCCCTTTTCCAGAGTTTCTCTCCTATCTCTAGGGTCTGGGATTCCTGAGGGTCTGTCTTAGTAGTAATGATGGAAGCAAAGAAGACATTCAGTAACTCTGCCTTCTCTGTATTATCTGTCACCAGGGCACTCACCTCATTCAGTAGCAGACCTACATATTCCCTAACCTTCCTTTTGCTGCTGATATACTTGAAGAAGTCCTTGTCTTTGACATCCCTGGCAAAATTTAATTCCAAGTGGAGCCTGGTCTTCTTCACCACATCCCTGTATGCTCTAACAGCCTCATTGTATTCCTCCCAGAGGGTCTGTCTCTTTTTCCACTTTACATAAACATCCTTCTTACACCCGACTTTTGACAGGACTTAGGGTCTTATTGCATACCACAAGCTCTTCTTTCATATTTCTACTTAATTTCTAAGGTGTTTTGAGTTATTCAATTAAACATTTTGAGACTTTTGAGGGGCTTTTATCATTTGTTTGCATGCATGTTCTTAAGAAATATTTATGTTTTTAAGAATATCTCAATCAGTGAAAAAAAAATATGCATGATGTGCAGTGAGCTATTTAAACCTACCCAGTTCTGATGAGAATGTGGCATAAACTCTTGAAGTGCTGAAATAGCCAGCTTACCTGAATTAATGAGACACTGCCTGAGAATAATGGCAAGATGATACACCCATGGATGTGTACCTTAGTGTTTAGAGTTAAGTAAGTAAAGCTGAATCTTCTGTAACAGTTCGATAATCACGGCCTTTTTTTTTTTCTGTTGTTTTTATTTCTGATCTCCATTCAGAGAATTAGATCTCAAAATGAAGCCATTTTGAATTGTTCCAAAGTATGATTTTTTTAATAAAATCCAGATATGGCATTCATTCATCCTATGTTAATTTTGTCAGTTCTCTGATATGAAAACTGGTGTTTTCAGGTGCATTTAGCTGTTGATGGTTGACAATCAAAGCAAGAAGCTCACCCATTTTGATGAGAGCCAAAATTTGTCTAACAGTAAAAATGGGTGAGGACGTAATTTGGAAGAAGTATCTACAAACATTTGCAGAAGAAAAGTGAGAGGAAAATTCTGAACAAAATGTTTAAGTCAGAGCTAGCAATGCTCCCAAACTAAATGGAGGGGGAAAAAATACACCAGTGTAACAGGGAGATTAATGAACACAAACAAGACTTTTTGGCGAGTACTATTTCTTTTGTGTATGTATTAGTCAAATCTAGTCTTATGGCCTTGATCATGTTTCTTAAGCTTTCCTTACAGCCACTGTTTAGGCTACTTGTAGTCTACCTATAGTCACAATTAATTAATTAAAATAACATTTACATTTCAGGATTTTTTTTTCTACCTTTGGAAAATGAAAACCAAAGCATTCTCTACAGAGGTAAAAACACACTGAGTAACTTTCTATGTGGTTTGGATATTTTATATTAACCTTTGCATTATACATATGTAGTTTTTTTAATATCTGTAATGTCATTAACTCATTAATTCATAATTTCATTGTTTCTCTACTTCCAATCAAGTGTGTGAGGGGTAGGGAGGAAACAGAATTAGTATTATTCCTTTCATTGGCACAGTCATATTATAGATCTTTGTCTCAATTATCTTTTGATGTAACTTGGATAAGTATACTTTTTTTTTTTTTTAATCCTCATATACATAATTTCTTGTTTAATAACTATGAAAGTCTGCTTTTTGAAAATGGACTCTTCTGATACTGATTTGCATCTTTGCTTCAATTGGAATGCCTTTGGCCAGAAATTTGTAGTAATTTGGCTTCTTGCACATAAGCATATGACTCTAAATATTTGGCTGGGAGCTGGCATTTCATCATTCAGGGGCACTGTGACATTATGGTGTGTTACACGATATAATGACCTTATGGTCTGACATGATGAATTGTTCAGTCCCTGTAGAAAAACTAAAGGCTTTTAGATTGTGCTGATTATAAACCAACCATTTGCTCTGTACATCGATATTGTACTGCCGCTACTCAGAAAATGCATTTTTTAAGCAGCTTTGTGCATTTGGCCAGTCCTGCTTCTGAGCTTTAATAGCAAATTTGTAATTCAAGAATTACAAACTTGTATGCAGTTCAAATAAAGTTTACCTTCTGTTGTAAGTCTACAGGATTTTCTTTTTGAGCTACTGCTTCTGTTGTTCAGTTCTATTCAAGAATATAGAAATACCCAATATTTTTAAGGAATTAGACTTTAGCGTGGTGATTCCCCAAATAATCATTCAAAATGCTTGATCTAAAGTCATACAAAGCATCAGGAATTTTCAGCTGGTTTTGGATCAGGTTCACAGTTTTACTAATGAAGGGTGCCCAGCTGATGTATAAGTGCATCTAAGCCTTTCGGTGTGAATATTTTTATGCAGCTCTGCGGCTATTAGTATTTTTCAAAGGGTATAAGAATAAATAGTTAACTTAAAGAGTTTATGAATTTTGAATTTTGTTTTTATTTTCTTAACCCAAAGAAAGTGTTTACTGTCTTTCTGTATTCTTCCTAACACACCCAGATTCATATTGCAGTTTCCTGGTTCCTCTCTTTACTAGATTGTTGATCAATATTGATGTCAAATCTATGCTCTGTGAGAGAATTACTATACTTTTTAAAATATGCAAATAATCTAGAGAACAGCCACATGCTAAAGGAGAAAAAGAGAAATCCTACAGTTTATTTTTCATAGTGTAAAGATACAAATTTATTGAGAGACTGCAGCTTTTCCATAATCAAAACTATTTTTTACTGTTAGACAAATTTTGGCTCTCATCAAAATCTCCCAAGAAGAGACTGGTATTAATGGTGTCCAAAAAGAAGTTTAGCCATCCCATTAATTTTAAATAGTTCAAACAAATTCTTTTAAAAAATATTAAATATAACGGGAATAATTTGCTTTTTTTTTTTTTTTTGCCAGAAATTAACTATTAAAAAGTAAAACTGTATTAAAATTCTGCTTCTTTTAGAATACTCTAATATATTTTCTTTACTCATTTTTTACAGTTTTATGCCACAATGATGTGTTCTGTGAAAAGAAAAAAAAAATAAATCCATATCCAGGTCAAGAAGCCATGTGCCATGGTGTTTTTTGCATTAGCTACCCTAAAATAAAATGTGTTGACTGGTCTCAATAACTTCAGAGGGAGCAGGATATCAGTTCTGATATTTAACATTTCTCTGCTACTGATTCTGTCACTGGCTAAACATATAATATCTTGTCTCGATTTCCTTCTTTGTTTTTTGGAGCAGTAAAAATTGTAATGCTTTAGAGGCAGTGGAGATCCCCCTTGCTGAGGGCTACTGTGCAGGCAAAGGTACAGCATCCTTCCAATCCCCGTCTCTGGTGTGTGACAGTGTTTGGCTTCATGCTTTCATGTGCACTGTCTGCGCTCAGCACCGGAGGGAAGAAAAACTCACAAAGATTTTTACTGAGGGTTATAAAATTCTGTGGAAATGGATCCTAATATCCTCAAGGCGAAAACTGCCCTTGCTTTTGAGCAAGAATTATAAACATCTTTCAGCAGGGATAAAGTCTGCGTGTCACTTTGGCAATCAAACAGTTGTTCTGTGAGGCATTGAGAAACATGTAAAGCATTGTGCAGCCTTCTCTCTTGTCTGAAGCAGTGGGAACTTCTCTATCCATTCCTAAAGCACAAAAACATCAACTATCGGTGTTACTTATACAGCCACACTAATTAATGCTTATGTTTAGATGATATCAAATCTTTGAGGATTTTTCTTTTACCTTAGTATTTAGTTAATGATTTAGGTATTTTTGTCCCCAAGGCAATGAGGATCAGGGTTTTTTTTGGTAAGAACTTCTAGCATTATTTTATTTGTCATTTTTAAAAGACTAATGTCATAACTGGATTTTTTTTCCAGCCTTTTTTTTTTAATCCTCTGATACCTGCCCCAATGTCCATGGCTTTTCAGAATAATTATTAACACTAGCTTAGTGAGCTAATTAGCTAATTCCCTCTGGGAAGCCTGAAGAAGGCCAAAATATTTAAATGTTGGTTACCTAGAAACAAGAAAAAAATGTATTAAAGTAAGTTTTATAATTCCATATGAGTTTTCTGAAGATAGAATTTGTCTGCTTTTGTAAAAAAATAATAATTCAGTCTTACTTTTTAATTATGATCAACTTTGTGCATATCTCTAATTTATACTCCATACAGAGATCATTTTGACAAGCGTAAACATACACTTTCTTGATGAAAATAATTTTCTTTTCATGATTACACTTGCTGACTTCTCATTACTTCAACTGCTAGAAAGGGATCTCAAGGGAGTGGCTTAGACTATTCCCTTAAGGTCAAGAGCTTTTCAAGTGGATGTAAGTAATTGAGTTATAGGGCAAAGATGAGTAAAGCTTTAGGAAGTTAGGAAGAAAAATCCTCTTGATAAAGAAATGAATCTAATTTACAGAGTGTTATTTTAGTACATAAATTGTCTAATTATATTGTATCTCACAGGCAAATTTCCTATTAATTACTAAAAATGAAGAACCAATTCTGAACCAGTTCCAGGAATTATCACAGAGTAGAGGAGTTAGTGGTTCAATAAATCTCAGTGTGCCCTAAAAATGAATTTTAAATCCTGTACAGGCTTGCTTACTAATGTTTCGTCACATAAATATAGCTAAGCATCTGGGATGACAGAAAGCTGTAGTTTTCTAGAGAGAGTACTTGTAGCATTCTGGGTGGCAATTTTTCTGAACAGGTGTAGAAATGTGTTTACATCTACATCTCAACTAGTTATAAGGAAATCACTGTAGGAAAATTGGTACTTTTAGGTCACCACTCATCCACCATCAAGTACCTGTGTAAAATATACCAGATGAATCCGGCTCTTCACCTTCTTCTCACTATAAAGGAAATTCAACACAACAAGCTTCACGTGGCCATATCTGTGTGGGACTTTCACACTGGGGGTTTAATTTAATTACATTAAACAGGGGTACATAACACCATTCAGGTTCATCAAAGGATTTTGAGACTTTTACATGGAAAGACAATTATAAGCAAAGCCTACAAGTATGTCTGTCCTTCTCTGGACAATCAGCTGGATGTCAGGTGGTATATCTAGGGCTTCTCTAATGAGACTATGTCTGGGTGACTATATGGATCTGATAACATTGAGTGAAATGTAAACACTGCTCCTTACAGTGAGAGTTCTTATATTATTTACTTACATTACTGGAACATTTACAGCATGTTCTTTATTGTCTTTGAGTCTTCTGATTCAAACCTCTTGAAAACTCTTATGGTTTGTAGTTCTGCCCCACTTGTTAATCATGATGCTTGAAATGGAAGGAATGTTTTTACTTTGCTTTCTCTCCCAACTCACAATAGAGCCACCAGAATATCATTACACTGCTACAGTAAAGATAGCCTGAAAGGAGACTATGCATAAAAGAAAGAATTTTTATGAAAATGACCAGCCAAAACCGTAGCATCTTTGAAAATCAGCTCCTTGGGAATTCACCTCTAAGCCCAATGATGTTATCTTTGTTCTTGTGTAACTGGGCCAATCACTACAGAACTAAAGAGCCTGCCTAGGATTAAGTAGGCTTATCTGGAAACTAACCTTTTGAGACTAATTCCTGGGTCATTGCTTTTGGTTTTCTTTCATTCAAGAGTGGAAGACAACTGATACTGAAAGCATCTTATTACTGCAAATTACAGTGTTAAGGAGCTCTCATCTTGAAAAAATGAGACACATGACAAAAAATACACAACAAAAGATCAAAATTTCAGAAAAAATAGTTTTTCCTTGTTACTTATGCTGCTCCCACCAAACATTTAAAACATGAATTCTTAGTGAATATTTGCCAAGACAGAAACTTTAATCACTGAAGACAGTGTAGGTGTATTTATCCAGTTAAAGGTCCTGTTACTAACAATATAAGTTGTACTTGAGTTACTGTTTCAGGTTTTAACCTTATGAATAATTTTATTTATTCTATAAAAATGTGCTGCTTTCCCTTAAGTGTAAAATTTCAAAAAAATAGTGAGAAAGAAAAGGAGATACACTTAAATGAACAAACAGAACAAAACAAAACAAAAGCAAACAGAGGTTTGTTTGGTAGAGAACAGAAAATACTGTATGCAGTTTTATTCACAGAAGTCAGTGGGACTACCCAAAAGACAGAATTGCTCAGTTTCATAGTCAGTATTGACTCATAAGTTGGATAGTATGAGGGTAATAACAACCACTTTAACTGCAGGGGTACAAAGGAGAGACAAGATTACAGGGGTAGAAATGTGAAGAATAGTGAGGCTGCTGAACTTCACAATGGATAGTAACTGCACAGGATGCCATGGTCAATCAGGAGAGGCTCATCAGATGCTACAGAAGTGACATAAAATTTGCATCACATTCCTTCCAGTTCTGTTTTTTTATAGAACAAATCATTAACCAGCCTTGCGTCTATGTGCCTTTCTTCATGAGATGCCAAAGGAATAGGCACCACCTCGGTGTAAAGAAAAAGACATTCATGACACACACACTGTTCTTTAAAGCTTATACAAAATTATGTTAAAAAATTCACATAACCATTACAAACACATGATTCTTCCAAAAACTACTTGGGAACTTTTCTACATTTTCTTCTGTGTTAGTCCTTTGTTCATCTTCCACAGTTCATCCTCCTCTGTCCTTGTTTTACTAGTTGTGCAATTATTGCTTTGTTATGTGTATAAATTGGTTTGTTCTTCTGTGAAGAACTCATTATCTTCCCCCATTTCTTGTCGAACAATTTTTCTCCTGTTTTACAAAACTTTATTGTTAGTCTTTTCTTCTCAAAATAGCAACAGGAATTACAACACTGGCAATTTCAGAGAAATTAAAAGTGGTAGTGTTTTTAAACATCATTACATATAAATCTGAAAATATATAAATCAGGAAAAAAAAAAAAAGTTTGGTTTTGCACCAAACTTTAAAACATTTTACTTTATAAATTTTATATTCTATATTTGCCTATTTGGTGATGGTTAATAGATTGAAATTGAGAATGTTTTTATCCATGTATAATTTATATTTTTCCTTTTTTCTCAGGTTACAAAAGCAGTACTTTATATAGGGACTGAGCAAGAAAAGAAAAAAAAAAAAGGTCAAATTAATTTCTCTCTTTTACATGGAATAATAATAATGATAGCTAATTTATATTACAAAGCGTGTTATTTCAGACATGGAAAAACTGGAAAAAAAACCCTTTCCATTTTATTTATTTATTTACTTACTTACTTAAGAAGCTCAATGAATTAAACCTTTTCCCTAAAGGAAAACACATTGTCTAATTTTTTTTATGCCTAAAATTTAAAAGTCAAGTATTAGTGAAGAACTTGCTTGATAAATCTTGCTATACAAAAAAATAAGCCAAATCTCTTCTATATATATTAACTTTAAAGAAAAGCTATTTATGCATGATGGTATTCTACAAATTTTGATATGAAGCAAAGCCAGAATTCTGTTTATATTCTTCATGCATGACTTGTGATGCACAGAACTGCAACAAGGCAAGCCATTTCATGAAGTCTTTTAACACTAAACTGGCAGGACTACTTTCTCAAGGGCCTTTCTATGCCAGCTCATTCCTTGATCTCCTTTGTGTATAAATGCCAAGAATATCAACTTTTGTTTATGATTTCTAATAGATATTATTTTCCATTGGGGAGCAAGTCTTAAATGAGCCTGTCCTCTAAAATTCTTTGTCTCTTGCAACTTTTAGCATGATACTGAAACATCAGAAATAATTAAACTAAATTATATTGTAAATCCCAAGATAAAAGTGTGATTAATGATTAATTCTCTAATATTTTGTCAGAGCCCTCCTCATAATTTCAAAGCTCTAGCCTATATTTATGTAACCAATTCTCCCTAAGTTCTTCTTTCCACTACTAGCATGTCTATGTGCTGATTAATAAATAATTTGTTAAAGTTCTAACAATATGGCTTTAATAGTTATTCTTCTTAAACATTTTGATCCAAGCTTTGGTTTTCAAAAGTATATTTATTTCGACATTCATACTAACAAATTGAATTTCTACATATATGTTTCATTTTTGCATCAAGATGAATAAGACTTCATTTCCATAACAGTTAAAAAACCAAGGCTACATTTTGTATGGCCCTGTGTATCACTTCAGTTACAAAACAGGTTTTGTTCAAAAGAAAGAAGTTTAAGAACACTTTTTCTTAAACTGTATGTGCACAAAGAAAACAAGTACGATAAATGCAAATTTTAAATCTGCTTTTCTAGTGTAAACTTATTACACGTGAAACTATTACCTTGCTGACTTTTCAAATCCCCAGCAATTCTTACATCTCATTCTGATGCACACAATTTATCTATTGCTGTATCCATAGCTTTGAATTCATACTACAAAAATAGGCAGTCTAATTTAACATATTTGTTTGACTATAATACTTTCAGCTAAGCAGGGCTTTTAGTGGTCCGTATAGTAACCATGCAGTGTTTGTTTTAAGTGACTATATTTGACGTTCACATTCCAACATATCCTTCTTTTTTATTTTTAATATTGATCAGAATTTTTGGTATGTATGGATGTCAAAGACACTGAAATTATTCAGCCTTTTAACAACAACTATGAAAAATTAAATTTAACATTTAATTCTTTTCACTGCAATAAGAAATCAGGATAATTTAATTTTATTCCATTGGATATGTGAGTTTATTTAATTTACCCCTATTCTGTTACTTTAGAAATGCACTTATTTTCTAAATGTCAATAAAACTGTAAAACAACCCACAATACCCAGTGACCACCATGAAAAAACAAATAAGATTAATTGAATAACATTACTTTTCATGCACTTCCAGATGTTGAATTGTGCTATTATATTTCTGCTGAGATTGTAACAGAGATAAGTAAGACCACAAAAATAACTAGACACACAATGCAATATCTTCCCTCTTTGCTTAGACCCCAAACCCAAATTCATATCTAAGAAATCATATTTTATAGGACAAGGAAGTTTTAAGTTTTCAAGAAGATCTTCTGAAATGACTTGTATTATGACAAATAGCATTTTGAATGAGTTCACATGAGAAACCTACAGACTGCCTGTAGCTTGAAGTCCCAGTGCTGAAGAATGTGAATTTCTACCTTTAAGAGATGAAAGCCAGTTTAGGATATCTTTTTTGTTCAGCCTTAGAAACCTATCATACAGATATCTTTGACTGAATTGCTCCCCATAAGACTCTTTCCTTAATTAGAAAGGGAGAAAAATAGACAGTTCTAGGGAATGAAAGTTGGATTCTGTTTCAGACATCAACATTAAGATAAGATAAACTTTGTCTTTGAAGTTTTTATTTTGTTCTGCTGATTATAACAGAAGCCTAGAGTGAAAGCTCAGATTTAGATGCCTAAATAATAGACATCTCACTTCCAAGGCCCAGAGACCTTAGAGGGTACCTTTCAGAAAGTTGTAATTAATCTGAGTACATAACAAATTGCCTCTTTACCACATTTACTCATTTGGAATTTTTCTCTAATTCTAGTCTCACTAAGGTTGCTTTTGATTTATTCCATAGAAACAATTCCTCCGAGATATGACACAGCTCAATTTTCTCAGGAATGTCAAATGGAAAAACGAACTAACTAACTAACTAATTAGTGATTATTTTTTAGAGACATGGGGATGTGGCAAAGAGCTGGAGAATGTCCTGTGTAATGTATATATGGTCAGTCTAGAAGACATTAGACCTACACATAAGCCATTTTGTACCTGGAGGCCAGGATTGATCCTGGCATTAATGCCTTAGGTAGCATAGAGATTGATTGATCCTGGCATTAATGCCTTAGGTAGCATAGAGGTCACCAGATTAGTACGTAAGTGTTAGGGAGAGGTGGGTACCTGGAGAGAAATTCTGTCTTCCTATGTTTAGACACCTGTCAGGACAACAGTTTTGTACAGCTCAGCAGCAAATGATCTCTATTTATGGACTTTATAGAGAACTTCTGCAAATTCAGATAAAGATTTAGGTGCATGTTATAAAGTATACTTCTGTATACTCACATAGCTCTGCTACACATTGCTGTCTACTAATACAGCTTCCATAATTTACAACCCTGTTAATGTGTAGGTTTAGGTCAAAGAAAAGTGAGCCTGCTTTATTTTGATTACTGGGAATTTCTAAGCTATTTGTGCTTCTTCAAACCGCATGTTCATTTACCATGAATGGCTCCCATTTATCCCATTTGTCACAGTTCTCCAAAGTCTCTGAGTATGTAATTATACAGACGGATATCTAGAGGTACTTTCAGAAATGCTATGATCCTTAGTTTCTATTTAATTAATTGAGAATTAGATATTTTGAAAATTTTGTCAAACATCGCCCCAAAATCTTAGTAAAGATAACAGAAACAGTTCATTATTAATGGTGATGCTAGACAGCATCCTTCTGCAAAAAAAATTTTTTTTTTTCAAATTCTTAACAAATGTTCACAGGAATAAGTCCATGAAAGTGAACCTACATGTCACACTAGAGAGCAATGTCTTCAGAGAAACTTTTCATTTCCCAATCCAGGTCCAATCCTGAAACCAGTATTCAGAGTATGCATACGTAGCCACCTGGGAATATCCTAGAATAGAATTATGACAGTCACAAAATCTTGAGACCCCAAAGCTGTGTAAGAAGATTTTGGCTTTTCCACCGCTTTCCTAAAAAAAAAAAACTGATTTGCAAGTGGAAAATTTTTCCCAAGAAATAAGTAATTTTGGAACATATTCTGATGACCAGTCTTGCAGCATTTACACAAACAACAGTTTCACTTCCTTTACTGGTGTTTATTCAGTTATATATCGCTATCCTTGGCAAGCATGCTCTTGCAGATTATGATGATTATTGTTACAATGATCGCTATTATTATTATTACTGGCAGAAATTCAGGTTTCATCACAAAGTTATTTGAAATGAAACCCCATACCCAAATAACTCTAAGCTTTGGTGAAGCTTAAATAAAAAACCCATATTTAATTACATGCACTTTGTGCTTTTTAAACTGAAAAAAAAATCAAACAAACATAATTCAACTCCATTCTTATTATTTCCACTAAAATAATTGGTATATACTTATATGTACTATCATAAGACATGACAGAACAGAGTTTTTGTTTTGTTTTGGTTTGGTTTGGTTTGGTTTGTTGTTTTTTTTTTTTTTTGCAGTACCTGCTAAAGCCATACAGAAACTATGGAACTCCAGGAATTTCAAGAACTATTCTGAAGCTCCTTATCATCTCTTCCTTCCAGTAGAAAGATAAAAAAATTTATTACGCTGCCTAGGGTAAATTTATGCCTATCCTTATTTCTAATTAATATTTCAAGTGGTAAGCTCTTTGTAATTATCAATATTATATTTAATGTCAACACATTGAAATACAATTTCTTTTACATAAAAACTTTTTGAAATTTCTTTTCACTTTCAAACTCAGGTTTTTTGAAAGAATTCTGCAGGTTTTTTTGTTTTGTTTTGTTTTGTTTTTTCCCATACTTTCTTCTTGGTCTTTAAATCTGAGCATCATATGAGAGAAAAAGTGATGGGATTTTATTGACACCAAAATGTGTCTCCCAATACAAAAGGCATAATCTGTCCCCCAGTAAAAGAAAAACACATGGTAACAACTTCATGTTTATAACCAGCTCTTCTTTTATAAGTCAGTTTCTCAAGAATAGGCACAGAAATATTTGAGGGATTGGTTAGAAAATATATTCTGTTTCTTATGAAATCTGTTTGGTTTTATAGGTATGGAAAAAGACATCAGACATAAATAAAGCAAGAAGTGAACAGTTTTGAAAATGCTTCATATAAGCTTCAATAACAATATTCAATTTATGCCCAGCTGCAACTTCTTGGTTAAAAGCCCTAGACTCCAACTCCATATAAGGCTACCTGATAGGAAATATTGACAGAAGCAAGAGAAAACAGGCATTTGGTGGTTCGTAGAAACAGTACCACTGCATTTCCTTTATATATCCAAGTGGGTAAATCATTTTAACTGCTAAAACATCACCAGACAGAAAACTAGAATCATGAAACCTGTCTTCAGACACTGTTAAATTAGAAATTATACTTTAGAGTACAAAGTTAAGCTTCCTGTATAGTCAAGGCCTGGACACCTCCCTGTGTAACCTCCTCTAAGTGTTCCTGCTCCGGTGGGGGGATTGGACTAGATGATCTTTCAAGGTCCCTTTGAATCCCTGACATTCTATGATTCTGTGAAGAGGGAGGAAGAGGCCTCTATCTAATGATTAATGAAATCTCAATCATAATTTTAAGGTGCCGCTTACAGTCATAGTCCCTAAAATAGGCATGCCATTCACATTGGTATTTTGGTAGTAGAAAAGCTCTCCCTCAAAGAGTTTCTTGTTAGTAGCTAAGGATGAAGCCCAAAGAGCCAATGTGTCTAATATATGACTCCTCTGAGATCTTAAATCCAAACTGAGCAACCTAGTGAACGTTCACTAACTGGCTTTTAAGTCTGCAAGTTTGTATGCCAATCTAATGTCACCACGGAACCTGCTTAGAACATTACATACATAAACTTGCCAAAATCCTGAGAGATCTGAACATCGAAGCATTACCTTGTGGTTGTGAACTTGCATAAGTAGAATTCCATGTACCTTATGTGATCCTGAATGAATCATAATTACAAAAAAAAAAAAAAATAAAAATTCTGTAACTCAGTGATGAATGAAGTCTTATGGGGCACATGTTCTCTATGCCATCTCTTATTGGTTAACTCAGGTATTTTCCTGTACTGCACATTCCTTGTTAGAAAATCAGCTTGTAGGGCCTCTTTACAGGTGAAAGATCCAAGGGTGTGTTTTCCCTACATAATACCATAGGTCACAAATCTTCTTTGGTCTTCTCCAAAATTAACATTCTAGTCACATGACAGGGTAGTAATGTACAGAGATGCTACTGCATTATTCAAAATTATACAGGTTCATGAACCCTACTTGGCATGGCTTGTTTTCTTGAATATTTCATTGCATTCTTGATGAACAGATACTGACTCCAGTTCCACAATTTATCTGAGCAACAGTAGATTAGAAATACTTGGGCATATTGCACTGCATGATTCAGAAAAACATTGACATGTGCAATGCACTGTCAAAGACCTGGCATTTAATTTAACTCTATTTTGGCATCTGGCTTTTATTATTTAGCAAGCTAAACAGCAGCCTTCTATCTTTTAGCACACAGACTATGAGAAGAAATGATACATTAATACTGGGACAAGCCACACAGGTCAGTATGAAATTCACTAGAAAGCACAGCAGACTAAAATATTAGCACTATGTTTGATAGCATTCAGTTTGCTGACCAGTATTCATTATTTAAAGGTAGCAGCTAGTTGAGATGGACACCAAAAAGTAGGTTTAGCAGTATGCCTTTTTTCTCCTCCCTCATTTTGATATCCAAGCAAACAGTATATTTTACCTTTTGATTATAAAAGTTCTGCAATTTAAGTAGGCTTTTGCATGTTAATAAAATTTCACCTGGTATTAAAATGATGTTTTATTAGCAGGCACCAAACTTATATGTCAAGACTCAATTAAACAAACAAACAAACAAACAAAAACAAAACAACCCCCCCCCAAAAAAAAACCCCACACCACTAATACAATTCACGATCGATATTGCAAATTTAACATCCAGACTGAAACAAGTCTTCATAGACACAATCCATTTGTTACTCACTAGCCAGCTATATTTTTGTTTTAACAACATATGTAATGAAAAAGAAAAGCAAAACATCTCCTTATAGATTGTCTAACCACTGTGTGTAAAGTGAGATTATTACTCATCATATGTTAGTGTGTCCATCTCTGTTTAAATACATCAAGGAAGATGAAGATTTCACTTACAGAAATAATTTGTTATCAATTAAAAATGAGGTTAAGTTCCTTCATATAATTGTTTTAAAGTCCTGCATTATTTGTTTTGAAATATGACTGTGAGAAAATTATATCTTTTCTTTTAAAATTTACTCTTTTACTTGAACAAGGTCTCAAGTTACACTTCGTAGCTGTTGTATATCTTGGTTTGGAAAGAAAACACATCTTAGGGGATGAATCGTGTGAATTCCTTCTTTGAAATAATGTCAAAAGAGTATTTAGCGCAGTTTTACCAAACTATATATCCGTAAGCCAAATGGAGTCAGTAAGATTACTGAAGTACCTTGAGGGGATAACCTGAAGACCTCTGCTGGAAATGCAGCCTTTTTGCTGTGACAGAATGTAAAGTCTACAGTTGATCTGCAGATCTGTTTGCATTTGAAAATGAACCTGTGTACTTTTAAACTCAGTGTTCAGATAACAGGCTTAAATAACTTCATCCATGTGATTACGGGAATTTAGGGCACTGTTGAAACTGTTATCCTGAATAATTATTACCTGACAACACACACAAATCCTGGTCTTCTCAATTATTTTTTATCCAGCCTTTGTTACTCTCAAAATGTTTACCTGTGCTTCAGGAATTAAACTTCTGAATGCAGTGCAGCATTTTTCCTTTGCCTTATCTAGGAAGCAGGTTAACCAGCAGCTTGATTGTTTAAAATAAACTATGATAATTTTCTTAGAGAAGAACAAAGAACTTAATAGATCCAATGCTACAGAATGGGCCAGGAACTTCAAATATTTTCCTTATGACCAACTGACATATTTTGCTGTGGATAAATACTCTTTCGTATTTTAGGAAAACAGCAAATGAGCAAATGTTCAGATACAATTGTAATAAACCACCCGGATATTAGTTGCTTTTATTCTCCATCTTTACTAAGAAAGAAGATAAAATGGCAGCTCTTTCAAAGGGACAGGTTTCAAAGGGACAGGCAAACACAGATTTTATTTTAAATGGATGTCACTCCTATCTGAAAGCCTGGGATTAATGCCATGTATTAGGAACTCAAATATCATGCATTTTATAAGAAGCTAGAATCAAAGCACACGACCCATCCTAACAAAATTTAGCTGCTATTAAAAAGGATACTTTCAACAGTCAGCAAGAGGGGTAACTTATACCTTTTTCTCCTACAACAAGTCAGTATTTTCATCTATTTGCTCCATGGCAATTTAAATTAAAATCACCTTCTTACATATTACCTTTATGTCATTTCTTTATAAATGGTATTAGATGTATCTTCAAGATTTATTTTCAATGGCACCTAAAACATCTCACCATATAATAGATCTAAAATTGTGCAAAGCTGTGCACACACATCAGTGATATTTTCTTTATTTCTTCTTATTGTCTTTGAATACTTTTAGTGAAAAGAATACATTTTTATATTCCTTTCTGAATTAATTAGTAAATGTTTGTTCTACATTATTTTCCAAAGTGAAAAGGTTCAAAAAATGTGCAACCTATTAAATATTTTCATATAAAAATATTTCTGAAATAATTATTAAATTTTCCATTGAGTTATATTGTAGTGGTTTGTTTTCTTTTTAATTTTCTTCTACATCACAATAAAGCAAACTGAGGTGTATTCCTGATCAAAACTGGCTAGTACCTCTTATTTGGAATAACAACAACTTCATTGAAATCCACAAATTAAGCACTTTCAGGTGTGTTGTGTACTCATAAAGATAATGGCCAAAACATTGTGCCAAAAACAGTTCATCCAGCCACAAGTGATGATACATTCAGTATAGGGTGAACTGCAATTTCCATATCAACAACAAGCTAACGAGCCACAGCCCAGGCCGGCTGGCCGATAGTGGATTTGGGGGACATGCTGGAGTGCACGTAGCTCCATCTTCTGATACGCCCAGCTTGGCACACAAAGGGGAAATGCTGAGACACTTCAACATGGCCCGAGACTTGTCGAGACTCATCAATCTTTAGCAATCACCCCTTCCCCTCAGATTTTCTTCTTCTTCACAATAACACCTCCACAAAAGAACACTTACACAAGTAAGTGACTCAGAGGGCCATAAAAAGCTCACCTAAAACAACACTGGAAGGGAACCCACCACCCTGAGGACCTCTCCGCCCACCAGCCTCACCGTGGGAACTTGACCAGACACTGGAGGATGCTGCGCTCCAGAACTACAAACCCCAACATCCTTGCCGTGGGACAATGGAGGCCACGCATCATCAGACAAGTCTCATCATCCATGTTGCAGAGCTGTAAGAGTGACTGGATCCCTCACGTTATCTTTCTTCCTTTCTCTTTGCTCTTTCCTTCTTTTTTTTTTTTTTCTATATCCCTATTTCTTTGTCTCTTCTTCTGTGAGTGGTGATATCTTACTCTCTTTCTCTCTCTCTTATACCTTAGTTTTCCTTCCCTCTCTCCCACTCTCTCTCCTTTTTTCTTGAACTTATAAAAGTAACATCATTTTAAGTTCTGCTGTTAGAGTCTTGTTAAGTTTTGTATTATAGCTACTAATGGTGCCAATCCATCACTTGTAGAAGGACTTTAGCTTTTAATGATAAGTTCTGTGACATCATAAAATATTTTTGCCAAGTCACTAATCACTGTAATTAGTATTTCCACCATGTGCTTTTTAGTAAACTCATAATAGAATTGGACCCCTGGAGTGACTGTCTGCCATTCACTTCACACAACCGTGCAGAATTAACCCAGAGTTAACTCACACCTGGTCTCATCTGTTGAGTCAGAGCGCGTGTCGCGTTCAGAGTTAACTCATCCCTCATCCCATCTGTTGGGATGGGACAAGGAACATGTAAAACTGAATGGATTTCCTGTAGGAAATGGATTTCAAGTAGGATCTCAGAAAAGAACAGGATTTAGTGAAATAGTTTTGAAAGACTTATAAAGGAAATATTAGCCTTGTTCTTTCATACAGCATGACACATCTCGGGTAAGTAACAAGCCTCCCTGTGCTACAGACTCCTTGGATGTATAACTTGAATGTGGGATGATTTTCTGATGATAGAGAATCTATACAATAGTTCCTGTGCAACTTGCACTGCAAAGAGATGGACATGGAACACAGCTAGAACTCCACTAAATCTAGTAGTAGGAAGTGCATTTTCCTTTGATTGAGAAGAACAGAAAAGAATAAAGCAGGCCAGTACTTCAGTTTTCTATTTGTGTTGTGTACTCCTCAGTAAGTAGTAAGCATGTTCGATGCTCTTTTGGAAAGTATGCTTGAACTATTTTTTTTTTTTTTATTAGGCACAGCACAAATAATTGAAAATTTTAGCAGAGAGAAAGACAGTTGTTAGCTGAAACATTACTTTATTATATATCTCAGTTAGCTAAAGCTCTATAGGTTTCCAAAAGGGTATCAAGAATTTTGAATTATTCAGATCCCTGAGTACAGTTAATTGCTCCCAGAGTCATGCAGTTTGTGAAATATTCACTATAGTAAACTATGCGTGAATAATAGAAGTTGCTTATATTCAGCAGAGATATAATCCCTTGAAAATTATGCTTGTACTTTGTATTTCCACAGTTCTCCAACACACAAGAAAGAAAAGCAAGATTCTTTATAATTCTGATCATATACAGAGCAATGGATCAAAAGTGAATTGCCCATAGGATTTTTCAGTTTTGTTTTGTTTTGTTTTTTTTTGGACTAGATTACTTTATTCAAGTAGATCATAACATTTTGAAATAAATTATATAGATTGAACCATGGTGACTGAAATATCAATTTATTTACTACACTGCCTGTATACTGATGACTTAGAGTAACCTGAAGTAAACTTCTGTTAAAAAATGTGAGATTTTCTTTTTTTTTTCTTATATCATCAAGTCTGTGGCTGCAAAGACATGATCAGAATAAGTTGGAAAAAATCCATCTACTTCAAGAAAAGCAAAAAATACCAGAAAAATAGTGACTTGGACTAAGTGGGATGACAGTCAAATGGGATGACAAGCAAAGGGAGGACAAGAGACACTTCATAAGCAACAATACAAGCATAACAGCAGCCCATCCCAAGAGTGTAAATGTAAATAAGGAAATGCCTACAAGAGAACCTTATAGGGAAAGCTCTTGTACCTTTTCTGGGAAGTCAGCATGATAGGATACCTCTCTGAAGTGTTTGCACAAAACTTGAATCAAAAAAAAAGAATGAATTCAACGTCTTGCATGCATTTCAAGGGATCTCAGTGGGATCATGGAGATGTGGTGGGGTAGAAAATATAAATGGGTGATGCCATGGATGGATACAGCATCTTTAGGAGAACAGAGCAGGACAGTGAGGATAGGCAATTGCCCTTTTGTGAGAAAGGAGCACGAGTGCATTAATCAATAGTTGGAGATTTAAAAGCGGTCAAAACCCGAAACCAGCTCTTCAGTCCCCGAGGTCAGCTGACCAGAGTCAGCTCAGCTGGAGCCGAGACGGCAGATCCTGTGGTACAGGGAGGGTTTTCGGCTTTTGAGTTTCGAAGCACCTGGCAGCCCTTGCGAGTGGCTGATGTGGCGTAGGCGTTACCACGGTGATGGCAATCACAGCCCCACCCCTTGCCTTGAAAAAGTCTCTGAGAGGGCCCAACAGGTGCTGCGAGGAGCGACCAGCTTGTGAAGCAAGTGAGCACCACCCACACTTTGCTGCAGCAGCCACCGGTGTGGTTGTTCGTGCAGCAGGGTGCAGAGGTTGTCACGCCTTGGTTGTTAGACCATCTCACCTATTGCCAGCGTCCCAGACTGCTGCTGACCGTGGTCTCCTCCAGAAAGAGAGCTTGCCACAAAAAGACGGTGGTGACCCAGACCGAGGACCTTTCCTGAACCGTGGCTGTTCAGGTCTCCAGCTGCAGGGAGTGCCAGAGCCTGCTGCTGCCAGGAAAGGGAGGCCAGCACTCCACCTGCGTGAGGTGTGAACAGGTGGAATATCTGCTCAGCATGGTGGTGGAACTTAAGGAGGAGGTCAAGAGACTGATTACCATCAGGGAGTGTGAAAAGGAGATTGATTGGTGGAGTAACTCCTTGGCGTGCCAGTCAGAAAGGCCCCAGGGAAATACTGCTTAAAAGGTGATGGACCCCCTGTCCTGTCGGGCAGAGGCGACAGACCTGAGACAGCCCCTGCCCTGTTGCTGTTGAGCAGAGCCAGGGGACCAAAAACAGGAGGAGGGTTGAAAGTTCCAGTTTGGTGTCTCAGGCAACCCCCCTCCCTACCTGCTTTGCTTCCCCAAGCGCCCCTCTGTAATAGGTTTGAGGTCCTGGATCTTGAAGAAGAGGTAGGTGAGGATGTGGTGCAAGGCCCACCTACAAAGTCACATAGGAAGAGGCAATTGACTCCACAGCTCAAGACTGCTTCTGATAAGAAAGAAAGAAGGGTCATTGTAGTAGGCAGTTCCCTTCTGAGGGGGACAGAGGGTCCAATATGCAGTTGACCCTCATCATAGGGAAATATGTAGTCTACCTGGAGCCCAAATCAGGGATATCACCAGGGCATTCCCCAGCCTGGTGCACCCAACAGACTACTACCTGTTGCTGATCTTCCATACAGGTGGGGAGGAAGCTGCATCCTGTAGTCTGTGGGGAATGAAGAAAGATTTCAAGGCCTTGGGACGGTCTGGGGTGTAAGCAATTTTGTATTCCCTCCTTCCATTTTTGGGTGATGACATGGGGTGGAATCGAAGAATTCAGTCCTTAAATGATTGGCTACAAGACTGGTGCTACAGGCAAGGCTTGGCTTCTTTGATAATGGCTGGTAAGTAAGACACCAGTCCAGATGAGAAAGGTTTATCTCAGAGGGGTAAAAGGATGCTGGGACGGGAATTAGCAGGGGCTCACTTGGAGACCTTTAAACTAGATTTGAAGGGGAATGGGGTTGTAGCTGGGCTTGCACCAGTGAGGCAGCACTCTAGAACTGATGAAGACTGGAAGGCTTCCCATAGTTCTAGGGTGAAATCTGTGTGCTCAGCTCACTCCCTGAAATGCCTGTACACCAATGCATGCAGCATGGGGAATAAGCAGGGGGAGTTAGAAACATGTGTTCGGTCAGGTGATTATGATCTGGTGGCAATTACAGAGACATGGTGGCACAGCTCACGTGACTGGAATGTGGTCATGGACGGCTATGTCCTTCTCAGGAAAGACAGACCAGCCAGGCATGGTGGTGGAGTTGCTCTTTACTTGAGAGAGCAACTGCAATGTATTACGTACTGTCCAGTGGTGGATGAGAAGCGAGTTGAGAGTGTATGGGTGAGAATTAAGGGTCAGGCTGGCAGGGGTGATACTGTTGTGGGTGTCTATTACAGGCCACCAGACCAGGGTGAGGAAGTTGCTGAGGACTTCTACAGGCAGCTGAGAGCAGCCTCACAACTACAGGCCCTGGTTGTCATGGGGGATTTTAATTACCTTGGTGTTGCTGGAAGGACTACTACTCAACCAGCCAGTCACAGTTCAGGAGGTTCCTCCAGTGCATTGATGATAATTTCTTGATACAAATGGTGAATGAGCTAACTAGGAGAAGAACTTTGCCAGATCTCATCCTTGCTAACAAGGAGGGTCTGGTTGAAGTGGTAAAGGTCAAGGGCTGCCTTGGCTGCAGCAACCATGAGATGGTGGAGTACAGGATCTCATGTCGCAGGAACAGAATACCAAACAGGATCACAATCTTGGACTTCAATAGGGCCAACTTTGGCCTTTTCAAGTAACTGCTAGGGGAAATTCCATGGGCAAGGGTGCTTGAAGGTAAAGGGGCCCAAGATATTTGGTTAGCATTCAGAGACTGCTTCTTCCAAGCTCAAGATCAGAGCATCCCGACACATAGGAAGTCAAGGAAGGGAGCCAGGAGACCTGCTTTGTTAAACAGGGAACTGCTGAACGAACTCAAGTGGAAGAGGAAAGTTTACAGATCATGGAAAGAGGAGCTGGCCACTTGGGAAGAATATATGACTGTTGTCAGGGGATGTAGGGAAGCAACTAGAAAAGTTAAGGCCTCCTTAGAACTAAACCTTGCAAGATGGATCAATGACAACAGAAAGATAGCAGATAAGCAGATAACAGAAAGATAGCAGATAGCAGATAAAACTGCCAAAAACTGATAATACCTGGGTAACTATAGACCGGTCAGCCTCAACTCGATCCCTGTGAAAGTGATGGAACAGCTTATCCTTGGTGCTATCTCAAGGCATATCAAGGATAATAGGGTCATTAATGGCAGTCAACATGCCTTCACCAAGGGGAAGTCATGCTTGACCAACCTCATAGAGTTTTATGAGGGCATACCTAGGTGGCTAGATGATGGCAAAGCAGTGGATGTGGTCTGTCTTGACTTCAGTAAAGCATTTGACACAGTCTCCCACAGCATTCTCGCTGCTAAACTGAGGAAGTGTGGTCTGGATGATCGGGTAGTGAGGTGGAAGGGAAGGGCCGAAGGGAAGAAGCCAGAGATGTGGTCAATAAGGCAGAGTCTAGTTGGAGGCCTGTATCTAGTGGAGTCCCTCAAGGGTTGGTACTGAGACCAGTGCTATTCAATATATTCATCAAAGACTTGCATGAGGGACTAGAGTGCACTGTCAGCAAGTTCGCTGATGACACCAAACTGGAAGGGGTGGCTGACATGCCAGAAGTCTGTGCTGCCATCCAGCGAGACCTGGACAGGCTGGAGAGCTGGGCAGGGAAAAATTTAATGAAATATAACAAGGGCAAGTGTAGAGTCTTGCATCTGGACAGGAACAACCACAGGTTCCAGTGTAAGTTGTGGAATGACCTGTTGGAGAGCAGTGTAGGGGAAAGAGACCTGGGGGGTCCTAGTGGACAGCAGGATGACCATGAGCCAGCACTGTGCCCTTGTGGCCAAGAATTCCAACGGTATCCTGGGGGGTATTAGAAGGGGGGGGGTTAGTAGGTCGAGAGAGGTTCTCCTTCCCCTCTACTCTGCCCTGATGAGACCGCATCAGGAATGTTGTGTCTGGTTCTGGGCCCCTCAGTTCAGGAAGGACAGGGAACTGCTGGGAAGAGTCCAGTGCAGAGCCACAAAGATGATGAAGGGAGTGGAGCATCTCCCTTAGGAGGACAGGCTGAAGGAGCTGGGGCTCTTTAGCTTGGAGAAGAGTAGACTGAGGGGCGACCTCATTAATGTTTATGAATATATAAAGGATGAGTCTCACGAGGATGGAGCCAGGCTCTTCTCAGTGACAGCCAATGATAAGACAAGGGGCAATGGGTATAAAATGGAACACAAGAGGTTTCATTTAAACTTGAGAAGAAACTCCTTCACAGTGAGGATGACAGAGCACTGGAACAGGCTTCCCAGGGAGGTTGTAGAGTCTCCTTCTCTGGAGACATTCAAAACCTGCCTGGACGCCTTCCTGTGCAGCCAAATCTAGGCGTTCCTGCTGTGGCAGGTGGATTGGACTAGATGATCTTTCCAGGTCCCTTCCAATCCCTAATGTTCAGTGATTCTGTGAATCTCTGTCTAGGAATAGGTGATGCTGAGAGGTTATGGGTTGAGATTAGAGGCCAGATCAATGCGGCTGTCCTAATAGTGGGTATCTTCAACCTAATGGGGGAAAAGTCACAATCGCAGAACTTGGTCCTCAAGGTGGACTTTATTCACCCTTATATCTGCTCCTTTTTCATGCATGCAGGCCTCCATCTGCCTTTACTTGATTTCCTACTCATCAAGACTGCTTATTCCTGAATTTGGAGGAGGGAACTCTTTGAAAATCTACCAGTTTTCTAGGATCCCTCTTCTTTCCAGGACAATATCACATGGGACTCTTCTAAGCTCTGAACAGGTCAAAGTCTCCTATTCTGAAGTCCAGGGTTGTGATCCTGCTTTTTGCCTGGTTTCCTTCTCTTGGGATACTGAACTCCGTGATTGCATGATTACTACAACCAAGGCTGCCCATGACCTTCACATCCCTGACCAATCCCTCCTTATTCGTGAGTATCAGGTCCATCAAACTATCTTTACTGAGAAGATGGACTTCAGGAATCCCAGACGTCTGTGGCCAGTGGGAAAGTCTGGAGCAGTGAAGACTTTCCTTTGGTGGAGGAGGCTCAGATTAGGGAACATTTATGCAAATTGGACATCAATAAATCCACAGCATCTGATGAAATATACTCATGGATACAGAGGGAGCTGGCTAATGTAGTCTGGTACACCAGATGGTTGTGCTATCATTGAGAGGGACCTGCACAAGCTGGAAAAATAGGCTAGAGAGTTCCACAGGCTCTTCAAGTTCCACAAGGGGAAATAATTTTCTGTGTCCTGGAATTTGCCCGTAGACCAGTACAGGCTGGGGGCTGACTGTCTGGAAAGCAGCTCAGCAGAAATTGACCCTAGGGTCCTGGTGGAAAACAAGATCATGAGCCAGCAAAATACGTTTGCAGCAAAGTGTAATGGTCTGCACTAGGAAAAGGGTTGCCAATAGCTCAAGAGATGTGATCTTTCTCCTCTGATCAGCTCTGGAGAGACACAACTGGAGTGCTAGGTCTAGTTCTGGTTTCTGAAGTGTCTTACCATCTTCATCATAAATAATTTATTCCTACCAAAAAGGAGTAATTTCTTTCTTAGAAAAAACAGTGTCTTTTCACAATACTTTTTCATCTAATACAGAGAAAAAATTGTTTATATAGTCAGTCCTTTTATTTTGCTCTCCCAGTTTGACTCCCTATTCATTGCTAAGAGCTTCAGGAGCAAAGCCACATAATCAGGAACAAAGTCATACAACCCCACTGACTTCTCTTAGTGCTTATAGTTATTGAGGTTCACCTTTTCAGAATGTTATGCTATAACATTAGTATTAATAATAAGAAAAAAATATTAATTTTAATAACAAAATTGCTTAGAGACAGGACATTTTAAAATTCCACTTATTTTCACTTACTAAACTATTTCTCAAGGTTCAGTGTGAGGTAGATACTTCCTGGCATAAAAATTAGATTTATTAACAGTTTCAAATGTATTATTTAATTGATTACAGAGACCTCAATAAACACATAACATAAGCAAAACACTCTTGTAGAGATAATCAATGCAAAATGTAAAATGATCTTCATATCCATTAAAAAGTAAACCTCTGATCCGTAAACCACATTAAATCTCTGTGTTGCAACACTGTTAGCAAGTTCTTCATATGGATATCAGCATAACAGCAGAATAAGCCACTTTGGCAACACTTTCACAAATATTTATGAGTGATCATGTTAGTTTTGTCTGTGGATAAATCCACGTGACTTTCTGTTTACCTTTTCACAAACGTGCCTCCTGGCTGGAAGAAAGGTAATGTCACCTTAATTATGTTATTGCCTTGGTAGCATAAATTATTTATGCTTTAACATATTTATATTTAGCCTTTTCAAGCTTTCATTTCTGTCCTCTGGCGTGTGATCTCTGTGTATCTATTAAAGGAAGTGCGGTGTTAAGGTGTATGACCTGTCAATGTTTACTGTATTTTTCCCCTGTCATATCTGTTTGTAACATAGATCATTGACTATAAGCAGCTATGTTAGCCAGCTCAAGAAGATGTAAAGGGGAAACTGTTCTTAGTTGCTTAAAGTAGATTAAGATTTTATGTGTATCAAGAAGGTTCATTCCAGCTGTTGTGTCTACCATAACTATACAGCTCTGGAGACTGTCAACAGGCAATATGGAGCTTGTCATAACTAGATCATTAAAACAAAAGGCTGAGTGTCTTAGGAGTACCAACAAGTCATAATGTGCCCCTTCCTATCAGCCATAGGAACTGGGAGGAGCCAGTACTTCAGTGAATGACAAGACTGGATTCCAAACAGATGACCTACTACCAGAAAAGCCTGTACCCTTTTCCCTCAGTCAATATTAACAGCATCAGCCTCTCAATCAATTTTCTGTATAACAGTTTCAACACCAGAAACTTAAATTTGGTCCTATTGCTTCATTCTGAGAGAAGTGGGACTGCTTTAGAAAGAGACCACATACACCACACAGACACAAATCTTCTTGGCCCAGACACATGCACACACAGAGGTCCTCCCCTGCTGGTGTCCGAAAGCTAAACTTCTGGTTCTGAACTTCTCCCCTGCTTTTCCTGCTTGCCCTCTGAACTAGTTACAACACTGTCAGCAGTGAGGAACAGCCATCTTCAGAGGGAAAGTCATCCTGTCTTAAATACTTCTTGAGGATCACTAGACATAATGTCTCAGGTTTAATTACCACTCTCATGTAGGTGACCAGCTCAGACACCTAATTTGCTGAAGTCCTCACTTAGGGCAAATGAATTCCACCCATGCCCACCTTTCTGTGAAAGGACATCTCCAGTGGAGATATTTTCAACATGCAGCACTAGCAACTCACACTTTTGTCAGTAATGTGCCTTTATGCACAGTTTGCAAACACAGACAAATTATGGACTGTGCAGCTGAATTGCTAGCCACAGTCAACAGGACTGGGGACAGATAGATAACATGTGTGGCAGTACACTCTCCCCCCCGCCCTCCGCTGAGAACTGATGTGGCAGCTGCATGTGTGCACACCCCCCTCTTCCCCAACACCTCCTCCCTCTCCTGCAATGGGACAAGTTAATGGCTCTTATTGTGAGACCCAGGCCAGAGTCATTAGGAGAGAGGAAGGGGCGCACCAGCCACAGAAGGGGGGTGCAGAGGCGCATGTAGCCACAGTATAGGGATGCAGGGGTACATGTAGCCACAGTAGGGGATGTAGAGAAGCCGCAAAGCTTCTAGACTGCCCACAGCCTGGTCTGACAAGACTATAAAATGGGACTTCCCACTGAGGCTGCCTTTTGTGTGGTCCTCTCAGAGTGCAGGACAAATGCTGCCGTCGAGAGCCATCCTGGGACTGGGACACCATCTAAGGTAACCTCCCAAAAATAAAATGGGACTTCCTCATCTTTGCGTGTGGTTGAGTGATAACTTACATATTTCCTTCTCCAGATAAGCGAGTGTATTAAATAATACCTCGCTGCTTGGGCGGGTGTTTTCCTCACTAGACCAGTGACTGTATTCTGTGCTTAAATATAAGCACGTGTATTTTCCTGAAGTCAGGGACAGCTCTGGTGTTGTTTTTGGTGAGCCACATATATTCACGCTGTGGATCTCCATTATTCTTATTTGTTGTACCCCAATAATTTCCTCAAGTTGATATCCGAATCTGTATTTTATGTTATTGAAGTGTTAACTGATTATATAAACCCCATTTCTAATTTTTTGTTTGCCTGGACTTTCCCAGACAAAATAAAAGCCTTTTATGGACCTTTTTGTCCACCTAAAACTAACTTTGGGGTCCTTCTGTGACAGTGTGTTTTCAAGATGTAACTTAACAGAGAATCTTAGGAAATCAGTAAAATGGTAACATCTCTTAAAAATATTACATTTTCTTTTAAATAAAGTGGATGTACCATTTAATCATACTGACTACAAATCTAGAAAGGTCCACTATTTCCCATTGCCTATATGCTTTCAAATACAGTTCTCTATGTTCTCAACATTTTCACATTGTACATTGCTGTTTTTTCCTGGAAAAGAAACTATCCCAATTTGTTTCATCTTAATCTGTCCACCTTAAAATTGATGAGTTTGTAGGGAAAAGAATAAAAATAAATGTTCTATGGCAAGCAAATGAGGGAAGTATTATATTTACATTTTATACAAAAACTTGATCACACAGGTTGAATATTGATTGTAACTGCAATTGTTTTGGAGGACTTCTGTTTTTTGTAAGTTGGTTATTGCTGGTTTTTTGGTTTTTTGTTTTTTTTTTTTTGGTGTGTGTGTATGTTCTTGTTGTTGTTTTTTTTTTTGGTGTGTGTTTTTGTTTTTTTTCATTTTTGAATATAGAGAAACAACACATTTGTAGTAAAATCTTATGAAATGCTGAAATTTGAGTTTATAAACCATGCGATTGGATAGAAAAAATGAAACAGAAAACTCCACCTCTATATGTTCACTGAACAGTCCACCCATTAAATCCATACTTCTCCAATTTAGAGAGAACAATATTGTGGGGGACTGTGTCAAAGGCTTTACAGAAGCCCACACAGGAGATATCCATAGCCCTTCCCTTGTGCACTGATGTAGTCACTTCATCATAGAAGGCCAGTAGGTTGGTTAGGCAGGACTTACCCTCGGTGAAGCCATACTGGCTCTCTTGAATCACCTTCCTGCCCTCCATGTGCCTTAGCATAGCTTCAAGGAGGATCTGTTCCATGATCTTCCCAGGCAAAGACATGAAGCTGACACTGAATTTCTACAAAAATTATTTAAGCTTATTGAACTATTTGTCAGGACAAGAAGATGAAGCTAATTTGATCAAAGAAGTCATTTCAACCCTTCCTGAGCGAAAGCCTTCCTATAGTGAAACTCAGTTTCAGTTTGGCTTGCTTTAGATTTTGAACCTTTGTTGATCTTTGATCAAGGTCTGATTTATGTGATCAGATGTCCACCTGAAGCTTAGCTATTTTACATATTTACTTCTGTTTGAATAAAACTTGGCACTCCTCCTAAAATTTCCTTCTTACAGTGTGAATTATTTTTACAAAAGGATTAATTCTTAAAACCCTGAATAAGCTTTTCTGGGTGAACTTGTCCCTTCTTTTTCCCCTTTTTCTGGACTTTCCTAGTAATCTCTTTAAGAATAAAGAAAACATAGAATTTACTGCACAACCTACACTTCAGAAAATCAGGATAAATGAGGCTATGATTTCTGTGTGGGTATGCCAGGCATGGGCAGCTGTTCTGCAATATTTGAAAGTAATAGAAAACAACATGTAATTTAAATACTCTTTTTAATTTTTTTTTTTAATGAGCTGTGTTGTTATATACACTGTCAGTAGTTTCTCAGTCATTTGACTTCTCTTTCATTAATAAATTCTGCTCAACTTTAACTGTATGGTAAACTTGTCAAATACTTCAGCAAAATGTTTTATATGACCTTCGTTGGCTATAATTAATGCCTGAGTTGATAATAATACCCTGCTTGAGTGTCAATGTTCTCCAAAATATAATTGAGCAATTTGTTTGAACCACATCTAAAGTAATTTTGACCATTGCTCTGGTAGAGTATACATAAAAACCTATTGAAATGAAGGTATAGTTTGCTTTATATACAGCTATTATACATTGCTTCTTCTGGAAATGAACCCAAGAGGCAGGAATAACTCTCTAAAAAACTCCCAAACCTAAAACTTCTTTCATATTTTCATTTTCTATCTTTGCAATTCTTGTTGTGTTTAATAATAGCAAAGATACAGACAGTGACAATTACTACCCCACTCATATTCTGATTACTAACACAAGTTGGGAAATCAGTGGTTTCAACAATTTTTCAAGACAATGGATAAATTAGTGAACTAGGCTTAGTCTCATCATTATTTGTGATAATTTCAGCCCCATTTTATGCAAAGTTCCTAAACACTGCTTGTAGAAGTTCAGGAAAGCTACCCCTACTAGTCAATAAGAGTTCTGCAGATTGCTTTGACTATCACACCCAATCAGGACTCTCCTGGAAGCAGTTTCAGCTTCTAACATTTATATTCCGATTTACAATTGTTATAAAATACAAAGGAATTTTACTGTAGAATCTATTTTTAATCTTTTAACAGAGTTATCATTTGGATTAGCCCATAAAAATATTCTGTCTTCCATTTGTCAATGGAAAAATGAAGAGTTGCTGAGAAAAGAAGGAAAGGTAGGAAAAGGTGTGTGTATAACAGCATTTGACCTGAGGTGATGCTTGGGTGGGACATACTAACATGACATTTAGCTTGAACATCTTGAAGAATCAAGCAATCAGTCTTCTTAGCTTGAATACTAACCAGAATATCTCTGTGTTCTGTAATCCAGATGTAGTCCTGGTTTTCCCTCTTTTACCATTGTAGCTTTGCCTTCACCACCAGAAAAGTGCAAAGAAATTAAAAATAAAAATACCTATAACATCATGCTCCAACACTATAATGAAGAATTCTGGACTTTAGCTTCATGACAGTAATGTCTGAAGTTATTTCATTACAGGAATAAGATTCACAGATATGTACCATTTCCTGAGATGATGCCTCCCACGATTCTGAGTCACACTGTTGCAGTTGGCATTTGCATTATTTCTCTAAGAATAATTTTAAGGCAGAAACAAGAAGCTATTTCTGCTGATTAGAACAAGTTTGAGTAAATAAGGGTCAATAGTGAGATTCTATAAAACTTGGAGATGATTATAGCTATGGGACTAATTCACTAACATTTTTGTTTTCTTTTTTGTGGGTGCATCCTATGTATCATATACACAGAATGTTAGACAAGCTATTTTCTCATCACAGAATTAATAGCATGTAAGATATTATTATATATTTGGAATTTGATCAGTAATTTTCTTGATCATGCAATGATCTTTCTGATTAGTGATTGATAGTTGAAAATTCAAGAGAAGAGAAAGACCTCTAGGAATAAGAATAAAAATATATTTAAACTAAGAATGAGAAGCCATATAATAATAGTCATGGATAATCCCATTCCAGTATACTTTCTTCAGATTTTCAGTGTTTGTGGATAATTCATTAATATACAAGTCATTGCTCAATTATTCATAAATAGTCATAAACTGTAGATAATAAAATGCAAGTTCATGAGTGTCTAGAAATATCTTGTCTGACAAATTCTCATGAAGGTTTAGTCTGGGCTGTGGTTCAACCCATTGAGTGTTGGGGAACCAAACAATCACTCAAGCAATGTGGTGATAAGTTACTGTATTTTGATTTTCAAAGTATCTCACATGTCTTTCATGTAAACAAAACAAGCAAAAAAGGGAAAGATAAGTTGCTTAAAATTTGCTTTAAAAAAAAAATATGTCTAAAGTACTTAAAGGTTAGACCCAAATAAAAATGTAGGGTTGTAAAAAAACAAGCAAAGTGTCTAAGCACCTGTGTGAAAAACAAGTTCTTAAGGAGAGGTTCAGGGTTTTTAAATTTCAATAGCTGTCTTCAGTCTCTTTTGAAATGGATACCACTGAGTGCTGGTTAGCTTAAATTGAAGTAATTTTCCATGCATTTAGAATATTTTCTTCTTAGTAGCTAGCATGGTCTTTTGTTCTGGATTTAGTTTGAGAATAATGAGATAGCACCCTGGGATAGAGTTAATGTTTTCTCCAAGTAGATTTCCAGTGTTTGGGTGTTGGTATGAAAAGAATGTAAGGACTCACTGGTATTTTGGCTGTTGCCAAGGAGGTGAAAGACTTCTCAACTGTCCAGCTGTAGGTGCAAGATAGCAGCTATGAGAGAACATAATGGGACAGCACCTGGGTTGACACTGATAAATGAAATATTTCATGCCATGAACTTCACACTTCATAAATGAGTGGGAAGTTAATGGAGATGGCCCTTCTTCTTCAATGACTGCCATGAGGAGTCCTTCTCCTGTGGGTCCCCTACACTTGCTATGACCTCTGCATTTTGCTGGACTTGCTGTGCTAACAGTGTCTACTCTCTGCTGTCCATTGCTGGGAGCACACATTTCAGTGGCTAAGTATTGCTCTGTGTCACTCTTATTATTGTTATATTAAATCTGTTCCTATTTACACTCACGAGTCTTTTCTCCTTTTCCCTTTCTTGCACTCCGGGGAAGGAAAGGTGAGGGAGAGAAGCTGTCTACTGTTTAGCCGCTGGCTCAGGCCTAAACGGTAACAGTTAATTTGGTGTCCCACATTGAGCGTCAAATTAACTGTTCCATTTCAACCCACAAGTCTTTCCTCCTTTTTCTTTCCTTCCACCTGGGGAAGGTGAGAGTGTCTGTTTACTGTTTAGCCACTGTCCAGGGGTAAACAGTAGCACACTTCACTCAACAAGAAGTCAGGAGCCTTAGTACGACTTTGGAGATAATATACTCTTCAGTATGAGTCTCTGGTCCTAGCAGGGCATGTGAAGGACACAGAAACTAAGAAGGGTGATGTTTTGGCTCCCTGACAGGTCCAGACCAATAAGTTGTTATGAGAACATGGCACATTCACTGAATCAGGCCTATTTCAAAATAATGGTGAGCTGATTTTTTTAAATATAGTCAACAGAAGAAGTGCTGCTTACATTTTATATAATGGTGTCTTACACAACAGGAGTCTAGAGTGCTTCCTTTCACTGTTTGTTGACTCAGTGCACCTGTTTTACTGTGATTTGTTCTTCCACTGAACATAAACTAACAATCACACCTGAAGAAAATATTAAACATTCGGACATCAACTTCGTAAGTCTTTGTGGAGAAGCTTAATAGCAATTAACCACTTCAGCATAACAGTAGTTTGGAACTGATGGACCTTGACACTTGTTCCTGACCTAACAACAAAAGGCTTAGCAGAACAGTTGTGGGTATCATAGAATCATTTTGACTGGAAGAGACTCTCGGGACCATTGAGTCCAACCATATGTGTAACATTAGATATATTCTCAAGCTACTTCAAAGTAAGACAGCAGTGAGACAGATATACAAGTGCATGAAGGTTTGCTTCAAAATCATTTGCCTTAGATGCCAATAGTAGCATGTTAGTTATACAGTGGTTATGCAGTGCAGTACACACAAAAACCTGTAGTCTATGACCACACCGTGCTCCAGTGTACTCTAGATCTGTACCCAAATTAGTCCTCAGTGAGAGGTTTCCCTGGAATCAATTGTACCTATTCAAGACAATCAGCAATTTAGTGCTAACCAACAGTGACTGTAACAGCCAGCTCCTGAGAGAAGGTCAGTATTTTCCTGCCAAGATAAATTGTGAACTTTGCCTACTAACCTGAGGAAAGTGCTAAAGCCATTTGCATTATAACATATTGTAATAAAACATTATGCTGCAAAAACAGATGGTGCTACCCTTATAAGTCTCTTAACCCTTATAAAATAAACTGTTTTAGAAGGTATACTGCTGAGGTGTCTTCCCCTGAGCAAGGTAGTGTGGGAACAGAGCTATATGAATAAGAGCTAGGAAGCAGGAACACAGCCAGATATGTTTGCACAACTGACCCATTTCCATGATGAAAAATCTAATAATCTGGTGTCTTTTAAAAAAAGTCCCTGGGTCTACAGCCCATCTGTTTTACTTATGTGCACTTAACGATGAGGGAATAGTCCGGTTCAGTCTTAGAACTACTGTTGGGGCGATATTCAGACTCTTTTGAAACCTATCGTGTTACTCAGTAGGGGCAGAACTTCAATGGCGGTTTGAGTCTGCTGTAAAGGAAGCCCACCAGTGATCAGAGCCTGACTACTAATTGTCCCAAAGAGCACTGAAAGCAATAGGACTTTTAGGGTCCAGGTATCCAGGTTGAAAATAGCAGCCAGCTGACATTGAGCAGCAAATCTGGTGAATCAGCCTCATAACACACACCCAGGGAACTCTCCATATCACAGGCTTGGGCTTATTGTGCATAGAGGCATAAAGCCACCTTACTCGCTTCCCAGGGAAAGTCACTACTTACTGCAGGCAGAGTTACTTGCTAACTTTATAGCGTAACTGTATAGCCCTGTAATATCATATTGCCATTGCTAGTAACAGGCCAGAAGCTCTGTACTAAGTTTGCACAGCCTCGAGGCTGACATTTGTCATGTTCGCTCTGCCTAAACTTGTCTTGACCTGCCTGAAACTTTGTTTCACTTGGTTTATCTGTAACACCAATTTCTCTCATAGATTAGATACGTATGGCTAACTTACTTGACTTCTGTTGTCTTTGTATGGTAAAAACATAATTTTATATATATATAGCAGTTATTAGTTATTCTATGTAGAATGAGAGGCTTATGAGACTAGAGACTAACATAATGATATAGAGCGGAGGAATATAGACCTTGTGGAATAATGTCCTTGAGAAGTGAAAACTTGTGGTATGCCAGAGAGGAGTACAGGAGTGGGAGTACACCCCCCATAAGGGATGGGGCACAGGCTAACATTGGCGAATCCACAACTACAAACAACTCTGTAATAGACAGTTACAGAAACACAGACCTGGAGCAAAACTGGTCTTGGTAGCAAAAATTTTTAAAAATACTTTTTTTTAATATATATATATATATATATATATGATATACATAAATGAGACAATATATGATAATTTTTGATATAATATTAAACTGCAAATCATTGAAGAAACAGAAGAAGTGTAAAAGTGTGTTAACAAACACAGAAAAAGGACCACAAGTGGAACTTAGATTAAGGAACAAGAAACCATGAACATGAGCACCACACTACTCAGCAAAGGACTCTAGCTGCTTGATGATGCACCACAGCATCCCCAACATCATTACTGTTATGAAACCACCTTACTATTCACTTTTCCTGTAATAATCAGATCTAGATTTTGAATTAGACTGTTAAGATTTCAATGATACCAATAATAAATTCCCAAATTTATTTGTAGGATGTGTTGCCTTTTTGTCCATTCACAAGATTTTGAGCATAACAAGAGGACACTAGAAAACAGTCTGTTCAGACTGACTAGTATCTACCTCAGAGGTCTCAAAGCATTCAATAAAATCTAGTGGATTAAATAATAATAATATTATTAACCTTTAACAGAGGTGATATTACTGTTTGATTTATAGAAAGATAGATAAAGCTGTGTTAGTAATTACCACAGTATATTTCCTATGCAATAAAATTTAATAAAACATGGGCCCTGACCCTACTCATAGTGTTTTGCAATAAATAAGTTGCCACCACACTTACTGTTTTTAATGATATTTTATGAACTTTTATATCTGTCTAGAAATTGAATATTTTCTTCTCTCAAGGAATAAAAGTAAAATTACTTGTTTTTCTGTTCTCAGCCTTATAGTGTACTTAATGAAGGTCAGAATCCAAGAGATTTGCTAAAAATAAATTGCCTAAATTAAAAAAAAAATACACATCGTACTATATGTAGAATCTTATACACTTTAAAAGATATCTTTTCTACATAATGAAGTACATGTACAGAATGTGGAAACCTTGTGCTGAAACAAATATTACATGTGCCCATAAATTAATGTGTCCCCTTAGGAAAATGAAATTTCACAATGTAATTACCCCATTTCTTCACTGAAGACATAAAGGAATTTATGGAACTAATTAGCCTGATAATGGAGAAGGATTTTTTTTCTCTTTCATTGTAATCCCACCTAGAAGCACGATATAGGAAGATGTAATTCATGGAGCACCACAGCAGCTCTGCTGTTATATATTTATTAGAAGAAACTGAGTCATTTTAATAGTTTTGTGTCAACCTTAAATATAAACTGCACATATAGCAATAAAAATTACCTTCCAATATAATACTGGAGAAGTTGGAATGGCGTTCTCCTACTGCCTCAAGTTTTCTTCTGCTACTTTTCCAAGTAAAAGTACTTTTAAATGAAAAAACAAAAACAAAAGCAAAAACAAACAAATAAAAAAATAGCCCACCAAACTGCAATTACTATTTTTCCAAGCTTTCTGTTCACAACTGTTTGTAACGCAGCGTATGAAATGCCACGTTTAATCATACTCTTCAGCGTAAGGAAGTTTTCATTGAAGGTTTTTATGATTATCCTTAAGATTATCTTTAAAGGCAGAAGTGTTTACCTGGAGAACTGCTTCTGAATGGAGGCTGGGAAAATAAGCGGTGTTGGTTTAGCATCACTGCTTCTCCTTTAAGCAGTTGTCTTTTCTTAGCTTGTTGTCATATTGACCTTGAATCCTGTGCCACCATAGATTCACTAAAAATGTATTTCAGTGAGATGTTAAAACCTCATCTCTCTAGAGAAGTGTATATGACTTTTCATTCCTTTTCTACACCTGCAAACACTTTTCTTGTCCAGCTGCTTGAAAGATCTTTCGTCTTGATCTCCTTAATGCTAAAGAATAACGGTTCTTTGTGAGAGGAAACATAGATTGGAAAAAGAAAAGAATGGTTGATGCTAAAAATGACAATTTGTCAGTTGGAGTTTGGATTCTAAAATTTTTTTATTGGTAAGATTCAGCTTACATTCACTTGGCTCCTTACACGGGCTCACCAGCAGAGATGAACATTGCTCATTTTGTGAAGTTAGTCCTTTAACTTGAGCCATACATTAGCTTTCCTGGAGTGATTCTTGCTCATTCACCTCTCACAGAAAAGTGGAATAGGATTTCGATCAGGTCAGAACAGCAGGAACAGTGTGACAGGCTCTGTAGACATGAACCCCACCAAAATGGGGTGGTTACAGTTCATACACCTTTAGGTTATACAACCTGTTCTTCAGCAAAATTGAGTCAGATAAGCAGGTAAATAACAACAGTGATTGAAATCCTTCAGATAAGGAAGCTTTAGGCAGTGCACCTTTTTATGAGTAATTAACTGATTTGTTAGTTAAAACCTGGTGAGATCATTAGCTGCAACTGTTACTTAACTAGTGAAGCCTGCAAAAGTCTGTGAGAGGCTAACTGTTTTGCTTGCTTCTTCTAACATTCAGGTTTTCAGAGATATGAAACTGGTCCAAATTTACGAGATTTTTTTTTTTTCAACAGATGCTTGTATATATTGTTGATGTGAATATGCAGTTAGGAACAATCCTGATACACTTCTAGAAATAGACAGATTTTCACAACCCCCTTTTTTTTTTTTTAAACAACTTTAGGCCTCAGTTACACCAAGGACTTTCACAGGAGTTTGGCTTTGTTAAGAATTGCATGGTTTCAGCTTGAATGCTAGTTTATGCAGGCTATCCTTTTGTGATCCAATATAACCAATTCATGCCAGATATCATTCCAGGTGCTTTTAATGCACATACCTCTGTAAGATAAGTACAGTGAAAATACATTTCAGTAGGACAAATACAAACATGACAGGTGGCTTCACAATTCGATTTGGCCACAGTTCATGAAGATTGCCTTTGTGAAGGATAGAAAGATTTGTACAAGTACAAGCTGCTAAAGAGTCAATTAGCATAACCTGCAGTGCAGACCTTTAAAATGTTGGAAAGATGTACCAGTTTCTTTGTGAAGGGCTGTCCTGAGGAAGACAGAAAGCACATGGAAGTGTATGTATACTACTGGTCTAGATGAATGCCCAGCTACATCTCAACTATTTACTAGGATGTGTCTCAGTTGCATTCATGTTTCTGTTTTACCCTCTAATTTCCAAAGAAAGAAAATCTAGTCCTAGAGAAGGTAAAGTCATGGTTCATCTGAATGGTATCAAAACTGCACAGTTATTAAGCAAGGTTTCTGTCAAACTTCAGAATGAAAGCATAAAAATAACAACAATGAACACAGTAGAAAATGACCATGCACAGGACTTTTAATATATTACATATATATTAAAAAAATCTGTGTATCTTACTTTTATGTCATGCCTTTCTTATTCTATTTTTTTTTCTAAATTCTAACATTTTTTCACTCATCTCTGTTGTTTCTTCTTTCCTTTACCATATAACTTTCTACTAATCTTGTGTTTTATCCGTATGTTTCTTCTACTTTTTATTGTTTTCAATGTTTTATTTAATTTTATATTTTGATTGCATGCTGAAATTCTGTTGAATGCCTTTGTCTGATCTATGCTGACAGACAGAAATTGTTAATCTGAAAAAAAGTTGGATTTACGTCTCTGATCTTTCCACAAAGACTATTCATTAATACTGTTAAGCAGTAGTATCCCACTTAGAACATAACTTCTTTAAGTCAAAGGTGTATACATGTAAGTAAAAAAGGTTAGCAGAGATATAGCAATATATATATATATATATTTTTTTTAATGGGAAATCTTTAAGTTTAAGTCTGAAAACTGGACTTAAACATATTCAAATCTAAGATGGTCTCAATTTTCCCTCATTTTCTGGAGACTCACAAATAGATTAATCCTTATGATTTTTAAATTTAATGTCTACTGCATTTATTATTTGCTGTGAATTTATTTTTTTTTTTCATCTCTGTTAAAACTTTTTTTTCACCTCTCCATTTAATCATCTGCACTGGAGAAAGTCTTCTGCTCTTTATATAAAGATTACCAAAGCAAGAACAAATAGCTTTGGTGTTTTTTTGTTCAAAGGTCTCATAGACGTACTTTTTTTTTTTTTCATGTGGAACTGCAATGAAAACAATTATATAAGACAATACAGTAGGAAAAAATGTTCAAGAGCAAGAATACAGTTACTTAGCATAGCACATTTAGAAAAGACAAACAAAAAAATGTGACAAGGAGGTTCGATAGAAACTCTAAGGTAAAGGTCTGCTTTGACTCATTCTTCAAGGCAGGCAATTGTATAGATTCAGCATTACAGTGGATGAGATGCACCAGGATAAGTCACATCCATCCGTATTTTACTGTCTGCATGAGCTGCTACGGCTCCTGCAAACCTCAAAAATCACCAGTCATGGTATGATGCTGTTCTACTTGCAACTGCAGAAAGGATTCAAGAGAAAAATGTTTACATAGTTCTGTTCATCCACTCATCCTAAATAAAGGTGTTAATCTCTGTCCTTTATTCTTTTGTGTGTGTGTGTGTTACTCGTAACTCCTTACCCCAAATCCCTGCAGTTCATTGTTTACTGAGAATAAGAATTCATTTCTGCATTATTCTGATAGCAATACTCTTAATTGTCTTTCATCCAAACCACTTCAAGATAAATGGTCTAACTAGTGTTGTAGTAATCCGACATAATCATTTTACCTTTACAGATGTGCAACACACACGTTGTTTAACAGTAAAATAAAATGTAACATCTGACCTCAGTAAACAGGAAAAAACAGAAAACCTATGTTGGCATGTATTTTAAAATATAGAATAGAAAGTCTGCAAGCCTTCCACTTAATAGTTCATATATTATTTTCTATTTTTGTAGCTAGAGTGTGCCTGTGTATTGATTTTCTTTGAATCGCCATTTATGGGGTGTTTACACTCCTACTGAGTTTTGAATAAAACTCTGAACCTATAATTTATAGGCAATATTTTGAGTCCTCTGTGATAAACTGAGTTCTTTAATAATCACCTTTCAGTGCCTCAAATGAACATAAAATATACAGGTTGCAAGTTTAAGAACAATAGGTGTACAAGAAAAAATGTATTTAGACAACAAATGCATGAACTAGAAATGACAGATGAGCAAAGCATCTAATATTTCAGTTTGAACAGGAGAGACATCTTGTACTTCTGGGATCTAGTCTCCAGGCAACAAGAGATCAGAATAAAACATTCATTTACTTCCTGTTCTACAACAATAGTCTCTGAATAATATGAGTAAAAAGCAAGAAAAGAGGAGAATATGGCAGGCAGGACAAAATCTTGTTATAAAATATCTGGTAGGGGGAAAATTATGTACAAGAAAAGCCAAGTTTTACATACTTCACAGGCCTCATTAACCTATCTATATGTCTTTTTGATAATGATACACATTTTCATGTACGCACATATACACACACTTTTTTTCTACAGGTAAGTTACACAATAATGATATTTGGCCTAGACACATGCCATTGACTTTCAAATACTTAACCAAGAAACTTATTGTGCTGTCTGTAGTTATCTCCAGTCTCTGTGCATTGTCCATGAATAGATGCAGTTTCTCTGCAGAGCACTTCAGTTATGAGGAGTATAAAGCTAGGTGAAATGAATCAGTGGAAGTCTGAAGGAAAAGTTCATTATATAAAATAATCAAACTCTCTCCTTACACAGACTGCCAAATTCTTGGTTTACCTTTCCAGGCTTGTATACAATACACAAATTTTAGCAAAAATTTTTAGAAGGAAATTTGATTGTACACAGTTGATTATTGGTCATCCTTTGTCACATTTCCCTTCATATCTAATAAAGGATGGAGATTTTCCTTAGCCCTCTTTTTGTTGCTAATGTATCTATAGAAGCATTTTTAATTGTCTTTTATGGCAGTAGCCAGATTAAGTTCTAGCTGGGCTTTAGCCCTTCTAATTTTCTCCCTGCATAAATTCATGGCATCCCTTTAGTACTTCTGAGTTGCCTGCCCATTCTTCCAAAGGTATTAAACATTCTCTTTATTCCTGTGTTCCAGCTGAAGCGCTCTGTTCAGCCAAGCTGGTGTTCTTATCTGCCAGTTCATCTTTTGGCACAGGGGACGCCCTGCTCCTGTGCCTTGAAGATTTTCTTCTTGAAGAATGTTCAGATTTCCTGGACTCCTTTGCCACCCAATGGACTCTGTCAACCAGTCTCCTATTCAGATCAAAGTCTGCCCTCTGGAAGTCCAAGGGAGAAGTTCTGCTACCAGTTGTGCAAGTCATCCCATCATGTGTCCGTGACTGCAACTATATTTCTATACTGTTTATTTATTTATTTATCTGTTTTTAAAGAATGGCAAAGTAGAGAGACTTAAAAGATATTTAACATCCCCTACTCTTACAGAATTGTAAGGACTAGTTATTATATCAAAGTGCAGACAGTCATAAAAGAAATGTCAGGTCAGACTGGTTTGCCTGAACATCAATGCTTTAAAATTCAATGCCTAGTGCTGTGCTAGTCATTTTGGGCTTGTGTTATCTTCAATGAAAAGAGGTAGGCATCTCCAGAGAGAGATTAATCTCACCCTATGAAAGGCAACCAAATTAGATCAAAGCAGTCACCCTCTGGAAGTGCATATTTATCTTCAACAACCATAAATGAAGCCTGAGGTGAACAGCTCAGACTTAGATGCCTAACACATAAATGTTAGGTGAAATGAACCTCTAACATTTAGCACTGAAAGCTTTATACAATATTAACTCCATATCTTTCTCAGCTTCTCTTACTTAGCATACAGCACGTCTCACACAAGAATTTATAAACTTAAGATCTTTCGAACAACAACTTTAAAAGTTTTGCAGTCAGAGAGGAAGTCACACATTTTGCTGGGCATTGACAATGTTCTGAGGCACTAATTCCCATAGCAGGGAATTTGAGTGAAAATGTCCAGATAATCCTGAGAAGTAGATAGCAGCTCCCAAAGGAAGTGGCAAAGACTCAAAATAAAACAAGCTGTGGCTACCAATCTTCCCAGAAGAAAAACATCTTTTTTGACCTAGAATCTTGTGTTAAAATGAATGTTTGACTAATATTGTCTAGCCAGGCTCCTGAGATCAAAAGAGCTGTTGCTAAATTTATGGCATATACAAGGGAGTGAAAGAAAGATGGAAGGAAGGAAGGAAGGAAGGAAGGAAGGAAGGAAGGAAGGAAGGAAGGAAGGAAGGAAGGAAGGAAGGAAGGAAGGAAGGAAGGAAGGAAGGAAGGAAGGAAGGAAGGAAGGAAGGAGAGAAAGATGGAAAGAAAAAAGAGAGAGAGAAAGAAAGAAAGAGAGAAAGAAAGGGAGAAAGAGAGAAAGAGAGAGAACAAAAGAGAGAACAAAAGAACAAAAGAACGAAAGAATGAAAGAAAGAGAAAGAAAGAAAGAAAAAGAAAGACAGAAAAACCAGAAGTAACTCCTCACCTTTCCTACAGACATGTCCAGAAGTAGTGGAAATATGGCCCAGGAGGAAAGTTTGCCAACAACATAAATTTAACTGCCTGATGCTGAACGGGTCATTTTAAAATAAGTATATAATTAATAGAAAGAATCTAATACCTTTGAGTTTATTGAGCTCTATTTTTTGCTTTTGTCCAGTAATGTTAAAATTTACATTTATGTAAGTCACAAACGAATGTTATTGTAAAGTTTATATCAAGTTATGTAATTAAACATATTTTTTAAAGCCTTTGCCAGGGTGTTATTAACTACGTTGCAAAAGGTAACTTAAAAGACAATCTATATTGCTCAAGCAGTGCTCAAGCAACTTAATACATATATAAGAACAAACAAACAAACATACAAAAATGTAAACACCCCAAGTTAATAAATATTTATAAAATTTTCTAGGGATATTTTTGAGTTAAAATAAATTGCAGAACAAATGGACAACTCATTGAAACAATGGAGAAAAGAAAAAAATATTAAACTAGGTTTCTCAGAAAATCGTACCAGGTATATTCTAATTTATACTAATTTAGATGCATATTCCTTCATTTCTGCTAATGGAGGCACTCATTAGAAAGTCTATATAACAAATCATGTGTTTCAATAAATAGCAAATCTCTGACACCAGTCCAAAACAATTAATATATATCAATCCTAAATAATATTTTAATTTGTCCTGATGCTTTATATATTTCAAAGATTTGGTCCAAATTACTTAAAAGCTTCCCTCTTACAGTCTTTGAGTTCCAGAGATAGTGTTTTCATGGAAACCAAGTGAAAACCTTGGAGCTTATTACCATACTTTTGGGGGCAGAGCGCCAAACATTGATTTTGTGTATTTTTTCTCTTTGCAGAGCTAATAGTTTTGAAATAGACAGAGAGTTAAAAAATGACAAATAAAAAGTTAAAGCCATGCAGAGAAATAAAAGTAGAAACAAGAGCCTGTTTCTGAACTCCAAAAGATAACAAGGGTGTACAATTTCCTGTAGTAAAAACATTTGCCAAGGAAAGGATGAGGCCTCAAAATATAACAAAAAAGTAATTTTTAAATATTTAATAAGTGAAAGAAAGATTAAGAAGATCAGAGGCAATCCTAAATAGACAGGAAGAAAGTTTAGTGGTTGTAGATAACTCATTCAGAAAATTTCAAAAGAAGAAGAAAAAGTGGCTGGTAGTGGTCATGGTGACAGTGAGCTGCTATTTTTCAGTTGCAGAGAAAATGAAAACTTACTTTATTAAGGTTAAATAATGAGAGATTTGTAAGAAAATACAAAACAAGATTTAACTGGCTTTGGAAATTTGAAAGTTTTTATATATTCAGACAATATGTTGTTGCAGCTACATAGATGCAAATCAAGTTATAAACACCTAAGATTGCCAAAGACACAAAATAAAGATATTTTTTTTTTAAATTGTTGACTTCAAGTAGTTTGTCCAGCTCTGTTATTTAGTAGATGTGGTCTTCATAACTTTTTACTCAAATATGATATCTAAATTAACTTTTGTGTCCTAAATATTGCCCCTGTTGGCTTTCTTTTCTGCAGTCCATAATATTTGGAATATCTGGGAGAAGGGCATAATTCTACCTTATCTATATTCCATCTCACACCAAATCTAATTAAAAAATAAAAGCTTGTCCTCATTTCCCTCTTTTAATTCCTTCACCCTCCCACTATCTCCATTATTGACTTTGTGACTGAATGCTTTAATTTAAACTGCATTCATCATCTGTTTTTACACCAGTACATGCAGAATTTCTTCCATGCACTGTATTTATCTTGTGTTATTTAATTCTGGTATGTGTGTTGGAAATAGAATATACTTTCTCAAAATTAGTTGTATCATAATGGTTAGAGAAAAACATGCTGTATATGCTGAATTAATCCATAGACCCTAAAGAGGTCTTGCTTTTTGAAAAGAAGAATAACTTTCCAAATTTTTATGAAAACAGTGTTTATATATACTTCTATTCATTTATTATTTGATATAATCACTATTTGTGTATTATTGTGTGACTACAACTAGTCATGATCGATTGTGTGTAAACATAGCTTAAAGATATAGTCTAATTATTTGATGGATTTTGTTCAGAAAATTCTTCTTTAGCCTAACTTGAATACTGGAAATACTTGAATAGTGGAAATTTCAATGGATCAACAGGCAGATGGATAGATAGACTAAACAAACTTAGATTCTGCTTTCTGTAGCGTGGGACAGAATGTCCCATCCAGGCAGCAGGAACCAAACATGCTGATATGAAGAGCAAAAGGAAAAGGAGAAGAGGGAGAAGATTGAAATCTTTAAAGTGTTGAAGGATATCTGTCTGCTGCAGACTAGAGGAAGCAAATACATGACAGTCAACTGGGACAGAAACAGAAACTTTGAAGGAGAGAACATGGGGTATGGTGGGCAAAATTAAAACAAAAGGTCATATCTAAGATTAGAATAAGTAAAGATAATAGAAGGCCATGATAAGGAGCAATACACAGCAAAATGTGAGGAAAGATAGGTATGCAGAGATCAAAGCAATAAACAGGGTATCATGGAAGGTAACAAAACTGAACTGGAATTCAGATGGCACTGGCAGGAAAAGGCACAAGTGGAAGGAACAATGAGGTATTTACATTATATTATCTTCATAGTGGCAGATTATATTCAAATATAATTACAATATGGAATAATGATCCTTTCAAGATGCCCCAGCTATGCAGTCCTACAAACCACTTGTTATAAAAATTGATTAGTGTAAAGTTCCAGTGCTATTGAGTAAACACTTCTCAACGGAAAAGAAAAAAAATCTGCAGAAAAATGTGAATCTAGGTCTACCAACTAAAAACTTACTATTATGTACTGCACTTCCTTCAAGACAGGTTACTTTTAAACTCTCCTAATTAGTTGTTGAAGTTGACTTTTTTACTATTATTCCTCTCTTAGAGATAAGTCCATAGCTCTTTATTTGTCATATTTCCCACTCCCAATCTATTTGGACTGTTAATGGAAATGACATCTGTTTAGATCATACAACTGTTTTTACAATAATATGTTCTCTTATGCTTACATAAATGGCAGGCAATACCAACACAGTTATAGAATACACATGGAATGGGAAAAATTAAATTCTTTATTAAACAGCCAGGCAAATTCTAGCTCCTTTGTGTCCCTCTAGAGAGCAGCCACAATCTTCTAAATGCCAAGTGTAAAGAACAGAGGTGCATCTTGTATAGTACACACCAGACATATTTTGCCTTGAGGTAACAGTGAAGCAGTGGAGAACTTGCAGAACCTGTAAGACTCTCGGGTAGGGAAGGGACTGAGAGAAATTTGCTTGTGCTCTGTGTACTCAGGAAAACAATGATTCAGCAGAACACCTTCTGAAGATAGAGTTTTCCATTTGACTTTCACATTCAAGATGGTAGGTTAGAAAATATACTTTTTGTATGGAGGTAATATTTCACAGAACTATGAGTCTAGTGAGTGATTATTTATTAAACTAAGCTTCCTGTATGTCTTGAGGAACAGAACTATTCCATCATACTTCATCTGACTCCTAAAACTATTAAAGTCTTTCTTCTCATAACTTCTGGATTTCCTTTCCTTTCCTTTCCTTTCCTTTCCTTTCCTTTCCTTTCCTTTCCTTTCCTTTCCTTTCCTTTCCTTTCCTTTCCTTTCCTTTCCTTTCCTTTCCTTTCCTTTCCTTTCCTTTCCTTTCCTTTCCTTTCCTTCCCTTCCCTTCCCTTCCCTTCCCTTCCCTTCCCTTCCCTTCCCTTCCCTTCCCTTCCCTTCCCTTCCCTTCCCTTCCCTTCCCTTCCCTTCCCTTCCCTTCCCTTCCCTTCCCTTCCCTTCCCTTCCCTTCCCTTCCCTTCCCTTCCCTTCCCTTCCCTTCCCTTCCCTTCCCTTCCCTTCCCTTCCCTTCCCTTCCCTTCCCTTCCCTTCCCTTCCCTTCCCTTTCCTTTCCTTTCCTTTCCTTTCCTTTCCTTTCCTTTCCTTTCCTTTCCTTTCCTTTCCTTTCCTTTCCTTTCCTTTCCTTTCCTTTCCTTTCCTTTCCTTTCCTTTCCTTTCCTTTCCTTTCTTCTTCCCTTTTCCATTCTATTCAGTGAACAATCATCTCCGCACCAACAATGCATGCCCTTACAGGGAGGTGGAATATCTGCCTACCCTGCTGAAGGTCTGTGAGAATTAGGTAGCTACTGCTGGTAGTAAGTGCTTTGCAGATGAAAATTACTAAGTAAGTGCTAAATATAATTACTGTTATTATTGAAGACACATTCTAACCTAAATATTTCTTTCATTTTGTAGCTGACACAGATTCCATTTGGTATAATATGTAAAAATGGCCTTTTAAGAGTGGTCAGCTGATAAAAGTTCCTGTTACGTGTCTTGCTGAGCAGCTCATGACAATTTGCAAGCCAAGAAAAAAATGCATTTTTTTAAATGAATCAGTAGTCTTGCTGTTTTTAATGGAAATGCTTGCAAAGTAAAGTAGCATTCTGCATGAGTCAAAATGGCATGAAAAGGCTCTCAGATCTGAAAAATAATTTCAACATGGACCAGATCCTGACTAATATGTTTGTGAAGGTATAGCTCTTGTCCTCTGCACAACCACACAAGCATTAGAAGAATTAGCATAAAAGGGTTTAGGTGTGTACCCAAATGCCATGTCAGTTAGTAAATTTAAATGGTCAGAGCAATACTCAAATCCATAAAAATTGCTAATCTGTTCTTTTATTTTGAAGGACATGTAAATTTATACTTGAAGTATCCCTAAGCAGTTACATTTCTTCCAGCAAGCATAAAAATGGTCATCAAACCTTCATGACTCCTAAATACTTGAAGCTCATATTCACTTCATAGTCCCTGTAAATTTTAACATTATAAATTCCTTTTTCTGTCTTGTTTGCAGCACATGGTGTGATACACTTTCTTGAAGGGCTCCTGTAAGACTCATTAGTGCTTAAAGAACAGTTGTGGATGAAACTTTGAGAGCTAGAGATGAGAAATAGCCATTCAGGCAGTGATGAGAGCTCCACTCCTTACCTGAATTAGGTATTACTTACAATGCTACCAGAATACAGGTTTCTTTGGCTTACTTTGTCTTTAGTAAATATACATGTTTATTTACAGTGTTAAAGATCTGGACTGCAGTATAAGCAATCCCTGTCTCTATTAGAGCTGATTTATCAACAGTAAGTAAACTTTGTTTCACCCTAACAAAATTACTTCGTCATATTTCTTCCCAGAATACCTGTATTTGCATCACATTAACATGACCATGTATGTTTAGCTATCAAAAAGAGAAGGAGGGATAGTACACATGGAACATTTTTTATTTACTGTGTAGGAAATATGATGTGGCTATTTAATTGTACAGAAGTTACAGAGGTATCTCAAGGTTTCTGTCACACAATACTGGGAATTTTGGTCTTTACCTGCTGTGCTGGGTATTATAGTCATCTAAAAATAAGACATGCTGAGTACTGGAACAATTAAGACCTGTTGTGGAAATAATTATGTGTTAAAGTCTTGTTGCTATGCTGTCATGTCCCGCCCTCAGGTGTGAGTGTGGGAGAAGTGACTCAGATTCATGGGTCCACTCCACCCCTCCCCCCGCCCAGTTGGAAAACAGTACACACAGTACTTAAGGTCTGCAAACAAAGGCTTTTATTTTGCAGCTTGGCCCAAATGGTATATGATTAGGTGGCAGAAGGATTTATGTTATTGTAGGTTCAATTGGTAAACATTCAAAGTTTGCAGGGGCTGTAAAACTTATGTTACTATATAAAAAGGAAAGCAAGCAGGTAGAAGTATGGGAAAGAAAGGAGAGAGAAAGATTTCACCATACTTACAGCTCCACTTTATGTGTGATGGAGTTCCCAGTCTCAGGTCCAGCGATATGCGGCATTCTCTGGTATCTTGTTCAGTTCATGTGGTGAGACTGGTGAGCAGAGTGATCTTTGGGATGGTGGGTGGGTGCCTCCAGTGCTTGCAGAAGGTGGGCCTTTATAGCCCTCTGGGTTGCCTGCTTGCGTAACTTCTGGTCTTTTGTGGAGGTGTTATTGTGAAAGAGAAAAGTCTGTGGGGGAAAGAGTGATTGCAAAAGAACAACAAGTCTCAGGCCATGTTGAAGGGTCTCAGCTTTTCCCTTTGTGCCATGCTGGGCATATCAGAAGATGGAGCTATGTACCTACCCTTTGGCACATCCCCCACCTCCAGTATTGGCCAGCCGGCCTGGGATGTGGCTCGTTAGCTTGTTGTTGATATGTAAATCGCAGTTCACCCTATACTGACTGTATAATCTCGTGTGGCTGGATGAACTGGTTTTGCCACAATGTTTCGCCATTATCCTTATCGGTATGTGACATGTGCATCCTGGGGGCATGAAATATACCCCATCAAATGGAAAGCACCACAAAAGTCCATAAGGCATTACCAATATGAATCTCTGATGGCTGATGCTCATCAGACTACACTTCTTTAGGTCTATTCATAAGACCCTATAGGAAATCTAAAGAAAATGGAGTATCCAGCCAAGAAGTTCAATCTTCTGGGGAAAAAAAAGGCAGAAAAAAAAGAAAGAAGAGACTTGAAAGCAGCTTTTTATTGTTATCTTTTTATTCAAGCAATGGTCTAGCTACATCTAATGTAAGATAAAACTAGAATAACAAAAGCCACTGTTCCAGGAGTCATTATAATTAAAATGCAAAACATGTAATGTAAGTAATATAACATATTTATCATAATTAACATTGCCAATAACAATTCATTAACAGTAAGAACTAATTCACAAACAGTAAGACTACTACTGTTCCTTAGAAGCATCTCTTAATTCTTACACTGTAGTAGCAATCATTGATTTCTATAATTTCTTCTACTAACAAAACATGGCTCCAAAGCATAAAAAGTTTGAGTGAAAGATTAATTACCCTGATCATTTGAGATGTCACTGTCTTCTATGGACACAAGGTATCCAGAGGGCACATAGAAAGGCTTTCACTTTTGTGGCTACCACAAAGCTTTTTACAAACTTGTGCAGGGGATGCACCAGCATGACTTGCTCAGAAGAAATCTGTTTAACAGGAAAATAATTCCTCTTGGGAATTATAGCTGTCCCTTAGCATTCACTGATGGCATCAATGGCATCTAATATGAAATTAAAAACATTTTTGATTCTTTATTCTAATGATGTAGCAGACAATCAATATAATCTCTTACTTCCTGGGCAGGAAACAAAAATTTTTGAGGAGTTTGAGTTTTAGGTACTATTTCAAGACAGAAGTAGAAAAAAAAATCCCATTGTTCATTAGTTTTATTGTTAGTATGTTTCTGTTACTATTACAGCCACTGTGTGGGAGTTATTTTGTTTGGTGTTTGTTTGTTTGTGTGTGTGTGTTTGGTTTTGTTTGTTGTTGTTTTGTTTTGTTGTGGTGTTTTGTTTTGTTTTGTTTTCCTAAGATAAGCCTAGCAGCAATCCTTGAATGTTGCATAAAAATACCAACTTCAGCATGGCCCCAGTGAAATTATGCCAGTTCCCACAGAGACCAAAGGAGAATTTTAATAGGGAGTGCTACAAAATCTGAACTACAAACTAAAATTAACATACATCTGAAATTGCATCACATCACAATCACATTTTCATTAATGATTACTTATTCATATTGTCATGATGATTTCAAATATAAATTTTCTTTTGTGTGGAAGAGTGCAGACAGGTTGTTTGTTAGCATGCATTTTGTGGTCATCAGCTTTTTTTATTCATTTCTTATTCAGTTATATGTATTCCTATTTTCTTTTAGGGGATCATTTTGTCACTAAAACTATGAATTATATTATTAGCCTTTAGTGTAATTGAAGTAAAATTATAATAAAAAATAGAAAAAATACAAACTCACAACTATCTTAGAGCTTTGTGTCAAATTTACATATATAAAAAAGGAAATAGATATATACTAAAGAAATAGATATTTAAAAGAGATGTAATATCTTTGTATGCAAATTTAATATAATCTTTCATTTACCTACTGCTTCAGTAAATCCAATATACTAGATATCTGCCTTTATTGGAAAAAAAAGTCTTATAATAAAACAGATGTGCTGAACAACAGTATTCAAAGCCATTTCAGTCTCAGAAATGTGATCAGATTGCTACAATACAAAATGCAACAGACTGCAGCAACTGACAATGTTGATCTTAGCCAACACTTAAAGGAATTGTGTGTTACAGTTTACCATGTTACCATAATTTTACATGTGAAGCCTCAGCTGTGGTCTTGGCTATGGAGTGGGATTATATCAATCAACATCATTGACATAACCATAAGGTACATAACCATAATTAAGCCAATTTCCTAATCATATACCAGATGATGGTAAAAGTTATATCTACATTAGATGACTCATTTTAAAAACCTACTGTCCCCATCTCTATCTTGATTATGGTGAGCTCTCCCTCTCGCTCTTTCTCAACTAGCATTCATTCAAAGCTGAAGAAGATAAGAGGCCATTTTCATTAACTGGTTAAACTTAATTTAGGATAGCCATTTAGAAACATGCTGTCTACAGCTTTCAAACAAATCAGCCTATGTTTTTGGCCAAAGGAAATTCAGTAGTAATGAACCAATGGGCATAATAAAGGCTAGCTTCACTTGCAGGATCAATATCAAAACAGTCTGAGCCCCATTGAAAACAATTACGGCTACTTTGTAATAAACATTTCCATGTTAATTGGCCTTATTTTTACCAATAATATTATTTTTTACCTCTCAATCTGTAATATGTTATAATTTAGCACCTTTAAGAAAAAAAAATGCTCATCTATTTCCCTTTCCAAAACAATACATGTATGAACAGCCCTCCATAATTTTTACTGAAAAACAGTATATTCATGTATTTATATAGTTAACTTGCTCACATTTTATATTCAGATTTATGTAAATATTCATATTTTATTTTAAAGTCTTCAGATGTTTATTTTTAAAGCATTTACCGGATTTTTTTTGTTTTTTTTAATCATGTTTGCTAGTGATACAGGGAACTATCTAACACTTAAAGAACTAACACTTAAAGACCTAACATTTAAAGAGCTAACCCTTAACCCACATAGCAATTGCCTAGCTTAGAGCCTTGCGTAAATTATTGCATGAGAAACAGGAACTCGCTGACGACTTCACAGGCTTTGCAAAGAGAAAAAACCCAGCTACATCCTTGGGTGGACAAGATAACGAGAATCTTGGGCATAGGAGAGGACATAAGCCAGTTCTAACCACCTCATCAGTTTGAGCTCCGGCCAACTCAGCACACCAGGCCAGAGGTAAAAAGGACACACACAGCGAGGAAGCCGAGAAGCCTTCATCCAAAGACCCCAGCCCACGACCACCAGATGGCACTGCACAGGCACAACCAGAAGGGGCCGAAGGTGGAAACTGTGGAAATGATTTCCCGGAACTCATTGTAATAAGAACGGCCTTCTTGGGGACAGGTTATGAATATGTATAGACATTCCTAGAATTCTCATGAATACATAATACTTTACAGCATTTAACCAGGTTTGCAGCTGCTGGAGAGTGCCACACCTTGGAGGAGTTATCCGTGTTTGTCCCCATTGCTGAATAAACATACCAGCTTTATAACCTCAGAGGCTGTAAAGTGATTTCTGCACATCACTAGCTGTACAATATACTACGTCACTATGGTTTCAAATGGGACATTACATTTTTTTTAGATAGAAAATATGTATCTAAAACCAAAGAAACAATAAAAGCTAAGTTAAATATTTGGTTTTGGTGATACACTGGTGATCTAAAAAAACTTAGTCTATAGATAAATTTAACTTTTGCAACTAAAAACATAAAACATAAAAAACCCCAACCAACAAACCAACCAACAAAACCTTCAGTAATGAAATTAAAAACAAACAAACAAACAAACAATTATATTTTCTCTAGTCTCGCATCTCAAAGATTTCTTGCAAATTAATTTTTACTTATCATAGTAAATACATGTGAAATTAAGTGACTGTATGGCAAGATTAAAGTTTTACACCAGTCATCTCGAACAGGTGCCTAAATACTCAGGTCTGTCTAAATACTCACATTCAAATCTTGAATAAATGTTCATACTGTGCATTTTCTACTTGACTTGAAACCTAAATGACCAAAAAGTTTATGATAGAGTAACTTAAACACTGAAAAATATGTTCTAATCCTGCACTGTTAATAACCTCTTTATGCCTCTATTTATTTTATTAACTTGTTTTTGCCCTTTGTCATTTGAGAAATGGGTTTGCAGAGTTTATTTTTGTTTTGCTTGTATATTAAAAAAAAAAAAACAAGATGGTTCTCTCGGGGTTATTATAGTCTAATTGATCTGCAAATTACTGATGGTCCACACTACCATGGACAGTAGTTTGCAGTTCATTCATAATACATAATATGTTGTGATTTCATTACAGATTTCTATTAAATGTTTGATGATGGGAATGGGTGATTCATTGATGAATTGCTGTAAATGTTTATTTCTGTTGTTTACTTGGCAATAACCAGTATCTGAGGTTCTACTGTGTTTGCCTCTGTGTGTGTACAAACTTCTACTCAGCCAGGACTTCCAACTGCTGAAAGAGCAGATGGAGAAGTTGTATGAAGGCAGACCTCAGCAGTGATGCCAAATGAAAGTCATACTCAGATCACACTCCTTTTGCTAGCAGGAACAACTCTCAAAAAGCTTCTTCTTATCCTGTGCTGAATTTCACCCTTGAAAGGCTCACCTCTGCATAGACACCACAGCTTTAAATAAAATACAGCAGTATGAACTGCAGTCTCATATTACGATATTTTAGACAGTAGCTCTGTATTTCACTTAATATGTTATTTCACTCTTAGTTAATTGGTATCATTAGCACAAATGTCACGGTTACTTAATTTAATTAGTTCTTACTCATTTATAGTACTAATTTTCTCTTTCAGAAAGCCAAATGAAGAAGCGCAAATGAAAACAGTGGTTTACTTCTGTTTGCTTGTTGTGTAGTGTAGGTCTTCTACGTAACTAATTTTAAGGAAATAGTTCTTAAGATTTCTCCCCCCCGCCATCAAACAATAGCTTTACTTCAATCAAAATAGCTTCTGGAGATTTTCTACCATATTAACATCTTTTGGTGTACAAACCATTTGTCTGTACTCATCAAATGTACGATACATTTAAACACTGAAACATACATTTATCTTTGAATGCCTAAATCTTTCAGTGGAACCCAATGGGACTATTTGTGAAATGAATTTCTTTTCTAGATTGGAGTCTTAAGGTATTTATGACTTCATTGTATATCCACACATAGTGTAGAAATCATTATTTGAAAGTATTTACCATGGAATGAAAACTAGATTGTAGTAGTCACATCCTCACGTTTAGCTAGCTAAAGAAGCTGTAAAAAGCTTCCCTCACCCTCTGTTACTTTTTATTTTCAAATAAATAAGTATAGTGTTATATATTGGTGATTCCATGATAGTAACTCGTTATAGTAAATAAAGCGTTAAGTACAGATTTTTTTGTTATAGTAACTTACTTAACTAAAAATAAATTATAAAATACCTTTCAGTGGATCCAGACCACTGCTGTTATTAATAGAGCTGAAGACTGTGTGACTTGCTTTTGGAAATGACCTTTGCCCTGAAGATGTGCCAGACAAAACACAGCAAAATACAGTGAGAGGAACAGAATTGCTTAAGATCACACAGCAAATAAATGATCAAGGCAAGTAAAGAACTGAGGGACTCTTCCTTATAGTTAGTGATCTTGCACTGGCCCAAACCTAAATCTTTTAACCATTGTCAGGCACCATAGCATGCTTCCCTGAAGAATTCAGCATCAATCTCTGTTGTGTTTTCCACTGATGTATAAGCATTTTCTAAGGCATGGCTGTATGTGCCAACTATCACACTTTAATATGCAGCCCTAGACTTATGTTGAAACCATAGGTAATACGGCACATTTCCTTGAAAAGAAAAGAAAAGAAAAGAAAAGAAAAGAAAAGAAAAGAAAAGAAAAGAAAAGAAAAGAAAAGAAAAGAAAAGAAAAGAAAAGAAAAGAAAAGAAAAGAAAAGAAAAGAAAAGAAAAGAAAAGAAAAGAAAAGAAAAAGAAAAGAAACAAACCAAAAAACTTTATAAAGCTTCACAGTTTCTTTTGCACACTTTGAGCTGTGGAAGTCAATAGAGCCTAATGAGAAGTCATGAAATGAAAGAATTTAAGCATTACATCTCTCTCTATTGCAAGTTATTGATTTAAACAGTATTCAATGCTTTTGTTACAGTAAATAAAATTAAGTACTGCAGTATTCATGATGCTCCAGATTAAATATGCGAAGAGACCAACTATAATGATAATGAGAAGGAAGTTAAACAAATTTTACTAGTTATTTGAATACAATTGGCTATGAAAGAGGATATGGTAGCCTTTCTGAATGCATTGCTCTCATCTGATAGCTTACAGGTATGTTGATAAGTCATACAAAATGACAGAATTTAATTTACTCTATAAAATAAATGGAACCTTCAATTTTGGCAATTTTCATAGCAAAAAAAAAGGTCCAATAAAATCAAGAAAGTTTCTTATAACATGAGACTAGGGAATTCGTATTTACCCTGCAGCTTTTTTAAAATACAGTGCATATTCAAAGTAATAGAATTTGCTTTTTCATCTATAAGAATTTTATTTTATAAATATAAACATATAAACCCTAAAAAGCCCTTAAAAACTAGAACAAATTAAATCTGTTTTGTTGGTCATAAAAGTTAGTTTCATACTTTATCTCCATTTGTAGTTACATAAAAAGATTTTTAGGAAATATTAAGAAATGCCTACCAATACCACATTTCTGTGAAGACTATTTTTACTCTCAAAATAAGTATTCAAGATAATCTCTGATTTGTTAACTGATGTTCTGTATTATTAGTCAGATCTCTCAGGTGATATACGGATTCATATTTCAAACTTTTTGATGTTTATTTTGCCATAGTGAAGACAACATGGACATGGCCCAATTATTTTCCCGTGAATAATATTTTAGGAATATGAACATGCTACATTGTGTGTTGAGAATTGCTGAAGAATGTGACAGATCACTCATTTCTTTCTCCCTCTATCTTCTACCTCTCCTCACCCCTCCCCTACCCCCTTATGTATTTTTGGAAAAAATAGTTGTTTGTGCATCTGTACATCTGTTCAACTGTGGTGTAGGAAAAACTTCAGTAGGTTTGTGTCTGGATATACAGTAGATCATCTTATATTAAGTTGAAACACAAAATACTTAGATTACTTTGGAATATGATTTAAACCCTCCAGATAAAAGCTTAGTCAAGCAAGGTAGAAGTGTTTATACATGTTTCCTAGCTTACCTTTTTTTTTTTCTTACTTGTATTTCTTCCCTGTGGTCTGTTTTATTCTACAAAATAAGTTATAATACTGGGCATTACTTATTTAGAGTATGACTTCCATAAGGTCATGTCATAATTTTCACTTCAGAATTTGTCACTAATGAGGAAACCTAATGAATGAAGTACTTTAAAAAAAATGTTACAATTATGTTGGTAAGAGATTAATTTTGGAAGTGAAGTTATGATATTCCATAGTACAGAAAATATATCAAAAACTTGCCATTCTTCTGTCTTTCTGGGAAAATCTATAGAAAAGGAAATTGCATTTCAAACAACAGTATCATATATTTTTGTGTGAGAGGTTTTTGTTTATTTCTTTGTTTTCTGACAACAACATATCCCCATGTTTTTCTGGGTTTTTTTGAGGGGGGAAGGTCTGATTTGTGCTTCATAAACATAGGTCTTTTGGAAGAAAATTTTAGAAATAAAAGTAAACTCTAAGTCTCCTAAAAAGTTAGAAGTAAATGAAAAACCACTAGGTCCATAAAATCAATATATAGTGAATTCAGCTGCAAAGCATGGTGAAAATTTCAGCACCAAGTCTGCCATAATAATTAATTTGTTACAGGCTTTGCAAAGGAGAAAGATAAAAAATTGTTTGGCAGAAAAAAATAGAGGTGACAGTATAACCTAGATCCTTAGGCTTCATAATAAGCTTTTAGCACACACATAGAAAGAAAGAAGTACTTGATACTCAAAAAATTCAATGTTTTACATGTACAACGATTAAAGACAACATTTTCTTGTAAGCAACAAAGCGAATTTTGCTTTGAAATGTGTGAGTTGTAACATACCCTGGATATTGACATTTGCCACAATTAGTCTGAAATGTCAGAAGTTATCTAGGAAAATGACAGTCATTACTCTTTCAGATAAACTTTTTAACAAGTTTCATTTTGGGCTTTTAATTTGTGAGTTACATATTCATATATAAATAGCACATAATGCTCCAAATGAAGCATAAGGACTTTTTATCAAATCAGAATCCAAACAAAAAAAGCGTGTATGTTCACTTTCTCTTAAAATTTTTCATCCTCATCCTCCCTAGCTACTTCTGCTTAGGTAAAATTATAAAAGCGTTAAAAGAGAGTATTTTCTTCTCATTATGCATGGTGCATCATTAACATCACGTACCTTCATTGCACAGTCACAAACAGCAGTTTGTTAAAAGAACTAATTTACTGCTAATCTGTTGCATAGGGTAATACATGGGGTGGTCAGCTGCCCTCTGGATGGCCATAAGAGTCTGTTGCATCCTCAACTGGAGCTGGTGAGACTTCCTGAACTGCTGCTCCTGCTCTCTTCTTGTGACCCATCTGATCCATGGGCCTATGTTGCTGTGTCTTGCTGAATCTAGCAGCCCATTGGCCATAAGGGCTCCAGGCCCTTAGGTCCAACTAGCAGCACAACTGAGCATGTACAACCAGTAGACACAGAAACAAATGTATACAGTACACACATAAGTATATACACATGTACTTGTTGGTGGCCTCTCTTATCAAGACAGACAGACAGGTAGGCTCCATGCTCACACAAACACAAAGAACAGCAATGGCCTCATTCTGCTTCTCTCCATGGCTGATCAGGATGATGGTCTGCTAGTGGGAAATATTTATATATATATAAAGGTTATATTATATACATCATAGAAACCTAGAATATCTTGAGTTGGAATGGACACATAAGGTTCTCTGGGTCCAACTCCCTGCTCTTCACAGGACTACATAAAACTGAACCATATGACTAAGAGCACTGTTCAAGTGCTCCTTAAGCTCTGACAGTCTTGGTGCCATGATCACTTCCCTGGAGAACCTGTTCCAGTGAAAGAACACCCTCTCAGTGAAGAGCCTTTTCCTAATGCCTGATACAAACTTCTCCTGACACAATTTCATTCAATTTCCTCATGTCCTGTCAGTGGTCACCAGAAATCAATCAATCAATCTATCTATCTATCTATCTATCTATCTATCTATCTATCTATCTATCTATCCATCCATCCATCCATCCATCCATCCATCCATCCATCCAAACATATAAATAAAAACATGCATATACAATGCACACCCCTTCATCAGCTGGACTCAGGCACTAAGTCTGCCCAGTAACTGCCTCTGGATCCCAATGTCACTCATTGCTGCAGGTTATACAGACCCCCAAAGACCCAAAATATTGGTGAATTGAAAATCACATTATGAGTAAAACAATACAAAATGAATAGTCATGTTTAGTTTGCCATTGATCTACCAGAGCTTTAATTCTCAATATTTCTCAATAATCCTTTATGAGGTCATTGTGTATTATAGGTTAAATTTGTCAAGAAAGTTAATTTATCATAGACCATGATAACACTAAGAGTATATGTATATGTATATGTATATGTATATGTATATGTATATGTATATGTATATGTATATGTATATGTACATGTACATGTACATGTACATGTACATGTATATGTATATGTATATGTATATGTATATGTATATGTATATGTATATGTATATGTATATGTATATGTATATGTATATGTATATGTATATGTACACACACAGAGTATTTCAGAAAAAATACTGAAAATATTCAATATTTGTGAAAAAAATCACTTGATTAGGAAACTTTTCTTTCATAAAATCAAAAGAACATCTTTTATGTATTTTTTTGTCCTTTGTGGAAATGGACAAAATAAAAGAATTTCAAACACCATAGATAAACTGTGAAGTTGGTCTCTTTCGGTGCTATGTGAGAGGGAATATATATTGAAAGAACATAAAAAAAAATGTGCCATGTATATGTAGCAGCCTGAAAATCAAGAAGAAAAGAAAGTCATTGAATCATTTCCATATGAGAAAAGATATTGCCTAGGAAGATCAATTTACGGTAGCTGTGAGTTCAGCTTCAAATAATACAGAATCCAGCACCACCAGACTCAGTTATACTGGTTAAGGCTGCAGCAATAGATTGCCCTTTGAGCTTACTACAATATCATAAGCTGCAAAAAATAAATGGTATGCAATGATAGGCTTCCAACATTGCGGGGAGACTTTTAGGGTCAGAATCAGGGGGACTGCTTTCAAGTGAACTCCATGCTTGAGGATATATATTTTTTATTGTTTCCATGGTTACATCAAAAAAGTTAAATAACAAGCTGTTCTTATTGGTTATGTAGTACTCCTCAAAAAAGCAAGGAGTCAAGCAAGATTTTTTTGTTGTTGGTGGTGTTTTTTTTTTTAATTTATTTTAATTAAGATGACAAAGAAATACATAAAGAAATAAGGGGCTTCTTTAAGCAGAACTGATTGAATCTGGAATTAGTTTAGATTCATTCATTTATTATAGTCTTTTAATAACAAATTTCTATTTTGAGGTAGTGAAATAGTTCAACCAGAGAGTACTAAAATGACTCATATTTGTTTGAATTGCTCTAACATCTAAATCTGAGTTGTCTAAGAGACCTAAGAAAATGAGAATTTTAAGCTTTTTAGATGCCTACCTTCTCCTAGCTCTTGAAATTTCCTATTTATAGGCTGTAAATCACAGTATCAGAATGCTAACATTATGTCTTAAAAACTCTTTGTCCCATATAGCTTTTTTTGTCTTGAGTGGCAGGTAATATTTTAAAATTAAATACAGTGCTGGGTGATTAGGAGCACCCTAATGCAAGATTTTTTTTTTTTTTTTCTTTTTTTCTGAAAGAAGTACTGAGTTTACCATCTGAAAATTTGCAGAGATATTTATATGTGAAACTCATACAATCAAGTGCATTAATAGGGAATTAGTGTACCATACTCTTATTGATATTGTCAAGTTAAAAAGTAGAGGCTCCCTTGTTTCTAAGATTGCACATCTGTCATAAACAATTAACTTTTTATTATTTCATTATTTTATTATACTTTCTGAAGGTAAATAACAACTTATGATATAGTTAGTACAGATCACAGTGAAACACCTTCTTGTTTAATATCCAAACACAGACAAGAAAGAGCCTTAAATAATAATTCTCAAAAATAAAAATAAAAACATTTTTCAATGTGTAATGACTATCTTACTATGGAGTTTAGATTAGAACCTAGCACTATCTGTCATTTTTCTCAGAATGTATTCTGTAATTTTACTTTGTTTTTTAAATTTACAATATTTTAAGTGCTTGCAAATAAATACAATTGCAAGGTGGTAATAATGTGTCCTCCAGTCTGCATACTGAAAAGACCCAGAACTATTTTACCTATCTGTGTGAACTATTAATTCTTCACTCTTTTAACAGACAAGTCTGTCTGGTGCTTTGATTCTAACACATCAATTTTTTTTCGAATTCATATGGTACCAAAATCTTCTAGTGCTTCTTATTTTACGTTCTAGAACCTCTGCATTTGTTTGTGAGAACTTCTGCTTTGTACCATCCACTATGGTTGCAAATGAAATCCACATAGACTTCTTGATAAATTTGCAATAAGACATAATACTGTTAATAAATGTAAGAATTCCATAAGTAAAAATTCTATACTCAGCAGGAAACTTGTTAAACAGGTAGTTCAAAGCTTATTCTTTTGACTGATAGCAGCATCATTTTGCCATTTAAAGAACAGGAAACTGAAGACAGGAGCAGAAATTTAATTGGTCAAAGCCCAAAGTCAACCAGCAATCTAACAACAGAGCTGGAAATAGAAGCTCTCCCTATGATTTCCAGCCATAGCTGCAGTTAGTAAGTTAAAAATTATCTTGCATAGTTTTATTTTCTTTAATTATTGGTTAAAGGTCATGTCTGTGATTACTTTAATCTATATTATTGATCTATATATTGGATAATGCACTGAAGATGGCTACAATCTCTGCAAGAGTGAATAAGGATTGCCACCTACACTCAGAGAACACTGGCCTGGTAGGTACTCATCATCTACATGATTTGCCACACCTGTGATTCACCCAATGTGCATTGGCCGGGTATTGTAGAACTTGACTGGAGCTACTCCATTTTGCAATGAGTCCTTGCGTATCTGTTTAGTCACAGAGGAAGCAAGACTACACAGTACCTAGTAGTTGCAACATCCACTCTGAGTGGACAGACGATTAGTTTTTATTCCTGCTGTCCTATTATTTCTAAGTCTCAAATGTTTGTGAATTTAATGAAACTATTTTTTTTCTTATCTTATGGTGTCCGCTATGGTACAGAATCTTGTTCGCTCATTTCATCTAGCTGATTGAATATTTTGTCAAAATGGTATCATCTTCATATTGTCAATGAGCAAGCCTCAACTCAGAGAGCGTTATAGCTTGTAGCATAGGTTATTACACATGGACATCTAAAATTAATGAGATAGTGGAGTTTGGATCTTTCCTCAGTGCTTCAAGACACTGCCTTTTTATGTCTATTATAAAATATACCTTAAGTCTTTGAGGCCTGTAAAAGGTAGCTGTTAATTCTAAATGCAGGGAAATGTCTCTCTATTGCCCAGAAACTGAAAGCACATGGACTGATTATATTTAAGACAAATCCTTTAATTAGTTTTTCCTATAGGTTAGATGTAAAGGTGATCCACATGAAACAATGGGCATGTGTGTTCTCTAACAAGCAATACAGTAATGTTCAGGACTTGTGCCTGTGCTCTCCAGGGATCCCTTTCAATCACAACAATTCTATCTACTGTTCTATGATTTAACCAAGGGAATGCCAAGGAAAAGAATGTGCAGGCCAACTAATTGTCCTATATGAACCTTTTCTTTGGGGTACAGGATTTGAAAGCAAAATACAGGAAAACCTACATTTTATAAGAGAATTGACAACACAAGTTAAGTTCTTTAGATCTGGCTAGTGTTCAAGGGTTTTGAAGTTCTGCATTTTTTAAACCCAGCTGACTGCTGAGTATTTCTTGACAAACAGCTCTTCACCGATAGAAAAAAAGGTATTTATCACTGACGGCAGTTACTAATCTCTTTCTTAAGGCTCTGATGTGCAACATTTCAGTGTGAGTTAAAACTTAAAAAAGAAAACATCCCAAACTCGTTAAACTTTTTCAAGATAAGGGAGTAACTTATCCTGAGCAGAACTTTACATTTCCCTTTAAGAGTTCTTATATCATATTGAGTAGAAATGGCTTCATCCTCAGCTTTACACCAATTTACAGAGGGCATTTACTTCTTCTCTTACTCGCCTGTTAAAAAATTTATCCAGACCACGGAATCTAGCCTGACACTTAGCATAATTGACTAGACTGTGATATCCAAGTATACTTACTGTAGTTCTCCTTGTATCTTAGAAGAATTATTATCTTCTATGTTGAAAGAGAAGTTATTTTTAAATTACACATCGTAATACAGATTACCACACTTTCAAGTTGTCAGGAACTGAATCAGAGTTAAAAAGCAGTGATTTTCTTCACTTTGTTGTACTTTATATAATTTTAAAACTGTACTTTAACAGCTAGTAAGGGTACTTCTTGACAATGCCTTGTGTCATATTTGTGGGGGGTTTTTTAATTTATTTATTTTTGTTTGTTTTTTCTTTTTTTCTTTTTTCTTTTTTTTTTTTTCCCCACACATTTTGTATATATTTTAAATGTGACTTCAGAAACCATTTAACTTTCTTTAGCTTGCCACAGGCACATCTATTTCTGGAATTACAGAGACTGCTTTGAGGAGTAAGCCTCTGAGTGAAACTTTAGCTCTGCTGGGAATTTTTCAGTAACATCCTGATGCCTGCTTCTGGCAATCCGCATTTCATTGTTTGAGAGCAAATACTTTCTGTTTACAAATGAGATATATAGAGATTTAATTTGGTTTCCCCAAAATACAGATTCCTCTTGAAGAAGCTGTCTGACAAAAACGAAGTCCTGATGCCATGTATCTTTTAGTCATTCTACTCCATCTTCTATTTTTAAATTACATGAAATTCAGACTTAAAAAGGTGATAGATGGGTCACTTACAGTACAATCCTGTAGTTAGCCAGACATCAATTTATCAGAACAGAGAACTGATTTACTGAGACAAGAAGAAAAGATTTACCAGACGCAGGCAAAGCAGCCTTATGAAAACAGAAGGAATGAATCGAAAGTATTAATTTTACAGGTACTTATTCAGTTTGATCCCTATGATAGCAGTTGTTGTGAAAATACTAAGCAACAAGCATTACTTTTAACTGCCAAACTAAAGCATGTTACAAAATTTGTTAGGACTAAAACTAAATGCCAAAAGTGAATTGAAGGATTTGTGTTAGGGGAGTGTCCTTGTTTTGTTAAAAAACAAGTTTCTCTTTTAGTGAACTTGCCTGTCAGCTAACGCCTTCATATTATGTGCATTTTCCTGGAAAACCAGATACGTGTTTTGGTAAACATAGCAATGGCATGCGAAGTTATTGATAAGCATGGATGGATATCTCGTGAGAGGGGCAACGAGAAACAGGTGACCAAGAAACTGACCAACTCTGCATAACATTCATAACATAACATTGAATACTTCAATAAAAGTGGGAAATCATGAGGATCTCGTCCCTTTTTTTCCTTTTTGCTTATGGCCGACATTAGGAGAGGACCTTGCTAGTCGTCCCTGTGAACTGAGGCCTAGTGGGAGACTGAATCCAGCTCCGGTTGGCTGCAGAGCCCAATCCAGGACGGCAGGTGCCAGCTCTGCAGTTGCTGAGACTTTCAAGATTGGTTTTGTATATTTTGTATTATTTTCTCTATTCTTATTAGTAGCATTAGTAAAACACTTTTAACTTTTCCAACTCTTTTCTCTCTGTCTTTCTTTCCCTCTCGATTGCCTGTCCTCAGTGGGAAGGGGGGAGAGGGAGGGGCTAAAAAGGGGGAAGGGGCAGGGAGTGGCTAACAACACATCTGCCACGGTTTTATTGTCACGACACAATCAAAACCCTCAACAGGAGCTTTGGAAAAATATGGAAAATTTCCTCTACTTTACAGAAAATATACCATTTTTTCAGGCTTTTCTTTTACTGGGGAAGAAGTTCTCTTATTGCATGCAAAGAGTTCACTTTGATGCATTTTCATATTGATTGTCTGTAAGATGGGCTTTTTAAAGACAGTGCTTAGACTGTAACCAGCTTAATCAAAGCATAAATACAAATATATTTGCAGCTGTTAAGAGCATGCAAGCCTTGGACATAAAAAAAAAAGTTACAACATTCAAAGGTCCGTGATTTTTTCAAGTACTTAGTAGATGCAGGAAGAAATGGGCAGAGATGGGTGGAGAAATGAACAGGGTGGCTTTTAATTAGGAAATGAACAAGTGAGTTTATCGTATTATGCAGACTGTAATGCTAATTGCAGTAACATCAGTCCTTGACAAAAGAAAGTGAGAAAGTTAGAGGTTAAATTCACAACCTGATTCTTGTTCCAAGAAGCCAGGAGGGTTACAGTAGAGCCATGACTGAAAGATAGTGAGGGGCCATGAAGTAATTTCTCACTGAATCAATGATTATTTTATAAAGCAAATGTATCTTACATATGTATAAATGCTGTACTCATACGGCTCTAAATAGACCAAAAGTAGTCACCAAGACAATAATTAATTTATTTTCAAACATTTTAAGTAACTCCTCCCTCCTACAATAGAGACAGTGAATGAAGGAATCACCAGGTAATCCTATTCATTCTGGACAAACCATACATTCTGCTTTGTAAAATAAAAGAAGTATTAACATTTAAAACAAAACCAACCAACCAAACAAACAAACAAAAGAACTTAACAACAAGTTACAAGGTGTTATAATTCAGTTGTTTTCCATTTTTAAATTTTTTTCCGTCTATTTTATTGTCAGGAAAGCTACATATGAGTGGAAAACCTATAGCATACCTTTTGAACACACCAGCATGTCATCGCCATACGTTGTCTGACTGCTCTCAGGTCAGTGGAAATCAATGTAATTAAGGAAGAATTACTTCCTTATTTCAGAAAACACAACATGTCTCTCCCCAGCTCCCAGAGAACTGTGATAACCTAAGATCTGTTTTTGAATGAATGACTACTGATTTTCAGTACTCCACTCAGCCAGGGCGCTGAATTCCTGCCACTGAAATTGAATTTAGACAACTTGGCTTTTCATATGACCTCAGTCTCAATTAACAGATTAAAACAAACTCAGAGATGACTACAACTCTGACATTATGCTATGCATAAATAGCATAGTATTAGGCACAGGATAAAACCCCGTTCTAGAGCCAGAAAGTTAAATGTGTCTACAATGTCAGTGTTAGATGGTTGTTCAAGTTGTCATTACAGCTGCTGAGCCTGAGCATCTGGTGCCATTTAAAGGCACCACAAAATATAACAACTGGCCTCCAGACAATGTTCTAGTAGACCACAGTTTTCCTGCAAGTCGAATATTTTTTCCTACCTAATCTAAGTCCCTATCTCATCTCAGATCCTCCAGGGCATCACAAATGACTCTAGCCACCTACTCTTCAGAAAATAAATCCTGGTCTCCAGTCACTGTGCTGAGTAGGGACGTGAATCATCACTTAAATAATTATGTAAGAACTAGTGCCATTTATGATACTCTAGGAGGCCTGAGATGAATGCACAGGCTCATCAGGTATGGCACGATCTTCAGAAAAAAACATGATATCTCAAATTACATGTCAGTTAAAATAAAAGAGTACATATTTGGCATCAGAGACCTATGTATAGGCAACTGAAATCTGCTCAAAATGTTAATTATTTTACAGAAATCTGTTCTGACATAAGTATCCATCTCTGTTTTGGACAGAGTTGTAAATGTAAAAATTTTAAATAAAAAATCCTATGTCTAAATGTGTCCAAAGTTTTGCACCAAATATCTAATCTATATGTGAGTAATAATGATAACATACTGCTAAAGGTAGAGATGCTATAGGCTCTTTCTTGAACAAAAAAGCAACAGTCGTAAACAAATATTTCTTATTGATGGGAAAATAGAGGAGAACATATATGTATCAGAAATCTTGTCTAAGAAACAATGACACAACAGGGTCCTGTACATTATATATACCTTATAGAATTTAAGCATTCACAACATATGTCATTAATGCATATAGATCCTGTTATAGAAGTTTAATATCCTTCAAGAAGATAAAAAATGTATCTGTATATAAATAAAATAAACATTTTATTTTAAAACCTAATAAACTTATTTCATACTAGTTTTTTATAAAGATCTAATTTGTAATAAACTTGTAACAATTTGCAGTTTTCAAAAGGTTTAGAAAGAATAGTCTTGAATTCTTGCCACCATCAAATCCTTTTTTTATTATTAGTTTTAATACCATTTGTTAAATGCAGCACATTAATTTATAGTACATTCAATACAGTTTGTTAAATTATATTTCAGAAGCTATCTTGTTTACATTGGGTCAAAACTAGCATGTTGAACCTATTAATAGGCAATTCATTCACACAAAATGCTATTATACACCTCACAGGAAAATAAAATGCAGTTATTATCACTTGTCTATTTGTAGGTCAGTTTTTAAAATTAAATTTCAATAACTGTTTTAGTGCAACTCAGACAATGCATGGATCAGCTGTACTCAAGTGAGTTATAATGTTTATTAGAGTAACTAATGCTGAAAGTAAACTCCAGCTGAATGTGGTTACCATGGCCCTAGTCATTCCAAGTGGGCTTTCAACATGGGCTAATACACCACCACTTATATTACTTGAGAATAATCACTCTACTGCCTTTATTTCCTCCACCTTCTTTATTCCTCTCCTTTTGCTCATGGACGCCTAATTAGCATGATCAGACCTGTGGAGAAGGACTTGGAGTACTCGTGGATAAAAGATTTGACATGAGCTGTCAATGTGTGCTTGCAGTCCAGAAGCCAAATCGTATCTTGGGCTGCATCAAAAGGAGCATGACCAACAGGTCAAGGGAGGTGATTCTGCACCTCCACTCTGCTCTGGTAAGAACCTACCTGGAGTCCTGTGTCCAGCTCTGGAGCCCTCACAACAGGAAAGACATGGACCTGTTGGAGAGGTGCCAGAGGAGGGACACCAAGGTGATCAGAGGAATAGAACACCTCTCCTCTGAGGACAGGCTGGGAGAGTTGGGGTTGTTCAACCTGGAGAAGAAAAGGCTCCAGAGAGACCTTATTGCTGCCTTTCAGTACTTAAAAGGAGCCTATAAGAAAGATGAGGACAGACTTTTTAGAAATGTATGTTATGACAGGACAAGGGGTAATGGTTTTAAACTAAAAGAAGGGAGATTCAGGTTAGACATAAGGAAAAAAAAACTACAATGAGGGTGGAGTAATGCTGGCACAGGTTGCCCAGAGATGTGGTAGATGCCCTGTCCCTGGAAACATTCCAGGCCAGGCTGGACAGGACTCTGAGCAACCTGATCTAGTTGAAAATGTCCCTGCTCATTTCAGGTGAGTTGGGCTAGATGACCTTTAAAGGTCACCTCCAGCCCAAATTATACTATGATTCTATGATTTTCTGATCTTAAGTGTTGTAAAGAAAATGTTCATCCCATAGGTTTTTACTTCCAGTAACTGTGTCTGGTGGTGTTGAAGAAGGAATTATATTATATTCTGCGGTAAAAGTTCAAAAAATTGTTTTGAAGAAGGATTTTTTTTAGTGTTAGAATTGAACTTTATACAATATTTTAGTAGTGCTACCTACAGTTAATATATTCACAGCCTTAAGAGCACTGCATTATCAGAATAAAACCCCTCAATGGATGTTCCACTTGAAAAGCCCAGGGGAGAGACAGTCAGAGAGACTGGATTACAAAAGCTTCAGTTGTAAGTATACATTTAGATGTTATGATCCCTTCTTCATCTTTCTCTGCATTATTATAAAGCACAGTCAATTCAAATACCATGTTTTCTTGAGGTTTGTAGGAGACCTTTACATGCATATAAAACATATGCTATTGAAGGGCATAAGCCTGTCTAGCTCTTTCAAACTATTAAACTTTATTTTGTGTGTCTTACTAGTCTCATGTATGTTGAACATTATGAAGTCTTCATGAATAGGATAATGTATGCTCAGAAATTTATTTGCAGTTAAACTCAAGAGTGCTGCCTTCTGGTTGAAATGACTGCTGGCTGTGGTAAACTTCAACATCTGTCAGACAACTTAGTATCAGAACAATTTACTTTAACCCATCAGCTTCTGCTAATTACTTTTTATTTACTTTATGGTTGCCCCATGATGCACAAGGTATCAAAATTTTACTTGTTATAGTAATGTCATGTAAGTACTAGGCACTGAAGTGGACAACAAAGTACACTAAGATTAGTATAACTACTGATTAAATAACAGCAAGGTCAGGATTAAAGCAAGGATATGCTTATATTATGGCCAGTTTGTAAAGATAGGAACATATGTGTAAGTTTATGTATAGGAATCACAGTGAGACTTAAAAAAAATTGTTAAAGGTTTTCAGGAATCATGTTCTATCCTTAGCGCATTTAAAATAGATTTAGAGACATAGCAACTATTTTGATGAAAATCAGAATTTGAAAGTGGTGGAATTTTCTTAATAAACAAAACAAATTATGCTCAGCCTGAAAACCAAGTTTTGTAGCTATTCTATAAAAACAAATTTTCCAGTAGTTGACCTTCGTAATACCTACAAGTCAGTACAGTTGCAGAATTAGTAGTTCGGTGAGATCAGTTTAAAATGTTATTCTTTTGTTCTATTCTAGCCTTATTTTTCTATATCTGAAAGACCAGGAATAATGATTAGTTAGTAATTTTATGTTCTGAATTCAGACCTTCTATTATTGAAATAAATCTAATATTTTCCTATTCTTGAATAACAATTGCTAGTTTCTGTTATGGTTTAACTGATACATAATGATCAAAAATATTGAGCAAAATAATAAAACAGTTATTTCACCTAAACAAAAAATAGCCTTTGTATTTACATCTTCAAATACATGAACATAATTTTCCCATTTTATTTACCTGTAATATTTTGTTTAGTTAAAGCCTTCAAAACAGTTCCTTGAACTTTCAAATAAGTCTGCTTAAAATAATAAAAATATTTCCATAATGTTATTATCAGCCCATGCATTACATCAGATGTTTTCTTTTCACTTATTTAATATTTTAATTAATGTTGGAAAGAAAAGCCCAGTGAGGCAAGTGATCATAAATAGGTGTTTCAATAAACAAATATAATATTTTCCAGTCTACAAAGACTACTAAAACCTACTTCAAGAAAATACAGATGTAAGAAACAAACAAAGATACACGGGAAAATTAATAACTGCTTTTTTAGACTATTAAGTCATTCATTATTTAACACAATCAGAAAAGAATAATTTACGTTTTCTTCTAAAAATACGTCTTTATATGTTCGTAGTTTTCTTCTAGTTTATAGGTATCCAGCTACCCTGGTGTATGGGAATATAGCAGAAGATTTGGCTAGGAGGTTAGTTAAATGTAAATACGCCCAAGTGACTTTCACCTGTCTGTAGAAAAAGCACATACATCACACTAATTGTTTTACTGACCTTGTGTGATTGATGAGTAGGCTCTCTGTGTTAGATAACATAGGCCTGTGAGAAACTCCAGACACCTTATCCCTATGTCTGAGATTCCTGCTTTGTTGTGAGAGAGAGCGGGAGGCTACACTTGCCTGAAGCCTTGAAATACAGGTGAGCTCAGCAGGCCTGGTGATCATCTTAACAGGGCTGAACTTACCAGCGCCTGTATCCCCGCTGGTGTCACCTCTGCTTGGGAGCTTAGGTGCTGCTTTGGAAATCCCCCAGTAGAGAGGTAACTAAAATAAAACTTGCTCTTTGCAATTCATTCGTGGCCTCTTGCTCTTCTTACGATGTGCCTGCGTATGTGTACACACATGATCTGTGAGCAAATCTGAATCGTGAAACCAAAGATCAGGATCTACACTAAATAGCTGCATTAAGCTAAAAAATTGAATGGTAAACTGCATTTGAGCAAAGTGCTGTGCTGGAGTAGCAGAACCTTTAGGCATAGTGTCACACCGTCATAAATGGAATGATAATAAAGATCCATAGGGAGCCCACGATTAGCCAGATTTACAAAGAGGAGGTAAAATAAAAGAAAGTATAAAAATGTTTGAGATTTACTAATTGAAAAAGAACAGTTGTAAATATTCCAAAAAAATGAGTAATATTTTAGAACTTTTCTAGCTGGAAAAAAATGCCAGGAAACAAAAAATTTAACTGGGGAAAAAAAAAAAAAAAAAAAGTTACCTGGACAGATTTTAACTAATTAAATTTTCTATGAGAGCTCATGATCATCTTAGCCTTTTTTTAAATTTGCTGCACCATTGAAGGCTAGACTAGCCCCTCCACAGTTTCTAAGTTCTGCTTACTTCTGGTTTTATTTTGGACTTCTAAATTATTATTCTTCTTAGTTACTATGTATGTCCTAAATACATTTTTTCAAGCATTCCATTCTGCAGTTTAGGACTGAATTTACAGATTTTCTGTTGGTTGCTGTGTTGTTTTTTGTTGTTGTTGTTGTTTTTTGGGTTTTTTTGTTTGTTTATTTTGTGTTTTGTTTTGTTTTGTTTTGTTTTTAATTAATAAGTTCCCAGTCCTTGACATTAATTGTAACTTCTCTTTCTTATTATGAACCTGTGTTTACTTTTGGAACTGAAACCAGGTAGTTGCTAGTGATGAAGCTTCATCTCTAGAGAAAATAGCATCTTCAGTTTTTGAGACTGGCAAAGGAGATATATGGTGACTGTGACCTCATTTTCAATAAATAGTTTGGGTATAGTATATATATAGTTCTTGCTGTTTGCTACAGTTTTGCTTTCTTCACATTACAGTAAACTACTTCTCATCAATATATTTAGCTCACACACAGAGTGAATCAATTGATGTCAGAAATGTGAGCTGTATCCATACATCTGATACTGTGAGTATTTTTCTTCAGAATTGTATAATGTTATGAGCTGGCAAGAGAGAAACAGCAATTATTATCTTGAGTGAGACTAGGGAAAATTTTAAAACCTGAAGACAACATTCTGGATCTTCGAGTCAAATGCTATCATATACAAACCTAAAGATGTAAAAGCCTGATTTCCCTCTCAGTATGTAAAGACATTGGAATACCTTCAAAAGTAAATGACTTAATAAAAATCTGGGAATTTATAACAAATTACAAAATTAATGAGATTCAACAATCGTATTCTTTCTATATTTATCCAGAAAGAAGATGAAAACATTTGAGACATTTATTAAGAGACAAGTGAGACCATCTGCTATGGGAGGTATGCCATTGTGCGGATCAGTGGGAGAACAGCTTTAAGGGACATTCAAAAGAATTTCTACATTGAACAGAGTAATGACTCACAAAGAAAAAACTCATGGGGTTTAAACAAGGGGGAATGTGTGCAAAGTTAGGCCTAGAAGAGAAAGGAGTGAGAGTTTTGTTTGTTCCCTGATGGTGAGCAAACTGAGAGTTTCTTTATACTGGAAGGAAGGATTCTAGTTCTGATTTTTTTCTCTTTCACATGTTCCCTGAAGACATTTTCTACACTTCACTGAATGTTTTTTTTTTTTGTTTGTATCAAACCAAAATTATAAAGCAGTATCTCTTGAAGCCATTATTTAAACATCGCAAACTATACACCAAAAACTGTTGCTGGTTTCCTATATATACACCTTGTTGTGCAACATGTTATAAATAGATTTTAAATATTTAACTACAGGGGGATTTGCATCTCTATGATTTATATATGTTATCTGGTTTTACCGAGAGAAAAGGGGCTCATGCAAGAATGGCAGTAGCCTTTTCAGTATTCTTTTGACCAGCATGTCAAGCTTCCAAACATCCATCCAAGCATCATCAAAACAAACACAATGAATTGCAACACATCAATAAGTGTTGAAAAAATAAACACACACTTTTAATATTTCAGAATACCTCTGCGCTTTATTACGAGATAGAGATTTCATGGCATGAAAATACAATTTCAAAAGAGCCACCAGGTCAGTTCAAGACCCTGATTTTTGTATTTTAGTGGCAGAATCCATCAAGAAGAAGGATAAGTGTCACTGGCTTCTGTTGCCTTGGCAACCTGTGTTGCCAAACAACAAGCTGGATATCTTCTAGCAGGTTTAAACTTTCAGGCTGCTAAGAGACTGACTGCAATGATAGCAGAAACAATACCTTTTGCTGAATGCTTTTCTGATAGCAAAACAAGATAATATTCTGCATACTTTTTTCACCACCCTCAACACTCATTCCCATTTGCTTTGTGTTATGTTTGTTGGTAGCATTAGCTGTTATTAATATGAACTCTAAATCCTGCTCCAAGTCTCCTTGGCTGCTTAATATTTTCTCAAATCCCCTCTTGATAATACTTTTTTCAACACATGCTCTTTTGTACAATGGCAAAAGAGCCAATTTTAGTGGGATGGCTGAAGGGAACAAGTGACTAATTTTTTTATTTATTTGTTTGTTTAATGTCGTTGATTTAATCCGTCTGCACTTTCTCTGCTTGTGGTCCTGCAGTTTTAAAATATTTGTAACAATAATGAGATAACCGGCTGGGATTAGGTACCTTTAGCTACAGGGCAAATTTAAGGACAAATACAGCTGTTCCTGTAATTGGCATACCGATAAAGGCTACCTCTGGTGGAGCTGGAGTTTTAGACAAGCCTGTCTGGAGCAGGTGGTGCAGAGCTTCCCTCTGATCTAAGACACACTATTATCTACAGACACCCAGGTGGGAATCCTCTGATCAAATGTAGACGCCTGAATTTAAACTAGTTGCCCTAGGTTCTTTTTATTGCCAATGAAGAGAAATAGACACTGATAGGAATAAATTTATTTCAACATAATGTAGACTAATAAACTAGGAAAGATGAACTGTGCCCTATATGTTCGTATTTCTCTTCATTGGCTATAAAAGAAACTTAGTGCCTAGCTCACACACGGAGGTCTACTCACTGTCTAAAATTGAGCTGAAACCATTTTTTTTAAGGTTTATGGAGACCCCAGTTATCATTGTCCTGACCATTAACTGAGTCTTATTTTGTGACTCTCCAGGCCACATCTTTTCTGTTCTCAATTAGGTTAGCAGACTCATTAGTCACTCTCAGATGTGGGTTAAGTCAATCACAAGTGTTTCAACTTGCTTTAAACTAGCAGGCATTTGGGTTTGAATCAAATCGCTCTGTGGGAAGGCACTTCTATGCTAGTCTTTCCAAATGTCTGTACTATTTCCTTTGAAATCTTCTTAGCGCTGTGTTTAAGTTGTGTTTGGGCATCAAGTGAAGATGCAAAGGACCAAATTAATGTCTTTGATACAACTGTCTGCACATGAGCTTGATGTCTAAGGTGTGATTATAATTGATGGAGATATAGGAACTAATGTCCTTGCCTACCTCTGGGCAACGTCTGCCATTTCACACTCCATAGATTAAGAGAAACATAAACAGAGGATTGGAAGATATGGCACAGGAACAATGGAAGACATGTACCATATTGATCCAGCTGGAGGTCAAGTGATATACGTACCTTAGCATATATAAAATGACTTTAGAAATTATGGTACTGGACACCAAGTGATATTTTCCTCTAGTAAGATGTTCAGTTGACCAATTGTAGATGTATGCTTTCAAGTGAACAAAAGAGCTTGCTCTGCTTCCACAACATCATACAGCAGTTTTCTGACTATTAATAAAAAGGATAAGGCAATATAACTCAGGCCAAGCTATAAAGCAAATTGTAGTGTCCAAGGGTTAAAGTTTTCATTAGTTTTTGTTGTGAACAATTCTCTCCTGATGGATTGGGTGAGAGTGTTTGGCAAGGAGGTGAAGGAACCCATTGAAATTAATTGAAGGAGCAGAGTGTTAATTGCATTGCTGGAGGTATGTTTTCCAGAACTGTGGCTGCTGAAATTAGTGAGTGTGCAAATACTGTGTATGGTAGGAATTGACCCTAAAGGACTGTCATCTCCTGATTTTCTACGGTTTTGTTTGTGGAAAAATTTGTTTTATGTTTCGTTGCAAGCCACAAATAAAGAAGTGTAAACTTGTTGAAACTGATTCTGTTAATTTCTATTAATTGATAACTCTATGGCAAAGCAGTGAATGTGGTCTGCCTTGACTTCAATAAAGCATTTGACACAGTCTCTCACAGAATCCTCACTGCTAAACTGGGGAAGTGTGGTCTGGACGATCTGGTAGTGAGGTCGACTGGGAAACAGCTGAAGGGAAGAAGCCAGAGAGTCATGGTCAATGGGGCGGAGTCTAGTTGGAGGCCTGTATCTAGTGGAGTGCCTCAAGCGTCGGTACTGGGACCACTATTATTCAACATATTAATCGACAACATGCATGAGGGACTAGAGTGCACTGTTTGCAAGTTTGCTGATGACACCAAGCTGGGAGGAGTGGCTGACATGTCAGTATGCTGCCATCCAGCAAGACCTGGACAGGCTGAAGAGTTGGGTGGGGGAAAATTTAATTAAATATAACAAGGGAAAGTGCAGAGTATTGCGTCTGCGCAGGAACAACCCCAGGTTCCAGTATAAGTTGCGGAATGACCTGCTAGAGAGTAGTGTAGGAGAAAGGGACCTGGGGGTCCTGGTGGACAACAGAATGGCCATGAGCCAGCACTGTGCCCTTGTGGCCAGGAAGGCCAATGGCATCCTGGGGTGTATTAGAAGGGGGGTGGTTAGTAGGTGGAGAGAGTTTCTCCTTCCCCTCTACTCTGCCCTGGTGAGACCACATCTGGAATATTGTGTCCAGTTCTGGGCCCCTCAGTTCAAGAAGGACAGGGAACTGCTTGAGAGAGTCCAGTGCAGGGCAACAAAGATGATTAAGGGAGTGGAGCATCTCCCTTATGAGGAAAGGCTGAGGGAGCTGGGGCTCTTTAGCTTGGAGAAGAGGAGACTGAGGAGTGACCTTATTAATGTTTACAAATATATAAAGGGTGAGTGTCACAAGGATGGAGTCAGACTCTTCTCAGTGACAACCAATGGTAGGACAAGAGATAATGGGTACAAACTGGAACACAGGAGGTTCCACTTAAATATGAGAAGAAATTTCTTCACCATGAGGGTGACAGAACACTGGAACAGGCTGCCCAGGGAGGTTGTGGATGCCTGGATGCCTTCCTGTTTAACCTCATCTAGATGCTCCTACTCCAGCGGGGGGATTAGACTAGGTGATCTTTGAGGTCCCTTCCAATCTCTAACATTCTCTCATTCTGTGAATTTCGTCCTGCATAAATGTGCAACAGTTGCTGTAATGCACTTCAACTGTTTCTGTAGGAACATGTGTGAAGAACAAAATGAGTCAGTTCTCTATGTTTTCAATGTGCCCTCAAGTTAATTCCATTTTCATATTTTTCTTTCTACTTTCTGAGACACCTGTGTCATTTCTTTCCCCTCCAGCAATCCTGGTATCTCAGCTGATGTAAATTGGCAGAGATCTGTTGATTTCATTGGCAATGTATTAATCTACTTAAGCTCAGAGTAGCTCCAGAATTGTAGGAAGTAACTGTACAGCACCAGACATGTTCAGTATATATTCAGGACACCAAACTTCTATGTTAAAGGTATGGATGCAGCTTTCTCCTCTGGGAGAAGGACTCACCAAACAGGCACAGTGTATCACACGTATATTTCAAAAACGTGTTGTCAAAATTATTGTGCCTGCTCCCTCTGGGTTCAGAGTAATCTAGCCTTTTTTTTTTTTTTTTCCTCATATCCTGGTTTCATTTCTTTAAATGTACTCTTCAATCTATTTCCCTTCTTCTGACAGAAAGTTAATCTGAAATAAAATAAGTCTTAGTTTGGTATTTCTCTCTAGAATGGCAAACAGAGAATTCTGGTTTATGAAAATGAAATAATTTTCTCTGCATAGTCCAACTGTCCCATTCTGCTGCCACAGTTACCAACACATATGTTTGGTTCTCCTGGGCATTCGAAGTTTTTTCTCTTAAAATCTTTTTACCTTTCTTACAAAGAAATACAAGACATGAGCCTAAGACTATAGATGCAGAAAATGTATGGAATAATCTTCAATGTATGTTATTTATATGTCTCTTGAAAAAGGAAGCAACAGTATCTGTGATTATTGTTAAAGCCATCAGCAGAACACTGGTCCAAATAAACTGTGTCAAGGATATATTATTTTTTTGTCTGGAAGTTAATTGCAAGCAAGTTAGTAAAAGTTATTCAAATTATTTATTAAAACAAACCAAAACAACACAAAACCTCTCAGAAAGCCAACAAGAAATAATATACAATAAAAATAATAATTATTTACCTTTCAAAACTGTGCTTTCATGAAAATCTAACCATTTTGCTGGCACTTCTTTATTTTATTTGATTTTCACTATGGAAAAGGTAAAACTTTTTCAATCTTATTCCTGTACTAATAAAAGAGGGCAAAAAAAGAAGAGGAAAAAAAAGTCCCATTTTGGATTTCCTATTTTGCTTAACCAGTTTCTTATTAAATTCTATCAAAATATCATATAATATATCTGTTTGAATATTCATCAAATGTGGCAGAGGTATCTCGTGCCTGTTCACAGTTTACTGTGTGACCACTGTATGCTATGTAGAAAAGGACTGACTAGGCAATGCAGTGGGGGGAAACAGGATCTTATGCTAAGGAGAGGAGATTGCTTTACTGTTTCTTCTAGAGCACCTCTGCCTGCTCACTGAAGAGATGTTTCTGGGGTCCAGTACAGGGTAAACAGAGAGAAGTCCATCCAACACAAGATCCTGCAGTATGGCTTCAGACTCACAGATGCCCCAGGCTGTGATTCATCTGGACCGAGCTGAGGCTGGATGCACCGAATGCAGTTGCCACTGGTGAACCACTTGATGAACGAGAAGTGCTTACTGAGCAGACTGAAAATCCATCCTGTTGCAGAAGAGCAGTTAGTATTAGGCAGGTCCTTAAGGCCAGAGAAGGAGAGAACAAGACAGAGGAAGAGGAAAAGCTTTCAGTAAAACTGAAATTACACAGGTTTTGGACACCTCCTGAAAACATAAGATACAAGCAGCAGGACAGCTTTCATGAAGCATGGACCAAACCCACAGCCAAGCTTTACAGGTGACAGAGAAGATTTATTTATTTTTTTTCCTAGAAATCATTGGACTAGCAAGCCATGTAGAGGAAAGAATTTCTTACAAAGACATGGTGGACAGTAAGTTTTTAAGCAGTTTTATTTAATCTGTTTTGCCTGAGTGGATAGAATTTTCTCAATTTTTATAGTATACTTGTTCTTCTTGTGATGAAACGAAAAAGTAGCTGAAGTGACTAGATATGCCTGTTTATACATTTTCTGGAGGAAGATAGGTACTTTCACTTCAAAGCTCTAATCAACTATTATTTTTGGAGAATGGAAGGCCCCAGAAATTCTTATACTTAATTTAAAGAGAGTGAAAGGAAGAAAAGCCATTTTCTTACTCTCCCTCCTCTGCCAAGGCTGCAACTTCAGAGGGGTTTAGTTGTTTTCACATTGACATTAAAACCATTTTTCCTTGTTATTTAACCAGTTTAACATGACCTTATGCAAGTCATGTTTCCAACTGAGGTTTTAATACAGGACAATTTAACAGGTTATAATTATAAAGAAATGGCATTTACAGAACTCAGGGGTCTTAATAATCCTCACTGTTTAGGTGCATTTTCTCTCTGCCATGAAAACCGAAAGCTTTTGGTTTTCAGTAAAACAGTAAATCAGGAGGAGTCTCTTGTCAATACAATACTAAAAAATGTAATAATAGAATCATTTTTGTTGGCAGAGACCCTCAAGATCAAGTCCAACCATTTACCTAACTCTGGCACTAAACCATGGTCCCTAAGAACCTCATCTACGTGCCTTTTAAACACCTCCAGAGATGGTGACTCCACCACTTCCCTGGACAGCCTGTTCCAATGCTTGACAACCCTTTCAGTGAAGAGTTTTTCCCTAATACCCAATCTAAACCTCCCCTGGTGCCACTTGAGGCCATTTCCTCTTGTCCTATCACTTGCTACTTGGCAGAATAGACCAACACACTCCGTGCTACAACCTCCTCTCAAGTAGTTGTAGAGACTAATCAGGTCTCCCCTCAGCCTCCTTTTCTGTAGGCTAAACAGCCCCAGTTCCCTCAGTCGCTCCTAATAAGACTTGTGCTCCAGACCCCTCACCAGCTTTGTTGCCCTTCTCTGCACTCTCTCAAGCACCTCAATGTCTTTCTTGTAGTGAAGGATCCAAAACTGAAAACAGGATTCAAGATGTGGCCTCACTAGCACCGGGTACAGAGTGATGATCACTTCTCTAGTCCTGCTGGCCACACTATTTCTGATACAAGCCAGGATGCTGTTGGCCTTTTTGGTCACCTGGACACACTCCTGGCTTATGTTCAGCCAGCTGTCAATCAACACTCCCAGACCCCTTTTTGCCAGGCAGCTTTCCAGCCACTCTTACCTGAGCCTGTAGCACTGGATGGGGTTGTTATGACCCAAGTGCAGAATCTGGCACTTAACTTTGTTGAACCTCATATGATTGGCCTTGGCCCATCGATCCAGCTGAGCCTTCCAACCTGCAGCAGATCAACACTCCCACTGAACTGGTGTCATCTGCAAACTTACTGAGGGTGCATCCCATCCCCTCATACAAATCATTGATAAAGAGATTAAACAGAACTGGCCCCAATACTGAGCCCTGGGGAACATCACCCATGACCACACAACATCCACAGCCTCTCCCTCATCCTCTAAGTGGGTCACCTTGTCACAGAAGGACACCAGACTGATCAAACAGGACCTGCCTTTCATAAACCCATGGTGAGTGGACCTGATCCCTTGTTTGTCTTGTATGTGCCACGTGATGGCACTCAGGATGATCTGTTCCATGACATTTCCTGGCACCGAGGTCAGACTGACAAATGAAATCATTCTTACAGCATGTAGAGCAGAAAAAGGCTAGTGAACTCTGACATATTTCAGTTATTACATATAACTCACTAAAGAAGGTATGAAAAAAAAAATGATGGCAGGTAAAAGAGAATGACACAGAGTCTTTTAAATAACTTTTTAAATATGTGCCAATTCAAGGACAGAGCTGGTTGAATTATTTTCAGTGAATACTATATGAAATGAATTTAATTAAACAATCTATTTGTTTCTTTGTGAATGATGAACTATGATATTTCATAAAACTAACCAAAACTAAGTGATTGACCATTTTGATTCCACATTTAATTATAGTCTCAACAAAATGAGAAGAAAGAAAAGCTGTGTTCACAATTATTGTGAACTGGAAGAACTGGTAGAAATTAAGGCTGGGATTCAGAAGGAAAGAAATCAGAACCTCATAGATTGTGAAGCACATACAAATAAGAAATGAGGAGAGGAGAATTTTAAATTTAGTAGAATATCACAGTATCACAGAATCACAGTATGTTTGGGATTGGAAGGGACCTCAAAAGATCATCTAGTCCAATCCCCCTGCTGGAGCAGGAACGCCTAGGTGAGGTCACACAGGAACATGTCCAGGCGGGTTTTGAATGTCTCCAGAGGAGACTCCACAACCTCCCTGGGCAGCCTGTTCCAGTGCTCTGTCACCCTCACTGAGAAGAAGTTTTTTCTCAAATTTAAGTGGAACCTCTTGTGTTCCAGCTTGATCCCATTACCCCTTGTCCTATCATTGTTTGCCACCGAGAAGAGCCTGGCTCCATCCTCACGGCACTCACCCTTTATGTATTTATAAGCATTAATAAGGTCACCCCTCAGTCTCCTCTTCTCCAAACTAAAAAGACCCAGTTCCCTCAGCCTTTCTTCATAAGGGAGGTGCTCCAATCCTTTAATCATCTTTGCTGCCCTAAGCTGGACCCTCTCCAGCAGTTCCCTGTCCTTCTTGAACTGAGGGGCCCAGAACTGGGTACAATATTCCAGATGTGGTCTCACCAGGGCGGAGTAGAGGGGAAGGAGGACCTCTCTTGATCTACTAACCACCCCCCTTCTAATACACCCCAGGATGCCATTGGCCTTCTTGGCCACAAGGGCACAGTGCTGGCTCATGGCCATTCTGTTGTCCACCAGGACCCCCAGGTCCCTTTCCCCTACACTGCTCTCTAATATGTAATTTCCCAGCCTATACTGGAACCTGGGGTTGTTCCTGCCCAGATGCAGGACTCTACACTTTCCCTTGTTAAATTTCATTAGGTTATTCCCCGCCCAACTCTCCAGCCTGTCCAGGTCCTGCTGGATGGCAGCACAGCCCTCCGGCGTGTCAGCCACTCCTCCCAGCTTAGTGTCATCAGCAAACTTGCTGATAGTACACTCTATTCCCTTGTCTAAATCGTTAATGAATATATTTAATAATATTGGCCCCAGTACTGACCCCTGAGGCACTCCACTAGATACTGGCCTCCAACTAGACTCCGCACCATTGACTACCACTCTCTGGCTTCTCTCCCTAAGCCAGTTTGCAACCCACCTCACTACTCTATTGTCTAGACCACAACTCTTCAACTTAGCTGTTGGATGCATATTTCTTAAACACATGTCTCTGCTGACCAGTCTCCTTTCTGATTTCTAAATATAACGATATTTGCAATCTTTCACAACACTTGCAAAAGATTGATACTGAAAAGGAAAAAACTTCCTGAAAAATACAGCATGAATATAGGAACCATGGCACTTGAAGAATCAAGACAATTTCAAGCAAAATAAGTATGACCCTTACCATGCAAAATTCTAAAGAAACTAATGGGACTATTCCATTATAATTTGCTGTTATAAAGTTATCAAATCTTAATATAAGGTGTTGCTGTCCTTCTTTGGATCATTTTATTTCAGCATATTTAACCATGTTTAAAGAGATTCTGCAAGTATGTTATATGCAGCTAAAGGCATAGAGCAATTATTTCTTGGCAAGTACATGAGAAATGTAGTTAGGTTTAATGAGCTCCTAGGTTAAACATCAGTGTGCTCACTGTCCCTGAGAAGGTGCTGAAAAGTCTTTCCTGCTTAGACAGGCATTAGTGAGGAGAGGAAGCATCAGCCTCAGCTGCTCTCTAAAATGTTAAATTTTGCTTAGTTGCTGACCCTTTAGTCTTGCTAAACTCACCCTCATGGAGACCATTGACATCAGCAGCAGACTGACATCAATGACACCAACCAAATCCTTGGGCTGTTTTGTGCTTGCATATTTTTTTTTTTTCTTTTTTAAGGACAACCATTTTGGTGATTTTAATTTTGAATCTTTGTGTTACTGACACTCCCCATCTCTATAACCATACCTCTGCCTGTAATTTTCTCTTTCTTATCCATCTCAGCTCCTCTCTCTACACTTGCTCATAGCTCTTTGTCACCACTTAACAATTTCCTCAAAAGTCTGAATCAAGGTTATGGTGCTGAGGTACAGCAAAGCTGGGCCAGGGGTTGTCATAACATAGATGACCAGGTCCAGAAGAGGCAGGGGAGGTTACAGAAAAGGCTACAGAGAGAACAGCTTTTACAAGAGTTGAATTTCCATGGCTGGCCTGAACACATGGAATAGAATTGATTGCATGGTGACTCAGCTTCAGCCCACTTTGCAGCAGTGCATAAGTTAGGTGCATAATTACTGGAAGCTTCCCTCCTGTCAAGAGAGACAGAGAAGCTTCTCCAGGCAGAGAATTAGACCTTAATGGACTAAATAAATATCTGTAGTTGCCATCCTTTCCCTTCGAATTCTCTCTCCCTAGAGGGAGTTTTGTCCAACAACCCAAATTAGATAATTTAGTAAGGAAAGTATCTAGAGTCCCTGTGATGAATCCAGATCTGTATTTGCAAGAATTACGTAGTGAAAAAAAAACAAGTATTTTCTCAACCTTTACTGATAAATGATTGATCCTCAAACTCTTAGTCATGTGAATAATTTTTACTCTTGAGTAGTTCTGCTGAAATCATTCAGACCATTTAATAAGCAAGAAGTGTTACATAAATGCATCCAAACCACTTTAAAAAAACGCTAAAAAGCACTCTGCTTGCTCTGGACTCAGAATCCAATGCCTTTGCTGACACTTCGTGAGGCACAGAGCTGATTGAAGGCTTCTCAAGCACATAGGCATGGGGAGGAGAGGGGTAAAGGGCTGGAGACAGGCTGTGACACAAACCTAGCACTGAAGCTCCTGCCCCAGTCCAGAGCTAGGAATGCTGGAAAGTCAAACTTACAGTCTTATTATTCTTGTTGAGATGTGAAGGATGTCGACAACTGTGGTGAATGATGTTGCTGAGACAAGCCATAACATGGTCTTAATATGTAGTTGTGACCCACACAACAAAGCACCATTTATGGCAGCAACAGTTCTATCAGCTTTTAGCCATCAGCCTGAGAGATCTTCTCTGAATGCCTCTTAACTACCTGTCTTCTGTCAGGGGCTCCTCATGGCTTAGAAGTCCTTGGAAGAGATCAGGTCCTCCACACGAACAAAAGGAGAAACCTTCAAGCCAAACCCCTGACATGTGACCTCTGTGCACAAGTAGTGGAGTCCCTCTCAGTGTATCAAGGATGGTGATGACAGGCAGAAAGAGGTTGGCTCTGTGTTGCTTGCATAGTCCATGGGCTGGTCCATCTACTGCATTTCCCCACAGTGTGCTCAAGGAAATAAAGGACACTTCAAATACAGGAATCCTCTCTTATTTTGTACATACCTTAAAGGAGAATATATCATGCTTACCCTTCACTATTTCTTCCGAGGTGTCTTCCCTGTGCATCTAACCTCCTTGTGCAGCCCTTCCAGATGGCAGAACAGGCTGAATAACATACAGCCAGGCCATGAAATTGCCAATGAAATACCTTTGCAAGCTTATATTTAATGAACTCCATGTCATCATTGTCATGTCCTGCCTGCATGGGTTTTTCATAGGTTCCCCAACTCTTTCTCTCTGCAAAAGGAGGGAAAGTCAGGCACAAAGGTCCTCCAAGTGTGTCAGGATCCTGCTCATGTCACCAAGGTGGTAGCTGCAGTTTCTCCTTACCTTTTTATTTACACTCTCACATTCTAAGTCTTTATTGAGTTGCAGGACCTCCTCGCTCGATCCCCTGACCCCATCCAAGCTGGTTCACCCCATCAAAAAGAGGAATCTTGATGGAACGGTGTGTGGGGTGTGGGGAGCCACAGACACTGCAAGGTTTCTCCCTTCCTAGCTGGTGCCAAATCCCAGGAGAGAGCACTCATAGACAGCTCCTTGGATATCTTCAGGGAAGCATGGATGCTCTTGGGCTGCTGCACCTGTTTTTTCTTGCTTTTATGCTTTTGATCCTATGACACACATACCCTTCCTCCTTTGCTCGTATTTTTTTTTTTCCTTTTCTTTATCCCTTTGCCTCCTCAGGGAGACCTCAGGTTTTCTTAAAAAGTAGTTCTGCATACAACATAAGGAGCCACCCTGGTTCAGCAGGGCTTTGGCATGAAGAGAACATATCTAAGCCTCTTTTGCTACAGCCAGGTATATTCTGAGCAACACAATTGCCTAATTTACCCATGGCTGTGCCCATCAAGCCAAGTCACAAATAGTTTACTAAAGCCTTATTTGGTTATATGTTTATGAGCTTCATTTACAGCTGAACAGGCATACACTCTGTAAAATTTACTCATGTAAAAGGACTGAATGATTGCAATCACAAGTAAAAATTATGTGGATGAGTAAGGGTTGCAGGATCAGACCATTAATCAATAAATGTCAGTAAAGTACTTATGATGAAAGATGTTGTGGGAGTACAGCATATTCTAATTAAAACATCAGATTTATTTCCGCAAGTTAGTCATGGACTTTTAAAATATCAGTGTTTCCAGAAATTAAGGAACTGGAGAAATAATTATTTTTCACATAAACTTAGTTTATAACAAAAATTTGTATTCCATATATTAAACAAAAGTAAGCCTAAATATAAAAAAAAACTTTAACTGATGGCTTAAGGCTGCCTGGAGGAGACCTACGTTGCAGTCTATCTTTTTATATTTCCACTTACTGTACACTTTCTTGAAAGACACTTGTCTGTGGCTCACGGAAAATTTCAAGTAGTGAGCGGTGCTGTAAAAGTTCTCAAAAAATAATAAAAACAAAAATCCTCCCATCCAAGTGTATTATTTGGTAAAGTCAGATTTTTTGGGAAAAAAAGATATTTCAAAGATTAATTAATCACATCTGATCCAACCTAGCTATATATGCACAAAGAAGGAAAAAGAAATAACAGGAACTATGGGTTTTCTTCTGGTTCTCAGTATCAGTTATACAGACGTGATTTCTGTGTATGCTGGCATAAAAACAGAAAGTAAAAGGACTGTGGTTTAAGTGTTCCCCCTGGATAAAAAATAAAACGTGTTATTTTGCCATAAATTTCCAGCATTTGCAAAATATTAGGCTTGGTGAAACATTTGGATTCCCAAAAGGGTATTTTAAGTGCTTTTTCAGAAAATGTTTTCCTCTTCTCTTCCAGCAGTAGAAAGAAAGATTGTCAGATTAATAGAACAGAGGGAAGAGGAGTATGGGATACACTTTTCTAATGCTAATAAATAAATAAAACATTTTTTTTTTTTTTGTCACAAGAAAAGTGGTGTATTTAAAGTATAATATTTTAGATACTTCCTTTTCCTCTGAAACAGCACATTATATTATCCATCTTTCTAAAGCAGTTCTAGAATTCACACTTTTTCCTCATTATTTTCCTCTTTTTTATTTTTTTTTATTTTATTTGTTTTTATTTTAAAGAAATTATCATATATCTGGAGCACACACTAGGTAACACCTACTCCAGAAACAGTGACACCACTCTCAGCAGGTCTATTTTAAGAATGAAGTGCTACTTAAGTTAAGGATCTAAGTGGAAGAGCATTATTTTTATCACTATTTATTTATTTATTTATTTATTTTTTTCTTGCTTTGTTTTTGGTTTTGTTTTTGTTTTAAGAAGAAAAATAGTATGTGCATGCCAGGTGGGGTTTTAGAATCTCTCAGAGCTTTATTCTACATTTCTCATTATACAAGTATAGTTCCCATGGTAACGATTACATCATTTGACACACATGCTACCTGAGGCAAACAGAACAATTGAATAAAGAAACACACATTCACCATTGTGTGATGTGAATTGATTCACTTATTGCCTAATTATGTTTCCTAAAAACAGAGGACTGCACCAGTTTTCAGTGTCAGCATGACCACTTGCCTGTCAAAAATAACATTTCTGTTCCCAGTTCTTTGCAGCTCCAAACCACCCTCTGCCATTCACTTCTGGAAAATCTTGACACTGCTCAACTATTGTAGAAGAAGCAAACCTCCTACTCTACCTCTGCTATTTCTTACTGCCTGCTCATGCTCTTTCTTTTTCTAATGTTGAATGGTATTGGAAATTTTCTTTAAAAAAAAAAAATAAAAGAAATGCAATGAAACTCCTAGACAAGATTTGGTTTGCTGAGAATATTTGCTTAAAAATTATTTTCACAAATCTAAATAGCAGCTTGCAAGACAATTTGGGTTATAGATTACTCTTATGGAAGTACGTAAAGGATAAATCCTTTTTATGTGCATGTCCTCTACATAAAACCTACTTACAAATTCTTCCCTTGTAATAGTAATGAGTAACACAGTAGAGATCTCTAAGCAAGAACTGATGTTATCCAATACTCAGCTTTTCCTATTGGTCAATAGTTTTCCTCCTACCAGTTCTTTCTTTGCATTCTGTGTATTTTCATTTAATTTCTGACTCTCAAACTGGAATATCTTCTGAGTACCTGTCTCATTTGTTTTGAATTTTAAAAACCTAATTCTTTCCTCCTTTCCTAACAATTAATTATTATCGCCTATTATCTATGCCCAAGCTTGAAGTAATTCTCTTGACTCCTTCTTAATTTTTTTGTTGCTGCGTGAGACTCTGCTTTTTGATAAAACAAGAAAATCCTTCTGTCCTGATTTGTAATTTCTCTAGTGGCTGAATTCTGGCTTTCTTTTGCTAAATAAAGTTGGGAGTATAGTAGGACATGTCTGTGCTTGTCAGTCTGGAATAAATGTAGGGTGGCTATTTAACTGCATTAACCTTCATGAGTCAGACAAATTAGATGCCTTTTTTTCTTTTTTTTTAAGCTTCTAACAAGGCACACATTTTCCAAAGATTTAAACCACTTTGTTGAAAGACTAAAGTGGACACACAATCTGCCCACATACAATGTCACCCAGAAAAACATTGCACCAATTCTACTGTCTCCTTAAGATAAGTGTTGTTTAAATTCATTCATTTCCTGGGAAATGCTTTTGTGATCTATCAAGGTAAATAGATACTGAGGGATGCAAAATTAATCAAGAAAAAGGAAATGAGGTCTTTTTTATGTTGCTTTCTATCTAAGAAGGTTCTTGTTATTACAGTAGACTAAAGTGAAGTGGCCAAAGATAAGTGAAGTAACAGAACTTAGAAGCAGTCAGAAAAGGGCTTGGCTGGATGACTCTTCTCTAAGACAGAGGAGGAGAGGATAATCTTTTATGGGCAACTGAATTTCACAAACATAAATGGCAAGGCATTCTGCAGAAAGTACTTTTCTTTTTGTCCTACATATATAGGAATTGCAAAAGAAAGAGAGTAAAAAATGCCTTAGAATTAAGGTTGTAATTCCATAGCTTTTCAGAGGGGATTGTGCACCTGAGATCTTCAGGTGCATTGAAATTGTCCCTTCTCAGTACTAGCTACATAGAGAGTTAAGGCAGCTCAGTTTTGAAAAATTGCCCCTTTTTTGTTCAAGTCTGTATATTGTTATGTACTCACATCTGACCAAATTCTGCATGCTGATTCATCCAACTCCTTTACATCACTCCTCAGTCTTAGCCAAGGTAAATGCTGTATTTTCAAGGCTTTTATTTTCCTTGACATTTTTGCATAGTTAAAAACATGTGGATATCTTTTTCAATTTCAGAAAGAGTTTAATAGGAAGCAATTTCTTCATAACACTCCTCGTTTTGCTGTGTAGTGCCTTGTATTCTTTAGTTCTTACTCAGGAACTTTCATGCTGGAGAGAGATTACACTTAAACTGACAACACCACAGTCTTTGGAGAAGACTTTCACATCAGAAAAGAGGTGAAATAAAATGGAGGCAACTCAAGACTTCCATTACTTTCAAAGGTCTGCAAATCTCTAGTGCTTAATGAAAAAAAGGTCTGCTGAAATTCCTGGTCATGCACTCATGTGACCTTGGTTGCACTCTTTCTTTTCAAATAACCAGATCCATTTGTCATTTAGGAACATTGCTTAACTCAGATGTTATTAACCCCACTGTGTACGCTGACACTTGAAAGCTTGAGTCTACTGCAGGAATTGAATATTTAAATGTTTATTTTTTTTTCCTCTGGCTCTAGCCTCAGGAGCCTGAGAACTCTTACATCTTATGAGAGGAGTTAAGGAGAGAGTCTTTGCTGGTGAGATCCTCTGGCTAACATGGCACCCAAAAAAGTGGGTCTCTGAAATCACTGAGTGACTGACAAGGTGACAGGATGCTGACTCCATGACTACTCTGTCACTCTAAGCTGCCATAAATATACCCTGCAGCTGAAAGAAGCCATCTAATTCCCGTATCTGTGCAGAATAAGACCATTCTTCCAACCAGATGGCCAAACAAACAGATGATGTCACTGATCTCATGCAAAACTGCTTGCTTACCTGTTTGCTTGTTTTCTTGATTTATATGTCAGGTAGATCAATTTGCGTTGCTGCATGCTGACTCAGGCAACTAGATCATAACAAATTCTTTGCACCCTTCCTCAAAATTGTGCCTGTTCTTTTCATCCTAAAAGAAGAGTAAAGGACTGATTTCTGAGAGGGAACATCTCCTCCCTGCAGTTAGCCTCCCTATGACCTGGGAGGGCAGGACTTTCAATTGCCATCCCATAGGCTATGTGAAGTCAGCTCTCTTTAACATAAGCCATTGTTTTTATTAACCCAAATGTGAAGCCAACTAAGAGAGTACTCACTAACAATGCCCTCCTTAAGCTTCTGTTACAAAGATGCTGCTCTGAATACTATGCTATTCAAAGAATTAGTAAACTGAACTCATACTTTGGTTTAAAAGAGCTAGAGAAAATCTAAAATGAAATTAAATGCAAAATAAAAAACTAAGTTGCAATCTCAATTGTGGAGCAATTCCAGGAAAATGCAAGTCAGTCTGATAACAAGAATGTAGAGTGATGCAGGCTCAACAATTTATTTTTCTTCTTAAGGGATAAATTAAAATTAGTTCTCAGTGCCAGGCACATTCTGTTACAAGCATAATTAAGGCATTGATTCTGATCAAAATTAGAAACAACAGGAAAACAGGAGAATAGGAAATTTGCCTTTGACTTCAATGTAGTAAGTAATTAACCCTGAAATTTTATTATTTTTATTATTATTATTGGGGTACAGCACCATTTCTCCCACAGCCTTCCAATACAAGAAACACAACATGAAGCATTTTCAGGTGAATTTTAACATTTATGGGAAGTACCGAAGAAGTGCAGGAGACTCCATTACTGCTTTGGTGTTGTGGGGCTCAAGAGCATTTCCCATATCTCTGAGTTTGTAGATGTTCTGCCTTTATTTTGATAGCATGGTGGAATGAAAATTAGATGAACAATGGACATCCAACACACACTAAAGAAATGTCTGTGTGCAGGGGCTGGGTAGAGCTAGAGCGTGCTCCAGCAGACAACCTTTGACTAGATGTTCACATCTACGCAGAGCAGGTGCCTGTGTGAGCCAAACCCTGGACTTATGTGAAAACCTTTAAAATCTCAGTCTGTGACTGAGTAAGCAACGATCTCCTCTGAAAACCTGTTAAGGCTGTATCTTAATTCCCATCCCTGAAACATGACCTACTAGTGAAAAATCCATTCCACAGGTTTGCAGATAAGCACAGAGGTTATATGGACTTGGTGGATACTAGTGCAGGAGCTTCATTCACCTCTAGTTATATTTAAGTTCTCTCCTGAAGATTTTTTTTTCAGTATCAAGAATACTGAAGTTTTAAAAAGCTTCCATTGGCACATTTGAGACTGATTGCCTGTTTTTCTTCTGATATGACTTTTCAGCCAGATGAATTCAACTGAACAACTATGAATTTCTCACCTTACTTACTATGAAAGCAAGGTAAATCATCTGCATAATGTAGTATTGACACTAAAGCATAGAGAACAAAAGCAAAACATAGATATTTTTTTATTTACATAATTTAATGGACTTGCTTTGTCCATGATCTCTGTTCTCTGTTATTTGCTTTCCTTGTTCATTTGAACAGCCAGATTTTATTGGAACAAACACTCACAGAAAATGAAGTTAAAAGTCACTAGTATTTGCAGAGGCCAAACATTTTATTCAGACAAAAATATTAATGACAGAAATGTTTCCTCACTTACTGTGTGAGAGATCACAGTAAAATGTACAAAAGAATTCTACAAAACAAGGCAATATTTGACTGACTTGAAATCACAAGTTCCAAAGTGTAAATGTGTTTAAAAGAATGTGCGTTCAAAGACATTACGATTTATCTGATAGAATACACAAAAGAATAGAGCTGGCATTCAGTGGTGTATGGAATTTATAAAAGGGAACTAAGATTAGTAAAAAAATTCTGTTGAAACTAAATTTTGAAGGAGAACTGTGCTTTCAGCTGTTTGAGTACACCTTAAAATGTTTTGTTTTGTTTTGTTTTGTTTTTTTCTGCTCATTTCACCAGAAGATGTGAATTCTCTAAACTGATTTTTTATCTCTTAGCTCCACCTTTTCAGTTGTTAGCTCATATATTCCCGATAGGGACAAAATATTTTGATTTTGGAATGAAAAATTTTAGTAGTCAATATTATTCTTTAAGTTTTATATTTTCCTCAGGGGAACATCAAGCAAACAAACACAAAATCACAAAAAAGACACCAAACCAAACAGTCCTAATTAAATATAATGAGAAGAATGTCCTTTAAAAACTGTTATCTGTCTTTCTTTCTCAGTATATTTACAAGCAGACTAAGTTTTTTTTCTTGCCAACTTGCCTCTTGAGTGGGAAAGCTGATGACTATTGATTCAGTCTATAAAAATAAGTTTGTGGTGGTGAAAAATTAAGCTTTGTCATTTAGTACAATCCAATTCTGTGATTTTTTTTGTTTTGTTTAGCTTTCAGAGCAAATGATTTACTCTGAAGTAATCTAGGCAAAACCTAAATCTTTCATCTTGCATAAGAGAAAAAAATAATAGCATCAGTAAAAGTAAACTAGTGTATTTTGCTAGTTTTATGTTACTTCTGAGACATTTTTGTACAGATCTTTTCAAGGACTCCTATTGTTTAAATTGTGCAAATAAATCTTATGTGACTTTTGTTTCATTTTATTTTCTGTCAGCTCAGGTCCACTACCAAAAAGCTTTCACAGAACCATACACCATACAGCTTTCGCAAGTCATACACATGAAAACGATGGGGAAAAAAAAATCATAAGTGGTTATGCTTGATTTCTGAAAGTGCCTCTGTCCCCCTTTTTAAGAATAATCAAAACTTAGTCTCATGAACTGACAAGGTGGCCGACTTGTATATAAAGATGAGCTGGCTAGGCAACTAAATATCTATATGAAACAAATATCTGTATTTCAGGCTCTGTCTTTGTAATTGCTCCATTTATATCTTTTTATTAAGAAATATATTTATTTAGCCCCATTTTTATGGGCATATAACAAATCTGATTTTATGACTGAAAGTTTTGAAGACCACACAATGTATAGATGCCATGTAAATTAAGTAGCTTGGCATTGTAAACAGGAGGAAGTCAGGTAACTTTTGAACTTGCTGACTTGATTAGAGAGGAATTGAAACATGGGAGTTCTAGTTCTCTGCTTTCTCTAAGTTGTCTTAAAAGAGGAGTTCAATTTTGACATGTGTTGGCTTTGATTGTATTTTTTTTTTAGTGGTATTATTTGCCAAAGTAACATAAGTTTTGTTAGATGTTCCAATGATTTGATGTGTTTATTGCTCTCATCCCTTGTTGAGCACCTGCAGGCAATATGTAATTGGAATACACATTTTGGTCTTTAAGACTTTTTCTATATCTCATGATTGGATTATCTGTTGATTTGTTATTGATGTATTTGGCTTTTAAGGACTTTATTTTTCCTTTTGTTTTGGTCATTTGCTGTTGCCTCCTGAAGACTCTAAATTTTGTCAACATCTCATCTCCTGCAACTCATCCCCTGATCCCCTGAACATCTGAAACAGGGCACACTTGCAGGGTAGAAATTCACATCTTTAAATAGTGGTGTTCTAGGAGCAGCAATTAGCTGTGCATGATTACCTTCTAACCTGCTAAATGGCTAGTTCAGATCTCCTGCTGTCAGTAAACAACCAGGGGCTGATTAAAAGTCTTGTTATCATTCCAAAACCCTTTGATCTATGCATATGCTAGTTGTTGGGGTTTTTTGGTGTGTTTTGTTTTGTTTCATTTTGTTTTGTTTTTTCAATTCTATGTTTGTTTCTGGAATAGGTTACTGATTTCAATAGTGGAATGAAAAGAGTAATTCAGCATGCCTGACCTACAATGGAGTATCCCAGCTGAATATAAAAGAATCAGTGCCTTACCTGACATTATTTCATAGACTCTTTTTTCAACCCCCGCAACATATTTACTTTCACTTTTTCTCACTGAATCCGTAAATGCATTTTTTTTTCCATTTTCTTTAAGCAATACTAGTGTTTATAACAGAGAATAGGTTGACACTGTCATAAGTAGAAACATCCACAAAGCATCCATAACACTGCAACACAAATAAGACTTTTCATGTTGCTTAAGTAGTACCTTAGCTCTACTCTTAAGAGAGTTACACTGCAAGCAGATATTAGTCCAGTTCCATTTAGTTTCTAGCTAGGTGACTTTTATATGATGTATACCTTGTCACATATGAAGTAAATGGAAATCATCAATTAAGTTCATATTAGGCACCAAAGAGCTTATAGGTTGTACGGTTTCTGGTCAATAACAGCATGGGCTAGATTTGAACCAATTACCTACATGGATTTTTTTTCTGTTTTGATTTCAGCTTTCTATACCTGTTGGTCTTATAAGAACCTTCAGTTTAGAGAGAACCTAATGGAAAAAAAAAAAAAAAGAAAAAACAAAAAGAAAAACAGAACAAAACAAAAACCCCAAACAAACAAACAACATTAAGTTGTTGTTAACAACTGTCGAGGCAAGAAGTTAGCAGCAGGGGTAAAAATTGTTTAGGAATCTCCAGAGCTATTTGAATGAAGAAAGCAAGAGTCCATTTTCTGAAGTTCTTCGAAGATATACATACACCTCAGAGGTAGTTTATATATTATAAACTCTATTGATTTTATGTGAAAGATAGAGAACAATTACCCTCTGTGACAGCTTATCTGTGACCATGGAAGTGACCAGCCCCTGAAGGGAAGAGGCAAAATTTCCTTAATAGAAAGCAAAAGGATGACACTCAGAACTTCTCATACCACAGTCACAGGCGACAGCTCTATCTCTACCGGAGTGCAGGTCAGTAACTCCTCATACGATAGAATCATAGAATGTCCTGAGTTGGAAGGGACCCACAAGGATCATCAAGCCAAATTCATGTCCCTCCATATTACAACTCCACAGTTCACACCATGTCTCTGAGAGCATTGTCCAGTCTCTTCTTGAACACCAACAGTCTTGGGGCTTTGACACCTCCCTGGGGAGCCTGTTCCAGTTCTCTGCCACCCTCTGGATGAAGAACCTTTTCCTAATATCTAACCTGAACCTCCCCTGGCACATCTTCCTGCCATTCCCTTGGGTTCTGTCACTGGTCACCAAAGAGAAGAAATGGGCTATTACCCTTCCTCCTCCCTTTGTGAGGAAGCTGTAGACTATGATGAGGTCTCACCTCAGTTTTCTCTTCTCCAGGCTGAACAAACCAAGTGACTTTAGCCGCTCCTCATTTGGCTTCCCCTCCAAACCCTTCACCAACTTTGTAGCCCTCTTCTGGACACTTTCCAGTATCTTAATGTCTTTTTTATCCTGTGGCACCCAGAAATGCACACAGTGCTCCAGCTGAGGCTGCACCAGTGCAGGGCAGAGAGGGACAATCACCTCCCTTGCGTGGCTGGCAATGTTGTGCTGGATGCACCCCAGGAAATAGTTTGCCCTCTTGGCTGCCAAGGCACACTGTTGGCTCATGTTCAACTTGACATCAACCACAACCCCCAGGTCCCTCTCTGCAGAGCTCTTTTCCAGCATCTTGCTCCCCAGTCTGTATGTACCGCCAGGGTTGCCGTGTCCCAGGTGCCCTTGTTGAACTTCATACGGGTGGTGATTGCCCAGTTCTCTAGTTTTTCCAGATCCCTCTCCAGGGCCTCTCTGCTTTCAAGAGTGTCAACAGCTCCTCCCAAGTTTCTGTCATCAGCAAACTTACTAAGTTATCTCTCAGGTCCTGAGTCTAAGTCATTTATGAAGACATTGAAGAGTACTGGCCCTAAGATGGATACCATTACTATATCAGGCCTGCCTCTTACTGTCTCTATTATCCAGGGAAGTTTTAATCAGGTTAAAATGGGGCTCTCTTCAACCAAACAATGAAGGCAGAATCCAAAATACTAAAATAAATTAAAAATAAAATAAAATGCAATTCAAGACCTAGAATGAAGTATCTTGTTAGTGATTGTCCTTTTTCTGGCATGGTGATAATCTTCATAACTAGAGTAAAACTCATCTGTGCAGGAGACAAAGTTCTTCAGGGCTAATCTCAGTGTGGTTAAAGCTTTGTACGAATTGAGAAATTCAGGGCACGTTTATTTGCCCTTGCTTTCTTTAATATAAACCCACAGCAGTATTTAAAATAAATATAAGAAGGTAAAAAAAAAGCCCAAAGGAGACAAACAAATACCTTTCAAAACAAGATATGACATTGCACGTACTATTCATGAAATAGAGACAATGAATGAACATTGTCTTGACAGATGTTAGTCAAGTGTTGGACGTTCATCAAGATGCTTATAAATGATGACGAGTATGCTAAAAGTATCCATTTACAATCAAGTAGCTACTCCAGTCCCTGAGTGTTAGACATAATGTTATGTTCCTCTTTGTCACTCACTAACACAAGAAAACTTGTGGCAGATCTACAATTCAGAAACCCAGGGCATGATAGTCAGCAGGATAGTCCCTCATAGAAAATACCCCTGGGTATACATTCAAACATTTTAGGAGTTAAGTTCTATTTAACACAACTTTTGCAAAACTGTTTTGTACCTCTTTCACTGATTAATTTCTCTTTATTAATTTCTCACACTCCAACTTTCTCAATAATCCAGAAATTTCTCTGTCTTCTCAGTAAGAAGTCTAAACTTCATGTTAATAGCAATCATTCCTAAATTAATGTCTTGTTTTCAGTGACTTAAATTCTCCCCTCTAGCCATTAGAGATTTTGTGGATAATCTTTCTAATATGCACTTTCTACCTGTTATTCACTCTTCATTTCACATTGACACTTGTCTCTCGAGAACTCCTGCCCTTTGACTTAGAGAGGAAAATTACTTTCCAGTGGATTTGTGTTGTTCTATGTGTAGAAAACAACAACAACAGCAACAAAGAAATTGAGTAATTATTCTTCAGGGGCTGAAGTAGTATGTTTTGAGGTCGGAAGCACAGAACGGTGACCATTAAATGAGTCAATGAGGCAACCCATTGAATTCTCAGACCAGAAGAAAATAAAGAGCTGTTAGAAGATACTAATGAATTATCAGTTTTAGTAGCTGAATATATTCTCTGCTGTTGATAAGATACCAAAAATGTCTTTGTAGCTACACTGTCATAAGAAAACCTGAGAATCTTTTTTAGTCAATTCTGATAACTTTAAGCATATTTTGCCATGATCCTTGTTTAGTCTGAATATTTTACAATTAACCTTTGAAACCGAATTTTGGGTGAATACTAATTTTTCACATTGAGTTCAAGTTTTATTTAAAACCACATCAATATAGAAATAAACAGTACTCAAGCAACCTGGAACTCTGAGTCAAAAGAAAAGAGCTGCCGTTCAGTTCTTCTGTGCTTATCACACTTGAAGTATATTGATGGGATGATCTACTGAAAAAAGTAGGTCATCAATACACAGCTTTAGTTAGAAAATTAAGGTTCAGGGAGAAATATTGATAGCCTGAGAAGAAACAGTAGAGGTTACAAAGAAAAACTAGTGTTTCCAGAAAAATGAGTAGAGTTGAATCCTATGGAAGACACTATGGGTTTAAAAAATGAGACTAAGAATGAAGGGCCTTGTTCCCAACAAAACAAAAACCGAAGTGTAGATACTGCCACGAAGGCAGGTTATGATTTCCTAGATGAAGGAATGGTAAACTCTGCAAGTATCTCTTCACTTCCTGACATAAACCTGAACTGAAAATATATGTGGTGGTCTTACCATGACAGTTGTTTTTTGTTTATTGTGGGGTTTTTTTGTTGTTTTTTTTTTTTTTTTCATCTCCTCTCTCACAAATCCAAAATGAAACAAAGCAGACTTGCACTATAACAGACTTTTTCTCCTGGTATGTGTTTTATGTTTTCCAGAGCTACTCTTGTCCCTCTACATGCAGGAAAGAAAGGCTAGCAAATTCTGATCAATCTATTGTCAGTGTCTAAGCCATGTACAATTTAACTTTATGATAAAATAAAAGCTTGCAAAAAGAAAAAAAAAAGAAAAGAAAAGAAAAAAAAGTCATTTTCTGGCATCTAGAAATAAGAGGAGCAACAAGGAAACAAGAAGGAAGAAAACTAAAAGAAAGAAGAAATTAAGAGCATCAGAAGAAAAGAAGGCAGAATGTGAATGACAGAGGTCAGGATTTCTTGAGTTAGTAAGTCAGGACTTTTTTTTATGGTGTGTACCTCTCTGTTCTGTAGCTAAAGGCAGGGTATTCTGTCCCCTGATGTAATATGTACACAGCTGAGCTAAGAACTGCTGTGACTGTACCATTATTTTGATATTCAGACAAAATGTGCATTCTCAATTGCAACTGATCACTTTTACTGAGTTTTGGCCAGAAACAGCCCATGTGATGGCCCATGACTGTCCTGAATAATAATTGACAGATTAAACATATTATTTATCTTGAATTTATTTTCAATGAATACTTGGGAGTGACAATTCTTCTATGTCATTATCAGGTCATGTTTTGATGCTTTTATTATTTTGCAATAAGCTGTGTAACTTAATTGATTTCTGAGAACATGTTCGTGCCAATATACCCACAGTAAATTTCTTAATAGGGTTAATCTGGCACAATCTGGTAATCTGGTTTGGCTTGCTGTTGATTCTAACTCTAAAAACAGAACTTCACTGACATGATTTTCAAAAGTGACCTCTATGTTTTAGGTATCTGTTCATGTTTAGCTGGAGACAAGGTATTAGGTTTATTTTTCACTTTCTGAATATTCTGCTCTTTCTGATCCTCAAGTTCTTTAGGGTTTCTCAAGTTAGATACTCAGAATTGTCAGGTGCTTTTGTAAACCATGGCCATACTCTCAGTAGATATTCACTAAGCTCAAGTTACTCAAGCTCTTTCTAAGTTCATGTTCACAAATTAAAATTGGTATGACCTATTTCTTACAAATGTGGCACTTGAGACTTGTATCCCTCTGCAGAGTTGTTTTTGTACAAAAGAACAGCAGATCCAAGACGGATTATATTTCTGTAAAGAAACTTTTAGAACTGGCAACAATTTGAGGAGGGTTATTCCTTTTTATTACTTTGTATTATATTATATATATATATGTATGTTAATATTTTATTGTCTGTTACTACTATTTAGAGATATTAAGTCAGAGCGAGCACAAAGTAAAATGCTGCTTGACTCATCCTCTGCGGTAACGTCATTAGGGACCAAAATGCTTGCTTTAACACAGAAATCTTTGTTGCCTCCTGACACTGAAACACACTACACCTGCCAGTCTCCCAATCATCATTTTTCTAGATTCTTTTTTTAAAACTAAGTTGAAGCATCTAATTAAGCTTAAAATAGAATGGCCCTGGGAAGAATGCTTCTGAAAGCTGCAGTAGAGATAGCAGATCATCTTAACTGGCAGCTAAGGCTTGTAACACCTTTCTTTCATGAAATCACAAGAGCTTTATGCAAATGAAAGTGAGACTTGTGCAAAGTCAGCCAGCACAAAGCAGTCATGTAACTAAAGAAAATAAGGTGATCCACAGACAGACAAGAAATTAACTTCGAGGAAGAATGAGTGCTAGATAAAATACAAAGAGATGGATGAGCAGTATTTGTGCTGGTGTGGTGTTCCGAGGCATGGTTTGGCACCAACATGGTTAAAGGGAGAAGAAGAATGGTTAAATAGAGTTCAGCAACATGTTCTGAAAAATTCAGCTTGGTTTAATGACCAATGTAAAACCCTAGGCCCCTGTTTCCCTTGTTTCAGGGAAGCCTTCTGCATCAGAAACTTTTAGGTGCCTGAGGCGTAAGCTGAGATGAGGAACTGTGGCTGAACTTTTGTTGTGTATAAGAGCTACCAAAACCAGTTTCAGCTGCATCTGGAAGGCCTGATTCTGAATGCCTGCAGTATCAGTTGAATTAATTAACTTTGGTCAGCAACAAGCTGAGGGTCAAATTCTGATGTTGAGGCACAGAACAAAACAATGAGCAGTATGAAAACTAGAACAGCTAAGAAACCCCAAGCAATACAAATCCCTTTACCTCAGCTCCTTCTCATACCAATTTACTATTGTTGTTTTCACACTTTCTCAGCTGTACTAGCTAGATAGGGAAGTGAAGCAGAGAGGCCTAAAGTTAAGATCCTTCCTACCCTCTGAGTCAGCTGTAAGAAGCACATAGCTGTAGCCTGTTCATATATACCTGCAGGAAATACTGCATTATTTTTACTGCACTTTACAGAAGCATTTATCTTCCTTATGGTCTTGCATCAGGTATAATCCAGCTAACAATCTAGCCTCAAACTGTCACTGTTTCAAAAGTTGCAGTCATAATGCATAAAAATCAAAGATCATTCTGCAAAATCTCATTTTGAATGAATAGCATCTGTTGACCTTTTACTTGAAAAATTATACCTTTTCTATTATTTAAAAAAGTATACATTACACTTCAGCACATTACTGTATGGTTTAGTATTCATTCACTTCTAGAAGCCTAGTATTTAATTTAAATAAAGCAAAATATTATTAAAAAAATAGTACTTTCTAAGCACCCTTCAAAATCAGAACCCTTGAATCACCATCCAAAAGACTTATCTACTGAAATATTGATTTTGTTGAAACTACCAAGGTTATGCTTCTGGTTTGGTTGTTGGTTTTGTTTGTTTGATTGACTAATTGAATTTCATTTACAATATTATTTTTTCTCATAGCCAGAGCTATTGAACAAAATCAATAGGTATTTACAGAAATCCTTCAGAGTTAAGACCGATCCACTGCTTTTTACAACATTAATAGAAAATAAATACTTCTTTTACCTAAATTTAACCTGGTATACAGAAAAGATTTTTAGTAGTAGGAAGAGAAATCATAATCAAATACTTACAATGACAGTTGACAAGTTTCTCCCTATAAGTTTGAGAGTTTGTATTACTATGGTAAGATATATGTATTGTTTGATATTCCTTCACAAAGATAACAGCTCTAAATGTATGGAAATGTTTTCTAGCAGTTACATGGTCTGTTGGATACAGAACAACTATTCATTGGTATAGTTGTAATCTCTTGCTTTGGCTTCTTGGGTTTCTTCTTTGAAAACTGAAGTATTGTTAAGGAATTTTCTTTTCCCTAGATTTCCTAACGCAGAGACTCAGGCATGGATTCCAGAAATTCTTCTTAAAATAAATTATGTATTTGCAAGGTACAGCATAGAGCAGCTCAAGCTGGGCGCCTCCTGAAGAGGGACCCCTAGTCAAAAGAACACTAGACAATTCTACCTCCACAATCCAAGCTTCCCACCCCCTTCACATTACTCTGGGCCAATTGCAAATTTAGAGCCTGGGGTCTACGTATTTGTCATTGAATCTCTTAATTTTCAGCAGACAGGCCATCAAAGTCCTGACCTTCAGTTGCTATTTTGCACCTGCAGCTGGAGAAAAATATGTTCTTGCCAATAATCAAAACAACCTTCAGTTTCGTCTTGTTTTAGATGCTGTTCTGTTCCTTTACTTATCTCCAGGTGTGCAGCTCCTCTTTTCTTCTGAGGCCTTTTTTGCTTCATAAGGCACAAAGTTCAGAAGTTCATGGCTTGCAGAAGTTGTGCTAAGCAAACTGAGTTATGCTAAGTGAATTTTGTATAAGCAGTTTCTAAACAAGTTCTAATAGAAGTAGTATACCAAGTAATTTAGTAAGCTAAGGCAGTCTATTCCCTAACAAGTATCCCCTTTTTCTACCCCATAATTATATAAATGCTCAAGGACTATTCAGAGAATGTAGAGGAGAGACTAGTACCTACTTTGGAGCAAATCTCAAGAAATAATTTTGTTAATAGTTAGTTTTGCAGGAAGGTGTCAACAGTAAACAACAAAGGGAAAAAAGATGTTATTTGCAACACTTAGGAACAAAAACTATCAAGGCAAAACCTACCTTGACAACAATAGGCCTACTTGTTTGCTTTCCGGAACTATTCTTGTAAAAGACAAAAGAGGTGCCGTTTTAAATAATGCTCCCAACATACTGATGTTCAAGAAACTTTACAGGAAGATGATCCATCAACAACTGATAGCCTGCAACCATCTGTAAAATCTCTATTAAAAAGACGGTGATTTAGCCTACATAACATAGATGTCAGCTTCAAGAAAATAATATTCTCTTTTCTAAGTGTTTTCTTGACAAATGTTAAAGTTTCAAAGCATGGAATATGGAGTTAGCTTAAGTGAAAACCCCTCAGTGTAATAACGATTGTTTTTGACACCTAATACAGTGACTGGGGTACTGGAGTACTTCAGCTAGACACAGCTGTCCAGTATAATTTCAGACTGTATGGCTTTGACATTCATATTTCAAAAGGTTTAAAACTAGGAAATTATCACGCATATATAGAAAATAATTTGCTATATATCTTTCCCAAATGCTCCTTACTAACTTTTTCTCCCTGCTAGCTGGAGATTTGTGATTAGTTATTTCTCCTATGTTGGCAATTGACAGCAATGTTTCCAGTGAGAATATATCCTTCTTTCACTGTTCTCACTTTTTTTTTTTTTTTTTTTTAAATAAGTGAGGATTGGAAATTGGGAGGAAGAGAGAATAACATATATAACACAACAACAGCATGTCAACATGTTCTGTTTTCCTTACATCTACTCATGACTTACAACAACATCGTATTATGCTCTTTTTATAACACGATTTCTTCATTTTTATAATTTCAGTGCCGAGAGAGAATTATTATGAGGTTCTTTTCCCATGTTTGTGCCCAGACATAAAAGTAAATTCTAGGGGTATGTTTAGCAAATACATTCCCAGAACACTGTTAATACCCAATGCTGAGTGTTTTGAGAGAAAATAGATGTGGTAACCACTCCTGAAGGCTGCCATTAAGATGTTCTTTAACAAAACACCTCACCTGGAGAGCTTTCAAATGAATCCTTAAAACTAGTAATCCTTCCTTAGTAATCTCTCTTAGAGGAAACATAAACATTATTTAACACTAGCGTGTAAAATTTTATTTTTATTCTCTTTTCCCCTCTCTTTTTAGTTTCTATGGCTTTTCTAGAAATTACTTCCTGTGTAGAATATTATAATATCCCACTCACATTAGCATGCTATTAATGTTGATACCCTTGGAACACTGTGCTTCATGATGATGTGGCTCAGATCACCCAGGTGCTGCCCTAGATAGCAGTCTTGCCCTGTGGGCACACCCTTGTTTGTAATTTAGGCATGCAACCTACTTTAAAAATTCCCACCCACATGCACAGACATACATATTTCCTTGCTGAAAGCAAGACTTTACAGAATTACCATCATTGAAGTATTCACATTTCTATTTGATAAGTAAACCAGCATCAGGGGAGCCTGTAATTTAGCTTACCATGACCCAGCTCTCATATATGCAGCCAGTAATGTTTTTGGTGGTTGTTGTTGTTGTTGTTGTTGTTTTTACAAAATAATAATCATTCTGTAATTTTTATTTAGTAGGCAAACTTCTGCCTCATTTAAATATTTTTCTTTCCAAACTTTCCAAGAAGCAACACATTTGAGCTGATGTGGGAAATTTCAGTCCTTCCTGGGACATTTGACTAGGAAAATATCTATCTATCTATCTATCTATATATATATATAAAAATATATATAAATATATAAAATCACATATACAGCAGCCCATAGAACTCTGTTGTACTGCATCATTATTTATAAAGATGAATACAGAAAATAAAAACAAACAAACAAACAAAAACACCCCTAAGAAAGGCTAACTTGGACTTTGAGCCTAGATCGTGTAGAGTATGTAGTCAGTCATAATTTAATAGTGATGTAAGCCTGATCCTTTATGTTACTAAATGCTTTAAAACTCCTTACAGAAATCAGTGGGAATTCTGGAGTCTAACATTAGGTTTCAGACTAAAACTCACACTGCCAGTCAACAAAGGTCTTGCAAAAAGGCAGCAGCTGAAGTAGGACATAGGTAGCATATGGGTGTGTTGTGTCTGGCTGAGGTGGAGTTAATTTTCCCCATACCCGTTCTCATAGTGCTGTGCTTTGTGTTGGTAGCTAGAAAAGTGTTGGTAATACACCAGTGTCTTAGTTACTGCTGAGCAGGACTTGCACAGCATCCAGGTTGTCTCTTCAACATTCCCTCCTCACCAGCAGGCTGGGGGGTGGGCAAGATCTTGGGAGGGAACACAGCCTGGACAACTGATTCAAACTGATCAATGGGATATTCCATAACATATGACATCTGCTCAGCAGTAAAACTAAGAGCAAGGAGGAGACGGGGGACATTCATCATTATGCGTTTGCCTTCTGGAGAAATTGCTACATGTACTGAAGCTGTTCTTCCCAGGAAGTAGCTGGACATGGCCTGCTGATGGGAGTAGGCAATAAGTCTTTTGTTTTCCTTTGCATCCACACACAGTCTTTGCTTTTGCTTAATTAAACTGCCTTTATCTTGACCCATACATTTTTTCCATCGTATTTTCTTCCTCTGTTGTCCTGCTGAGGAAGAGAGCGATAGAGCGGCTTGGGAGGCACCTGGCATCCAGTCAAGGTCAACCCACCACAATGGGCCTTCAATGTTTCTGACCTCCCCACAAAGCAGTTGATTTCCTTCTACATACTTAATCCTATACGATCCAAATCTCTGTAACATATGCCAATTGTATTGTTTTGATCATTTTCTTGGCAGCAATGTTAGAGCTGGTTAGTGGCAAATTACTCTGTCTGAGTCTCCAAACGTGAGTACATTTATGAACTATAAATTACGTTCAAAGAGATGTCACTCCTGCCTTCCCAGCACTATACAAAGAAATCCATTAAACTGTATATAATAGGGGCTTAATGCTATTTCCTTTGAAATAAAGAAAAATGCTGACCATGTGCTCATTGTACTGGTTAGGATTTTGATGAGCTGGACACAGTCTGACTGCTATAGTCCTATACTGTCTTCCCATGTAATCCAGGGAAAGTCAGTAAGAAAAATATCATGCAGTCATGCAAGTTCTGAATCCAGAAATACATGTGTTTGGTGGACTTAGATTACACTGCTAAGTTTTTCCTAGCTGAGGTTTTGAGCCTCCTTCTCCCATGAGTTTTATTATAGGGGAACGGCAGCATTACCCACCTCTAGCTGCACATAAAAGGAAAGTTGCAATTCCCCTTTATTAACCATTTAAGGCTTTAAAGATTTATTATAACTCTCTGTTTCTCATTAGCTCTGAAATAAGTGTTTCAACCCTGGAGAAAAATGAGAGACAGGGTGGGACCAGTGGGGAAACTTATATCTTCTAGCTTAGTCTGATGTATTCATTACTGCCTTCATAGTCTAAGGAGAAAAAGTACTGCATCCAGCTGTGGGGTCCTCAGTACAGAAAAGACATGGACCTGTTGGAGAAGGTCCAGAGGAGGACCATGAAGACAATCAGAGGAACTGAACAACTTTCCCATGAGGAAAGATTGAGAGAGTTGGGATTTTTCAGCCTGAACAAGAGAAGGTTCCAGGGAGACCTTATTGTGGCCTTTCAGAATTTAAAAGGATACTGTAAGAAAGATGGGGACAGACTTTTTAGCAGGGTTCTTGTTATGATAGAACAAGGGGTAATGGTTTTACAGTAAAAAGTCTAGATTTAGATAAGATATAAGTAAGACATTTTTTATGATGAGGGTGGTGAAACACTGGCACAGGTTGCCCAGAGAGGTGATAGATGCCCTATCCTTGGAAACTTTCAAGGCCAGTCTGGATGGGGCTCTGAGCAACCTGATCTGGTTGAAGATGTCCCTACTCATTTCAGGGGGAAAGTTGACTTCATGACTTTTGAAGGTCCCTTCCAACTTAACCTATTCTATGATTCTACAGTTCAAGGATTAATCATAAAAAAACCTATACTTTTTATAGTTGGCATAAGACAATTAATAGGAATGCCAAATGGTTCCTCCATTACACAAAGCAGGCACACTTTGAGATCACAGCGTTTGCAGGTGTTTGAGACCTCCCCCTTTCCCTTTGAGAGGAGAGGTCTTTCTCATCTTATGCAAACCCCAGCTCCAGTAAATCTTTCCTTGATATTTATTTCATGTAAGTAAGTCACAATCAAATATGTTTTCAAGATAAATTATGTAACAACTCAAAGCTTTTCAACACAGAATGCTGAGGCCCCAGAAATTCACTCCTGAACCCTATCTGAGCTGTGTTCCTTTATCACCTTTGCATTCTACCTGTCTAGAAGATTGCTAGAAGCATTCAATTATATTTTTTAACACTGTTCTCTTCTTTACATGAGTGTTCTATTCTTAGCCTTTGGAAAGGATTTCTGAAATCTAAAAATTCTTCTGTGATGGTAAAAAAAATGCTAAATTTATCTGATGTCTTAGTATGTCCTTCTAGCTACCATCTGCCTCTGTATTGTTTTATTTCCAAAACAAAGGATAAACAGATGATATTGTTTCTTCTGCAATGTTTGTTCACATAGGTGGGTCTTGCATTATAAAACTGACTGCTGCAAGCATCCAGTAATGCATACACAGCTTGGTGCTTACTGCCAAGTCTGACTATGACTCTTCCTGAGGTATTTAAGTTACAATAAAATAAAATATTTAGCAGACAATTTTAAATACCAGATTTCCTGTGTGTTTTAATGTTTCACAGAAGATCTCAGTGCCATAAAAGAGTGTGCACACTCGTTATTTGCACACACAAATATGCATAGTCAGCTGTTGATGTTCTTGGCTGTAGGACCACAAAGGCACATTTAATGCATATTTATGCTATGTTGTCTGAAATTATACTGATCTATAACTGCTTCATATTTAGATTCCAGCCTATCTATGCAGAAATGTGTCATCTACTTGAGCGTGTTCCCTAGATCTTGGCTTTGGCTATAAGTGGACATGGCCTTTCTTATTTATTGATGTCTAGAACAGGCTAATAAAGGATAAACAGGTTCAGAAGAGTAGGTAGAACTTTGAGCCTATTGCTTCAGCCCCATGAATTAAATACAGGGAAAAGGAAATAGGTAGGCAGAAATACTGAGATTTCTCACTTTCTTCTTTCTGTCCCTGAAAGTCATACAGCTATGAAATGGTGTATACAAATTCATTGTATTATTCTGGATACCATGTGGGCCACATTCTACAGATTTTCAAAAGGTATTTTATAGCAGAAAATGTATCATGTTATATAATAATAATGTATGTATGTGTACAAAATTTCTAAATATATGTGCTCTTATGCTGGGAAATTTTTACAGAATGCAGAAAAAAAATTAGCATAAGCAAGTGACCTTTTTGAAGGGAAATTCGTATTCAGTCAGGAAGGGCACATTGATCCTAGACGGGGGAAGGTTAATGATTTTTTTTTTTTTACTACACTGCGCCATATAGTGGTACACTACAATTAAAACTCTGCAATATAGAACAACACTATTACAAAATTTGACATACATTGAATACATGTATTATTTTGATTTTATTTCAGATATAGAACACTTGTATTTTTGTTATTATTTGTTTCCATTTTTTTTTTAAATACTGTTTAAACGGAAGCATTGCAAAAATACCAGTATAAACTCCAGCTCCCTGACAGCTTTTAGAATTCCCTGCCTTTAATTTTAATACTGCCAGATATTTTGCAGTTGTTTACCTTTGTTTGACTTTCAAATAATCACGATGTACCTTTTGCTCATTTCTTCAAATAAACACTTCTCAATTTTTGTCTGTTTATTTACAGTCTTCACATAGCACTGCAAATTGTGAGCTTACAGATTGTTCACATTTCAAAGTGCAATTTCAGCTCCATCATCATAGTTGTTCAGCCTCAAATTACCAATTCATTATATTTCACTATCAACAAATGGTCAAAAAATAATCAGTCCAATTTCATAAGCAATATGACCTCTTCTATGTCTCCTCTACATCTACACACATACTCTCTACACACACACATTGCTTTTGCAGATGACTTTTGCTGTATTTCCTTCTGGAAGCTAATAAGAAAATTTTTTATATAAATGACCCCCATTGTCACAGCATTTCTTCTGATGCAGACCATCAAATCTTGTGATTGCCTGGTCACATTTTTTGACCCTCAAGAGCCTCTAAAGTCATAGGGCACTTTGGTACTTGGCTGTTTTCTCAAATATACTATAAAGTACCATGGCTGTAAAATGTCTGATTTTTAGTATTGCATTCTGAAGACATTATCTATGCTGTATATCAATATTTTGCTAAATAGTTAGGTGACACTGTCCTGGTTTTGGCTGGGATAGAGTTAATTTTCTTTCTAGTAGCTGACACATTGCTGTGTTTTAGATTTAGTGTGAGAAGGATTTTGATATACACTGATGTTTTGATTGTTGCCAGGTAGTCAAGGACTTTTCTCCTTCACGTGATCTGTCAGGTGCACAAGAAGCTGGGAGGAGCGAAGCCGGGACAGCTGACCAAACTGGCCAAACGGATATTCCATACCATATGATGTCATGCTCAGTATGTAAACTGGAGCTGGCCAAGGGGCAAATACCACTGCTTGGGAACGAACAGACAAATGATATTGCAGACAAAAAACAATTGCATTGTATATCACATGTTTTCTATATTATTCTATTATTATTCTTATTTTACTTTCCTTTGCTCTGCTAGTATACTGTTCTTATCTCCTTCCAATTCTTTCCCCCATCCCACTTTGGGGAAGGAAAATAAGCAAACGCCTGCGTGGTCCTAGTTCTCACCATGACAACCACAACAGATACCTAGCTAAATAATTTCTTCACTCTTCTCCAAAGCTGAAATTTAACCATAATACACAGGGCTGCCAACCTACAACCATGAAAATCAATAAAGTAGAAACAGTAGTCAACCTTATCTTTTAATACCAGAACTGCACATTCAGCCTTATCTTCTCCACAAATACTAGAGAGGGTTTGAAGCAAGTTGTTTGGTTTTGGTTTTGCTTTTTTCCTGAAACATTAATGAACAGTGTGTCCATTACTCCTCCATGTGAAGTGCAACAACATACTGTTAAGTAGCTATTGCCTCTGAGGTGGCCTATTTTCAGGAGCAAATTAGGTGAATACAGCTTATGGCTTCTATTAAAACCTGTTAGTAGTTAAAACTTCTGTTTCAACTCATCAAAATGAAAGACAGTTTTGAAATCCTGGTCACAGTGAAATCAATAGCAATAACCTCACTGACAGAAGTGATGTCAGATTTTAAACCACTATGACATGCAAAATGGCTTTCATTAAAACTACAGTAATTACAAGGCTGTTGATGATACTGAGTCTTTATTCAGTTGGGTAGCAAATCTACAGTAATGACTCAATAAGACTAAGTACTCCAGAATCTGGACTAACAGTAAAACCAAAATATAGTAACAAAAAAAAATCACATTTACATCTGTATTTTCAGCCTTTAGCCACAAGATACTATAGGAGTAACAAGAGCCACAAGTAGCAGTTTAATGTTCCTATTTCTTTTTAGAATGGTGAAGAGACAGACAGAAAAAAGACATCCACCAACAGCTTAGTTGATCAATTTTCCAACCAGCAGACCTTTGTTAAGCGGGTGTCGTCATTCCAGTGTGCAGAGTCTAGGAGTAGACCCCTGGAGGGCATTTTAAAAGTCAAACAGGCTTGCTGGAATAGCTGATAGAACTGCACAGAAACCAACAGACGATCCATAATTTGGAATAACTCCAAGATTTCTTCTCCATGGGACAACAGAACTTAGGAATGTAGCAATTAATAATTTCTGTCTCGAGGGATATCTGGAATTGGTGAAAAACAAAACAACATTATTTTTTTTTTATCATGACTCTGTGGTTACCTACCAACACAATAGCTTTTACTTTAGTTTTGATTTCACTTCTGTCCTACCACAAGTGGACAACAGTGTATTCCTTCTTTCAGATACTAATTATGACCATTAATATTCAGGAGTGTGAAGCTCTGGCTATGTTTATCTGAAGTTGCTGTCATTCCCACTTCTTTTAGGACCTAGCTCTGCAGTCCAAAATGACATTGCCCCCAGCATATGTGCTCCTTACTATATTGCAGACTGGACAGCTATTGTACTGAAGAGTGGTCAAAGTGCCTTTTTCTCTGGACAGATGCCTTTTTCTTTGGACCTTCACACTCCTCCTTAAAAGTCACCTCTATGGGAATGCATAATAACCCCCTACATTCTTATAATGGCTAAGCAGGTGGTGACTTGTAATTACTATGATTACTGCTATTGACTAGCTACAAATTGTGCACACAATGTGCTTGTGCTAAAACATCCTATTATTCTTGTTATCCCTTTCTCTTGACATTGCACACTTGTTCTTTCTTTAATCCTCCTATAATGTCATGTCTTTAAAGTTGTAAGGTCTATAGAGCAAGGGGGTTTTATACATGGGTCAGTAAGTACAGTACTGTTCTGGTACCAAGTAATACCTTCTACCACAAGAACAGATTCAACAGGGCCACTTGTGAGATAGCAAGTACTCAGCAAAATTCAAGATATTGCCTTCTGTCACATACATGCTTATTGCTTATACAAAAGTGTCTGTGTGCATGTCTGTGTGTATGCAATTCTTTAACACACACACACACACACACACACACACACACACACACACACACACACACATCTAAGTTTCGTCAAAGCTGATTCTTCTAAATCCTCTTGCAACAAAAGTGGTAAAATATGATAATAATAATAATCTCACAGGGAGACAAAACTGTTATCAGTCCTAGAAGTTTTTTGAAAATCTTTACTGAAAGACTGAATTCTCAGAATTCATTCATTCCATTCCAACCAGAACACCTGAACATACTCAAATGAGTTTACATATATTTTTTTTGATATACAAGTATGCCTCCTCTAGGTTGAAATCCCTTTATTCTCATTGTCCAGGAGTAACAAATATGAATATTTCCAGTACAACCAATAGGGATAAGGAGCTCATGTTTTGGCTCAATAACAGTAATATCTTATTTATTTATTTATTTATTTATTTATGTTTTCTTACATCTCCACCCTGTGATATTCCATCACACATTTATGTCCAGTGGCAGCAAAACACTGCATTAAAAACAATAAAGTAAAACACAACATACCAGAAATGATTCTATCCCTTAAGATATAGCTGTCGTTTAATGTGGCATGTGGCTAACAGAAGTGGAGTAAAATGCTGATTTTTCCCTCTGTTGTATTTTTGCAGAGTAACAGACTGCAATAGCCTGTATTCAGAGAACACAAGAGGCCAAAGTCTTTGCTGGTGTATCTCTGATTGCATCAGTCAGACCTGCAAATGATATGGGAACATGGGTGACAAAAGAAAAGCTAGTAGTTTTCAGATCTTCAAATGGTCATTTTTAGCCACTAACTTTATGATCATTATATGATAAATGCCATTTAAATGTCATTTGTCTGTCTAGTGTTTTGTTTTTTGACTTTTTTTTTTTTTTAAATGAGAGTGACCAATAAAATATGGCAATTTTGTTCTGAATTACACTATAAAGACATTTCTTTGATGCTATTGTCCTCCTGTTTGTCCAGTTTTCAATTCAGTTTTTTCAATTAGAGAACTACATTAAATGTGAGTTAAATTTACTTTAAGGTGATGTTTTTCATCAGATTTTATTATAAGTATTGATTTTTATTTAGCATCTACTGTGTTGTTTCAATAAAATTAATAATGATTGTTGATGATGCATGTTATTTACCATTTGATCTGAGCTTGAAGACTTTCCTGAAGACATGAGCCATGTTAATAAAAATCCTGACTTGTGCATCCAGTTCAGTTGTCAGGTATGGAAAATTTCCTGTTATTGCCAGAGTAACTTTTAGATATAATTGCATCTTTACACTGGAGGGTGCAGGTACTTTAAAATAGGATGTGTTTATCTGCTGTTTGACTTTTACAAGTGGCATATTAATCCTCAGCATTTATTTAGCTTGCTTTTACTTTAGCATATAATCGCACATATTGAGCGGGTAGATCATGTGGACATGTGTAACTCCCTTCAGGAGTGTTCTCCCTTTGCAAGCCTCACTTCCCCAAATCTATATTGTTGTGCCATAAGACCAAGCACAAAGGGAGTTGCACATATCCACATGGTCTACCTGCTCAATACCATTCAGCCCGAATTTGTGGCTGTCCAGCTGCTAGGACTAAACTCTGAGACAAGCAATACCTTCTGTAGTTTTCTCCCAGATGCACACAGCTCATCTGGAAAATTTCCTCTCTGTTCTCCCTTCTGATGACATCTCATGACAGACACCAAACACATAAAGGACCAGGGATCTTTCCTGGATAGTTCTAACACTGTAATCTGCCTTAAGAACTGAGAGAGAAACTTTTATATCAGGATGCTCACAAAGCAGATGTAAGAAATAACATCTCAAGAGATCCCTTGCTTTTTGGATTCTCCCAAACCCTACAGATGTGATGCCATGATGACATGATTTGACTGAGTAGGATTTCTATAGGATTTCTATCTATTCTGTCCTGTGGAAATAATTTCACAACACATGCTGTCTCACTGCTCTCAGGTTTCTTATGCAGGAGGCCCACACAAATTCATGTGGGTCCAAATTCTGCTTCCAGGATTTTAGTATAAATCACAATCAATTTCACTGAAATGTTGGTCCAGTTAGGATTAGCATATATCGTAAACAGAAGAACGGTTCATAAACTAAGTTTTGCAAGAAATGTTAATCTTGATATGTTGTGAAAAAACATAATATAAAAGGTGCTGGTTCAGTGTTTATGTCAATTATTCATAAATTATAATTTGTTAATGATTTGTTTGAACCATGATTAGACACTGTTTGTAAATCAGAAGGTATTATTTATGTCTCCTGATATCAGAATGAAATTTGTTACACCAGACATCAGAGAATGTCAGCATGATTCAAGAATAAGAATAAAAGTAATTTTTTGAAAATTCATCATAAGGTGCCTCAAAATATTTGGTCAACTTTATTTATTGATAAATTTACCCCATTAATCTATGGCTAAATGAATGAATCTGTAAGCCTGGTAAAATTGTATTGCTAACAAAATAGACATTGCAATAGAAGAATTGGGACTCAAATAAAACTCAGCCTGTTCATATGAATGAATTTATTTGAAAGACAAAGCTTAGTTTAACATATCCAGAATATACTTGAATTACTTGAATAAACCAAATGGCAAAAAGATATCTTCTTCTTTTTTTTTTTTTTTTTTTTTAAGCTGATTGACCTAATGGTCAATATTTTCATTACTTTTTCAGCTTAGAGGAACTGCTCTTTATTTTTAAGCCTTTTCTTGTTTGGAATCCAGAGTTCTAGAGGTCAATTATGATGAAAGAATCTTTGAACACCCATTATCTGCAGGAATTGAAAGATTAGAGCTGTCATTTCCAGAAGTATATATTGACAGAAAACTGCTATTTTGTAGTCTAATTTTGTTTTGAGAAACTGTTTAATACAGTCCTGTCCATAAAGTGGGTATAGAAGGCCTAAATATGAAAGATAATTTGAAAGCACTCAGTGTCAGTGTTATGTCACCAGCTACAGTATACTAAAAGCATTCTGAATGACATTTTCATGTTTCATAAACAAAGATACTGTATAGAACAATATGTATCTAATGAACAGTTTTTACCCTTACTTTCTAAGAAAACAAGTTTCATGTAATGATCTGCCTTTGTATGTTTACATGTGTCTGTCTCCTTCTGTACGTCATCTATGGAAATAATTTTTGAGCTCACTGGCAGATTGGCACAAATAAAGCCAAAAAGGCAAACAGATAGTTTTGTTTCCTGAAGTTTTTTGAAAATAGGCAGTGGGGTAAAGAAAATAAATTCAGTGAGTTCTTCAGCTTTGTATTAAACAACAGAGAACACATTTTATAAATGCCCCAGTCACTGGATAGAACATCAGTCAATGCAGGACACAAATCTGAAAAAATAACCCAGATTCAAGAGCTCCATGCACATATAACAAATTTTTTATAGCTTTTGTGGACATTGTTCTATGAGGAATGTTGAATTTGTATTATTGTTGTCACTGTAGTCCATTAAATGCCTTGTTCTTAATTTTCCAACAGAAGAAATATATGTGAAGCAAAAGTCAGAATAATGTATATAGACATACAGTTTCACGCAGGCATGTGTCAAATGTGTCAATGCAAAAGTTGGAGCTGTACTTTTTTTGGTTTCCAATTTGGATTCCAACATTTCTGTATTACTTTAATATTGCATGTAAGTCTGTGGTTCTGTTATATAATTTATACTTTTAATGTCATAACAGTCACAGAAACAAATTATTCCAGAAAAAAAAAAAAAAGAAACTTCTCTGAATACTGATCTGCACAATTTTATTATTTTTCTTCCTTCTTCTTTTCCTTTTATTTATTTTTCCTCCCATTGTAAAGTAATGATCTGATTGTATGATGTGCACTCTTTTAGTCCTTTTTGAACACACAAACTAAATATGAAACCACCTGAAACAGAATACCCAATGCAATACTCTTATGTCAGATGGAAAAAAAAGAAAGAAAAAGGAAAAGATAAAAGAAAATGAAAAAAAATAGAAAAAAGATAAAAGAAAAAGAAAAAGAAAAAGAAAAAGAAAAAGAAAAAGAAAAAGAAAAAGAAAAAGAAAAAGAAAAAGAAAAAAAGAAAATGAAAAAATATAAAAAGATAAAAAAAAGAAAAAGAAAAAGAAAAAGAAAAAGAAAGAAAAAGAAAAAGAAAAAGAAAAAGAAAAAGAAAAAGAAAAAGAAAAAGAAAAAGAAAAAGAAAAAGAAAAAGAAAAAGAGAAAAAGAAAAAATATTTGAACTAAACAAATTAATAATTTATAACTATTTCAATAGAAACTTCACTTGGTCTTGAATTGCAGTTCAGCATAATAAAAATGGTATGATGAATTTAATCTCTTTCTTTTTCAACACTGAAACTATTTTGGAAAATTTTAACCAGGGAAAGCACTATGTCTCTTTTTCTCCAGTAAAGAAAGAATCCTGAAGATGGATTTCCAAGACATTCAATTCCAATATAAATAGATACAGGGATATATATATATATATATATATATATATATATATATGGACACACACACAAATTTAAAATATATTGTCAGGCCAGTAATTGAATGACTATACAATATTGTTAGTAAATTATCATCTTGCAAAATACTCAGTAAACATTGCTCTTAAATGAGATGTTTGCAATTTAATACTTCCACAAGTGCAATCAATATGTTAAATGAGATTTTTCTGAAAAACTAGCCAGTTATTTAAATCCTTCAGTAGAGGTGAGAACTTTTGAGAATCTCACACTATTTTCAGGAACATATTTTAAAAGTTAGTTGACACTGGGATCTTCAAAATATTTAGGAATCAGCTCTTTTCAAGGTTAGCTATTTTGTGTCAGGTACAGTTAAAGACCATAGAAACATTTAAATACTTACACACTATTCATTATCTGAGCTTTATAATAATCAACAATATCTGATCAATAAGTCTTGATTCATTTGCCACACAAAAATTACTAATGCTGTTTGAGATTCCACAGGGTATAGCCATCCTCTCTGTCACTCTAGAAAAGTGATAGCATTCAATATCTCTGTCACATTAAGAAATAAGATTTTGATACCTAAATCTGGGGTTCTACTTTCTGGAACAAAATCTCACCCCTTACAGCTTGGTAGAATTCACTGCACTATTGGGTTTACAACACAATACCCTCAAATAAACTGTACTGATCTCTGTCAGCTGTGTCAGTTTTGCCAAGAGCTAACACCATACAAATTACCTCAGACTAATTGACTAATGTGCTAGGATTCATCACCTTATTTCAGATATTGAAAGTGTAGACATCTGCATGAGAGCCAGTTGCAATGGTGTCAATAAGTACTTAATATAATCATCTTATAAACAGAAGTATCTCTATTAAGGCCTCTGTCTTAGAAGTTCTTGTTTTTATCATTGGGCTACATTGACAGAGTGGCCAACTCATTTGTAGAATTCTAAGAGATGTTTGATAAATCCTGCTTATAGATTTTTTTTTACTCTTCAGTAAATATATGTATGTTCCAGTGCCAATCTTTTTGTGCTCAAAAAGGTAGGTGCCTACATCGGCTGTGGGTCTGAATGTTCAGTTCAACAAAAATTATGTTTTAACAGGAATTAGAGCTCTTGTTTGAAATTACTGGGAGTTAGCTGACTATGTCTTAAAGCATTGACTACTAAAATCTTTGTTTTACATAGAATCTGGAAGACAAGCACAAAATAAGTAATCATTGGCTATGTCTCGCTCAGTCGACCAGAGGCAGAATTGATGATGTCTGCAACTGCTAAATAAAAGAGAACTGGGGACCTATCTATCTCTACTCCTCATGCCAGGTGTCAAAAAGTGTCTTAGGAAGTTAAATTGCTTAGGGACAAACCTCTTCAGAACCGACAAAAGAAAACTGGGAGGAAACTCAAGCCCTTGACATCTCACCATATACACTGCTTTTTTGTTATCTCTTTTCATGGCAATGTTGTGAATTTCTGCAGCATTCTCTTTGTCTCTCTCTCTAAATGCCTAGCCATTAGCTAGACAGCTGTGGATATAAACTAGTTGATAACTACTTGGCCGCAAGGAGAGAGGTTGGTCTTTGACTCTTTTTCATTAAGCAGTGTAGGCAAAGAGCCATTTTTGTCTTTAATCCATTGCTGTTTAATATAGACTCGGACATTAGTAAGGCAGCAGCTCCTACCAATCTTCTCTATGAATGACATGTCTCCAGGGGAAAAGACTGAAAACAATCTTCTACTTCTTTAACAGTTACAGAAGGTTATACTTACAAAATGTTCATGTAATTGCACAAAACATGAGATTTTAATTTTTCTGTCTCTTTTATTGATGACTTTACTGGACAACTTTGCTAGCTTCCAGGAACATTTCTCAACAAATTTCATCATCTTCTTTGTGAGGAGAATCAAAATGCTGAACAGCATAGTATTTGAATACAAATTACAAGAAATAATCTATCATTTTTTCAGATCTTCTGCTTAAAATTTGAAATCCAGTACTTACACCCTATCTCTACCAAAATATTGCAAAGTTGCTTTCTCATCATTGTCAGTTGTTGACTGGCAATTGTTCTATGACAGTTCAAAGTTATTTCTTTAACTTTAGTCAAATCTTGGTGATTCTTGTTATCTTTTGTTTTCTATTACCATAGTTATAGTTATATTTGAGATCTATATTCTCCATGTCAATGAGCTCATGTTCATGAAACTTGTTTGATTTATTAATACAACTGTAAGAGATATCATCTTGATACTTGAAACGTACAGTGGGCTCAGTTTCCTGATGTTTCTCAGATCTTTCTTTTGTTATACTTGTTTTCTGCTTTTGATTAAACCTGCTCTTCCATCTGTTCCTATCCCAAAAATGCAACTTCAGGTATTAAACATCATGTATTCTATTAGATGATATTATATGACAAGTGTCCTGTGGCACATTCTTTAAAACATGAATAAACGCATGTTGAAAAAAAGGACTGAGTACCTAAATAGTACAAGTAGTAGCTACAGCATTAAGTACTGAAATGGTTCAGAAGCCAATAAAAATAAGAGGACATTCTTTGTTTCCTTGAGTTCTGAAGAACTTCCAGTCTGAGCACATAGAGGAGAAAATATATCTTAAGATAAAGAATGTGACAATAGAAAATTTCCTAGTATGGAGGAAATAAATAAATAGGTAGATAAATAAACAAATAAATGAGAGCACTGTAAGGAAGCAGAAAATGGGGACTATATGGAAAAGAAGAAATATCATGTAATAAAGTTGTAGTGAAGAGTCTGAGAGAAGGGTAAAGCAAAAATAACAAGTTACTACAGCACTAGGAGGCTGTGCCTACACAAAAAAGTTGGTCTCTCACTGCTGGTATTTCGTGAAACATTGGGACTGACCCAAAGGCTACTGCTACCTTTTCTGGCTTAGATTTTACTTGGTGGTGTACTAAACTAATGAGTAAACAGCTCCAGTCATTCTCCAGTCTAGCCAGATTCAGGTACAAACTTTCACATTTGGATTTATGTAAAATTTAACATGAACAAGTAGCATTACTTTCATTTTGCAGTGTCCAAAACACTCATTTAGGCCAAGAAAGACAAGGTAAATGTCTTGCTTCTATTTATGTGGGTTTTAAAATGTATTTTCCATAAAGCCCATAAAGAAAATGCTCTTAATACTGGACTGTAGAATGGTTCTGCTTTTTTTTTTTTTTTTCTCTATACCATTTGTCTTTTAAAAGTAGAACAGTTTTAACTAAAGAATAAGCTCACATTCTAAATATTATATCTACCAGGTTTTTCTTTTGGAGATATTGCTTAAGTATCTTCAAACAAAGGAAGAATTTGAATATGAATATTCAATATAATTGCTGAAACATCTCTCTACTAGGCTATGAAAGCAGAGGGAGGTAAGTGCTTAATCCCAGGGTGATATTCAAGTCTAAAAAGCCAGTAGAACCCTTAAAAGCTTTATAGAGTCTTAGGGCAGACTGCATTTTTATCAGCACTCTGTATTTCTTACATTGGGTGGCTTGTACTTCTTTATGTTACATTTTGTATTTCTCATTCTAAGGTACTCAGATTTTGTAGAGAGCTTGAGTTTGCTGTAAAGAAATCAGCAGAGTGAAAGTTATTGAAAGTTTGGCTCATTGTTCAAACACTAAATCCATTAACTTCTAATTCTCAGAAGCTGTGCAGAACGCAAATTTAAAAGCACCTATCAATTATATGACTAATGTAATAATTCATAAAGCTTTCTTCATACATGCAATGAAATATCATGTTTCAGCCTCCATTAATACGTACTGCAAACTCATATTCATAAGCTTTCTTTTCACTTTTCATTCATCACTGATTTAGCAATATGCAAGTGTGTGGTGCCTGATAATTACAGGTGTCTGTTTCACTTTTACTAGACAAAGTACAATTAATATGTAAATTATTTTCTTTTTCTGTGAGAAAGAGTCATGTTGGTATTTTAAAGAGCAATGTGTGAGCTATGGGGCAGTGGCAGGATAAATATAAACACAGTTCATTTGTGCATGTGCTGAGGGAAGTAAATTACAATTTTCTTTGTCCCATACTACTAACAAAATTGTGCAAAGTTATGCATCAGAAGTCAGCTTCAGAAATAGCAGACACTGAAGTGTAAATATAAACAGATGGGAAGAAAGACACAAATGCTTGCCCTTTAGGGAGACACAGTAGCAAAATCATATGGGGGGCTGAAATCTTAGGAAACATATCAGATGGGAAACAAAGGAAAAAGCAATGGAACTTTTTCTGAACTTCACTTATATAAGTGTGCATCAGGAGTGAAAACTGTAATTATTTTGGGTGTAAAGGAGAGTAAATAGAGAGTGAATTGGAACAGTTATGTGAAAAAATTTTCATGTTCATAGATATGAAATACTGTCAGTAGCAATTTTGCCTTTTCTGAAAATTTTTCTACTCATTCACACTTCAATAAAGACCCTTTTGAGAAAATAATCAGTACAAAGTAGGACCTAGAAAAATAGTATTATGACAAATATTACCCTTAATTTTTTCCCTACTATGAGAACTCAGTTTAGCTTTTACCCAAGACCTGACCAAATAATGTCAGTATAGCATGTGAATTATATTCTCATGTGATTTAACTCATTTTTGCAAGTACTAAAAACTAAGGCTTCCTTCTCACTGCTGAAGGAATCTGAGAGTGGGCAGCTACTGTTTTTCACTTTGTCATTTTCCTCCATTCGTATTTCTGTACCCATGAGATGTGACGATTAATAATCTAGCCTTACATGTTCTTCCTGGACAGCGTGAAACTCTGGTGGCTTCAGGGCTACGTGTCCACCAAACTCAGCAACTTGAAAACTGTTGGTTGATTTAATGCTCTGTTAACACAAGCAGCCATGCCAAATGATATCTTTGAGACACCATTTCAAATCAGTTGGATGTTTTGCCTGTTATTTTTACTGGAAGACTATTCCAGGAAGCTTTTTTTTTCTAATTTCAGGTATTTTTTAGACATTTACTTTTGTGATAACAACTTCCTTTAGCTCAAGCAGATCTCTTTCTTCCTGCTCTTCACCCCTAGTGGGTTAATATCATCTGTCCTCATAGACTTAGGTTCCAAGATCTTTTAATCTCTTCTATTCATGAAAAGTAGTCTGTTCCCTAATCAACTGAACTTGCATCTGTTCCATTACTATTTAATCTTTCTTCAAGACAGGTGAGCAAATCTGCAAGGAGTCATGCATGACAAATCTTACACAGTCCAGGCCTACACAACCGTCAACACCTGAGTCACACAAGAATACCATACCTGTCCTACTAAAAGTTTCTATTTGCCTTCCCAGTTTATATGGTCATATCCACTCCCTCAAATATGAACACAATTTGAAACTATTTCATTAATATGTGGATATTTCAACTGTTTATTATTGATTGCACCACAAATTCTAGATAATCTGTACATTATTTTCAGTCTTTTTAACAGCTGTGTTTTTTTGTTGGTGGTTTGGTTTGGTTTTTTTACAAAACTGCCAAAGAAATCAATTTTATTTTTCCTTAATATACGTTCCATTATCTAGTATATCAAATTTTCATTTTCTTGTATTTTAAAGCCAAGAATAAAAACAGAAGGAATTACAGGTGTAACCTAAGATTCCCATTTGGAATACTAGTGTTGACCTCAGAAGAAGTAAGAAAAACTTTAATGTAATACATTTCATACAATTTGTATTAACTTTGTAAAGGCACGTACTGATATAAAAGGCACGCATTGATATAAAACAAATAACACATGATCACAGTCACAATGTTTATACTATTCTGATAGATTCAAACACTGGTAGAGGACATTAACTATTACAACAGTATTAAAATTTGAGTTACATTCCTGACTTAGAGTTTTGGAGCTTGGGGTCATGGTGATATTACAAATGAGCATTTGAACGTTGTTTTCTATAGCACTTTATTTTGTTCTTCTTCTTGTTATATTAATGTTTGGAACATGAAACTATAGAACCTGGTCTTAAGTATGCCAGTTGAACAAGTTTCCAAAACTATATACTTCTGATGCTCATACAGCTGTTAGCTTTTGAGTCTGCTGCATGATTCCCGCACACTTCATTCTTCTATGATATAAGCGCCATTCTCCTGAGATAAGTGAAGTTTCATGTTCCCATTCTGAAAGAAACTCCACTTAGTTGGACTCCTGTGCCAACATAAAGCCAAAGGTCTGATTAAAGTCATGGTTAAGGAAATTGCCCTGAAGCTAGGAGGGGGAAATTGAATTGCTCATATGAAAGAATTTGGTTATGAGACCTTTTCCTCAAGCCACTTGGGCCTGTCAGCATTAGCTATCAGAGATATCAAGGTTTTAGTGGGTTTAATGTCATATAAACCCTGGATATGACTGAAGCTTTCAAACCTTTTGCTCAGACACAATCCTATTTCTACAGACAGGGTGTTTTTCATAAGCAGAGAATATCTTCTAGTTGTGAGGCTTCAGTACTAAGCATACAGCTCAAAGTGTGTCCAGTGAAAAAGCAGCTGCTTCACAGGATTACTGTAGAAATTATCTGGAAAAAATATTACTTTTTTTGCAAAGCCTGGGAAAAACTTTGCAGTGTTTAAGCTTCACTTTACAGCCAGAATCACTCTCAAATATCTGTTTAAGAGAAGACTCCTTGGACATAGCTGGATGAAGAACTCATAGCACCATGAGTTCACTGGGAACACTTTCTGATGCAATGGGGAAGAGACAGTGGAAAAGCACAAATCTGCCACTAGATCTTTACTAGACTGCATTGCTTCTCAGGGAATGAGTGGACCAGTGTTCAGGCTAACCACTTTGATACGTGTATTGGGTTTGCACGGTAAGGTTTTGATAGTGGGGGCGCTACAGCGTTGACTTCTGTGGGAAGGTGCTAGAAGCTTTGCCTGTCTCCAATACAGACAATGCCAACTGCCTCCCGTATGTACCAGCTGGTGGCCAAGGTTGAGCTCTTCAGAGATGGTAGTAGTGCCTCTGGGATAACGTAATTAAGAAAGGGAAAAAAACTGCTGTGGAGACAGCACTGGAGAGAGGAGGGAGATGTGAGAGAAACATCTCTGCAGGCACCAAGGTCAGTGAAGAAGGAGGGAGAAGTTCTCCACATGTCGGAGCAGTGATTTCCCTGCAGCCCGTGGTGAAGATCAGGGTGAGGCTAGCTGTCCCACTGCAGCCCATGGAGTTTAACTGTGAATCAGATATCCACCTGGAGGACCCCATACCAGAGCAGCCGAATGTCCAAAGGAGGCTGTGCCCCCATGGGAATCCCAAGCTGGAGCAGGTTCCCAGCAGGACCTGTGGACGCATGGAGGGGTCCATGCAGGAGCAGGTTTGCTGGAAGGACTTGTGACCCTGTGAGGACCCATGCTTGAGCAGTCTGTTCCTAAAGGACTGCACCCCATAGAAGAGGCCCATGCTGGAGCAGTTTGTGGAGAACTGTCTCCTGTGGGAAGGATCCTGATACAGGGAATTGACAATTAACTAATTAACACTTAAAGAACTAATACTTGACACTTAAAGAACTAACCCTACCCCACATCACTAAAGACACTTAGAGAGCTAACCCTTTAACCCACATCACTATTGCCTAGCCTTGCTTAACTCTATGTAACTTATTGTATGAGAAACAGGACTTCACTGATGCCTTGCAAAAATAATAATCCTTGGGTACATCCTTGATGTATCGTTGGGTGAACTAGATTACAGAAACTTGGGCACAGGACAGGAGATACACCAGTTTTAACCAACTCAGCAGTCTGAGTCCTAACCAACTCATCTCACTGGACTAAAGGTGACTGTGTACAGAGAAAGAGGACTTGGGTTCACGATCACTGCGCAGCTGCAACCAGGAGGAGCCAGAGGTGGAGACTATGGAAATGGTCTCCCGGAACTCATTGTAATAAGAACCACCTTCTCAGGGACAGGTTATGAATATGTATAGGCGTTCCTAAAACTTTCATGAATATGTAACACTTTACTGCATTTAACCAAGCTCACAGCTACTGTAATTTTACACACGTACTAGGTGAAATTATTCCCTGTGTGTCCGGCGTCATAAATAAATACATACCTTCTTTATAACCTCAAGGGTTGTAAGGTCATTCCACGACTCAGTCTCATGCTGGAGCAAGGGAAAAGTATGAAGAGTCTCTCAACTTAGGAGTAAGGAGCAGCAGAAATAATGTTTGATAAACTGACCACAAGCCTCATCTCTGTCCCCCTGTGTCACTGTAGTGGAGGAGGTAGAGAAATTGGGAGTGAAACTGAGCCCAGGAAGAAGGGAGGAGTGAGAGAAAAGTGTTTTAAGATTCGGTTTTATTTCTCATTATCCTATTCTGCATTGATTGTTGATAAACTAAATTAATTTACCCAACCTCAGTCTGTTTTGCCCATGACAGAAATGGCTGAGTAATCTCCCTGTCCTTATGTCAACCCATGAGCCTGTCATTGTTTTTTTCTCTCCTCTGTCCAGCTGAGGAAGGCAGTGACAGAGCAGTTTTGGTGCAGACTTGATGTCCAACCAAGGTCAACCCACCACAATAAGTAAAAAATTCATGAAGATTCTCATAGTTCAGAAGTGATCCTGAATACCTTGATGCACAATGTTATGCCTTTCTGATTACATTGTTTACTAGAAAACACTTCGTTGACACCTTGGGTATCAAATCTCTACCTGGACTGTGTAGCTTTTAAAGGTTCACATGCTGTTACTCTTTAAGAATCTGAGATATATCCTCGAGAGATGGAAAATTGTAAAGTTCCAACTATGCTGTTTGCTTATTTGTTAAACCCTTGGGTAAGCAGCATATAGTTGTTATATGTTACCCCTCAAAAAAGACCAGAAGAATTGCTTACTTGGGAATTTAAAATCCTCTGCACATTGATGGATTTGCTACCCATCACAGTAGCAAAATAGAAGCATAAGTGAGGAAACAAAGAAACAGCACAGTTAATATACTAGACTGAGATTAAATAGGAAATTCTTTCTCTATCCCACTGATTGTTTGTAATCTTTCCCGAAACAAATCTTTCATAAATATCATTTTTATATACCTGACACTTCAGAGAGAACATCATCCTAAGGGAGAAAGTCTCCTCTTCAGAGTCCTTACAGGTATCTGCATGCATTTAACATTTTTATCCAAAGCAAGTTTACTTTCTAGTTTTCTTAGAGACAGTTCACCCACTCTCCTTTATTAAAATACATACCAGCTCTCTTCCTTGGTCTCTTAGAAAGGTGAATGTCTCTTTGTTAAAACAGGTGTCACCTCCTTACTTGACTGACCAGCTAACCTGTTATGAAGGGACCCCAAAGTCAGTTTTAGGGGGCAAAACAAGTTTCGAAACAGATTTTATTCTGGCTGGAAAAGTACAGCCAATGAACCAACCAAAACAGGGTATATGCAATTAGTTACCACTCCGATAACATAAGATTAAGGTTCAGATATCAGTTGAGGAGGTTATTGGGGTGCAGCAAAATAAGAATAATGAGGATCCACAGCGTGCATGCACACACCCACAAGAAACAAAGCCAGAGCCATCTGACTCCAGGACTCCACTTGCCTGATTCAGCAAGGACTACACTTGCCTGGTCAGCAAGGACTACAGTAGATTATCACTCACCCAAGCAAGGAGGTGAGGTGCTCCCAGTCCCGGGAAGTTTCCTTAGGCGGCATTCCCGCCTAAGGGGAGGGCTCTGGCACAGACCCGCTGCTCCGAGAAGACCACACAAAGGGAATCTTCGCTGGGGACCCCGTTTTATAGTCTGATCAGAGTTGGCTGTGGGGATTCCAGAAGCTTCTCGGCTGCTTTGCTCCCCCGTCCTCTGCCAAAAACTTTGCCAACCGGCTCTGGGTCTCACAAAAGAGCCATTAACTGCCCCATTGAAGGAGAGGGGGATGTGCAACTGCCACAGAGGTACTTAGAATGGGGAAGTGCAACTGCAATAGCAGTTCTCAGAGGTGGGGGGAGTGCAACTGCCACAAACCTCAAATTATAAAACTCTTCTCCTTTGTGTCATGACATAGTGTACATGTTCCCTTATGTTCCTAATTCTGGCTCTTATTTCTCATTCTCAAAGATAGAACCACACACATTACTGCTGACCTTCATCTGATATCAGACACGAGTAATTATAATGACTGTATCTTTCTTCAAGCTTCCTGTAGCAAAATTTAAAATGCTTTTGAGGGTATTTTACAAACTTTCTACACTCTCTGTTACAACATGATACTGAAGGACTATAAATTCTGCCACTTGGATCAAAATTTTACAAAGTACCTTTAGAAGGCCTTCGAGTCCGTGTTAAGGTCACCCTACTTTCTAGTTCCATGGCTAGATCTCCAGCTGCTGTACAACAACTTTCAGGTTCTTAAACTAGTGTATTATTAAGTTATTCACACTGATAGTGAGAACATTAATAATTACTCTGGTAGCTCACGCATCCAAAAATAAATTGACATGAAATGTAAACCAACATAACCTAGAGAGTTAAAGAACCACTTCCTGATGTAGCTACAAAAACTTTTCTCAGTTATGCTGCAATTTCATTCCACAGGAAGGGGCTACATTTTCAGAAATATTTTGCATTTACAATTGCAGTTAGTTTATGCAACACTTTATTTCTTCTTCTTTTTTTTTTTTTTTTCCTAATATATATATTTTAGTATCAACATTGAGTAACAGAATTTGTAGAATACTTACCCAATGGATCCTTTAATAGGTAGATAGGTCAGTTCCTTTCCAAATCTGCTTCCATACTTATACTTTTCAATGTTGCATGCTGTAGTCTTTTTGAGAATCAGACTCTGAATCTTTCATGAATTATCAAGAAAAAATATTGTTGATAGCCTATTCTGAAGAAATATCTAACTGATGGAACTGATGAACATGGTCTTTGAAATCTACTATTAATCAGTACAATTTTGGTTCTTACTTTAGGTAAAACACATATTATTGATAACATACTTCATAATTTCAGAAATAATAAAATTCTAAATAAGGATTTATCTTGAACAGTCATGTCGATATATGATCATGAGTATACACCCAGATTTCTGGAGCATTTTAACCTGATCAGTATCCAAAAATCCCCAAAGTGGGGAATTATAAATTAAAATATTATGAAAATTAAAACAATTTTTTTAAATCTTTCAGCTAACATTGACAACTCAGCAAGACTCTTAGTAAAAATTATTATTTTAAGTGAGTATAAGAATAATAGATGGATTCAGGTTATTTTGCAAGATTGGACAAGGGGTAATGGGTTCAAACTGGAATGCAAGAAGTTTCACTTAAGTTTAAGAAGAAACTTCTTCTCGGTAAGGGTATCAGAATACTGTAACAGGCTGCCCAGGGTTGTTGTGGAGTTTCCTACTCTGGAGACATTCAAAACCCACCTGGACGCATTCCTGTGTAACCTCATCTAAGTGTTCCTGCTCCAGCAGGGGGATTGGACTAGATGATCTTTTGAGGTCCCTTCAAATCCCTAACATTCTGTGATTCTCTGATTCTGTGATCAACCTTTCATTGTCCAGGGTAATTTAAACATGTGGTATAAAATATATAAAAAGCAATTGAAATTATGGCATCTAGATCAACTTGATCTTTCTCAAATTCAAAAGAAATATATAAACCACAAAGCATAAAGAATGCCAGTTTTCATATAGCTCATATGACACTTTATTGAGGTATCAAAGAAAAAGGAGAATGCCATAAATAATAATATGCACATAAGAAAACCCTTTTTAATGCAGATAACACATATTCTCTATAAAAGCAGATTACAATGTGGTTTAGAGAATTAAAATAAAAATTCCTGAATCACTTTTTTTCCCCCATACACTTTTTTGCACTGATTATGAGAGACAGTGGAAAATAACTTTAATAAAATGTTATCAGTTTTTTATTATGACAATTTATTGTATAATTATTACACAAATTATTATACAGAAATCCACAAATAATCAGTTTTATTGATAAGCACTTTAATATCTCCATTGAATCCAGTTGTGTTGAGTTTGAAGAAGAACTCTGGATAGCAAACTTAAGGGTAAGAAAGACCCCAAGAGAGAAAGTTTCTTCTTTATATAAGGTCATCGATTTCAAACACAATCCATCTGTTTTTACCCAGCTTTTTAAAGTTCCCTTCCTAACATTTTTCAGGAGACAATGACTCACTTTGTTTGGGGTATTATTCAGTATATAATAGTTCTAATATTTTACACATAAATGTGTTCTAGCAATATATTACAATCATTAAAATAAAAAAAGCAAGCTATGAATAAATTTTCAGTAATGTAGCAGAATACAATACAAGGAATGTTAGAGCAACAAAACTATATGAAAGTTTGCCATCAACTTGTTTGTTTGTTTCTTTGTTTTACCAAAGGGAAATTTATAAACCCATCTCTCTAAGATAAGAACTGAAAGGATATACATGTTTAGATGTAACTTCCCCCGTCTGTGTGTACATAACAAAACCAAATTTTCAGCTACTAGAAGCTTACAATTAATTCGACTGCTTAGCATTTTTGTTATTCAGCCTACCTCTTTGAATTCCTAACTGCAAATTTAAGGTATTAGTTGCAGGTATTTAATTCTGAAAACAATGAATATTTTCTTAAATAAAGAAGGTAGGCAGTTAGAGACCATGTTCACTCATAATAGACATTTCTCTTTACTGTCTACATGGGAAAGGTAGTGCTCCTTAGATGGTCATCTAATTATCTGAATTTCTTTCACTGAGTTTACGTTTTCTTCAGTGTGTTCAACTGCTGCCTTAGAACAAACTGTTAACAGAAGCTGGACATGAGAGAGGAGGTATGTTCAAGCACTTACACAATTTCTAGAGCATTTGTCTCAGAATCAGAAATTTTACAATGTGAAGTCTAGGCAATCAGCATATACGAACTCAAAGAAATATATCCAAGTCTATACAGATTGAAAAACACGTCCCCACAGCCAAAAGGTGTCTTGCCCATCATGCCATGTTTCCTCTGCAAGGAAACATTTTTCTAGCTTTCTGTTGGAGTTGAGCTATATCAGCTGATAAAGCAAGCTAGTCAGCTAAAGACTAAATTTGCCCAGAAAGTAATGGATGGAGATGTGAGATTCTGGTCTTTTGTCTCAGAATTAGTTTTATTGTTTCTGTTTTTAAATCTAGCAATAGACTAACACAAAATGCAGATAGGGGAAGTTATACTACATCCAAAAGCTAACATCTGATCTTTTTGCTTCTTATTCAGATTTCCTGTTGCTAGCTCCTCATTTCATTCTGTAATTCTGATTTGTTTGGCTATATAGTCTCAAGAAGAATGTTGGCATTAGTTTTGTCCAAGGTGTATATTAGTCATACTCTTTTCAAATGTTGATTTAACTTTTTCTCTGCCTGTCTTCCAATACCCCGAAAATAGTATTAATTTATGCAAAAAGTTGATTGGTATGCTCCCCTTTTTGGCAGACATTAGCCAGACTAAACACAAAGTGGAAAAATGCACCACACATTTCATATAAATTTACTTTATAGTTAATAGAAGAATGCTAGAAACAATAGTTATGACATTCCCCAGATGTCTAAACATAGCTGACCAGTCTTTCCATGGCAAATTAAAAACCTCAAAGCAATATTTTCTTTCTACTGCTCATCACTCATTTCTAGAGAAGAGCCACTTGGTCAGCTAGTGAAATGAATAGGGGAAATCGTGCATCCAAACAGGCAGGGGAAGTGATTCAATTGAGAAATAATGAAGCTCTCTCCATGGCTAAATAATTTTTTGTGTCATTACAACTGAAGGAGCAATACTGGAAGGAAGGGGAAGATAACCTGCTTAAGTCAGCACCAAGACCAAAAAAAAAAAAAAAAAAGTATTCCTCTAACCAGCTCCTAAGTTAAGTAGATTGCATTATTCTGTCAGTTTTCAGAGAAGCCACACTTATTTGAATCACTTATTTGGTGGTTAGATACTTAAATTTTTTGAGATAGAGTAAAATTTAAGTGCAATAATATCTTAACGGGTTGGACTGTAATACACTCTGAATTTCTGTCAAATTTGTGACTTCAATTTGATGTCTTCAGTCCAGGAAATAGCTTCACCATCATCGAGTGTCTGCATGCATTTTCCAGTAAATAAATGGTTACATGTTGGGGGGAAAAAAAAAAAAAAATCCAGAAAGCACAAAGAGACAGAGATTTGTGGGCTAAAACTAAAGAGTGTTTCTAAAACATGTTCATGAATTCTCGTCTTCTATTATCTGAACTTATTCTGTAGGAAAAAAGTGAGCAAATCCATTACTTTCTGCATACATCCCACTTAAATCTATACTTAAAGTTAATTCTTAAAGTACATGACAGTTTTCAGACAAGCTTACAATAGAACTTTAAAATGCTGTTGAGTATTAATCATTTGGTGAAAAACAATTGGAATTACTTGATTCTTTTAGTAATTTATGTCTGGAATCAATTATTTAAACCTTTTCTATATATACCACCTTGTATTTCTGAAAATTAGTTCTTCTTTATTGGTAGATATATTTGATGCTAGGAACTGGATTCCTAAAAAAAAACCCTAGCATGATTTCTCGTAGCAGGTGCAGGTGCCCATGTGTGCCTGAACAGACATGGTCCATTCTGACTAGCGCTAATGGACCAACTACAGGACAAAGCTCCTCAGACAAGATGGTAATGCCTCAGGCAAAGTATTTCAGAAAGGGTAAAATGCTTCATGTCAGTGAAGAGTGAGGGAAAGATGAGAAAGAAACAGCTTTGTGAGCAGCAAGGTGAGAGAAGAAAGAGGGGAATGATGAGCTTCAAGTGCTGGAGCAGAGATTCTTCTGGAGTCTGTGGAGGGCTCTATGCTGAAGTGTCTCTATCCTGACTCACAAGTCTTCTCCTCCTGTTTTATCCCTCTGTCCTGCTGAGAAGGAATGAGTGAGCAGCTGTGTGAGAGTTTGGCTGTTGACAAAGGCTAACCCATCACAATTCAAGTTTGTATTTTGACACATTAATATAACAAAGAAATAACTGCCATCTTTTATTTTTCTTTTACACATTAAGTTTTAATTCATATAGACATATTTTGGTATTTCCTTTTCTGTTATTTACATTCAGCTTCAATTTATGATCTTTTCCAAACTTAATTCTAAATTGTTTGTACATACAAATCCTTGTAGTGTTTGTAAACTGGAAATATTTAAAACGTTTTAGAACACTTCTTGAAGGATCTGATAACCCTTATAGTTATAGAAAACTGACAACATGGCACTAATTCTAAAACAAAACAACTTTGCAAGCTCCTATTTGTATAACTGTATATAAAGATATATTAATCTGAACTTAACAGACTAGAATGACTTTATTGCTTTCAAATTGGTAATAATTGCACAAAATTGAGCAGAAAGCTGTACACTCACTATACAAACAACAGTATAATTCATACTTTGCTGAACAACAACGCCCCCAAAGTACAATTGTAGCATGATAATATACTCTAAGATCTATCTTACGTCAAATTTCTATTCTAAAATTGCAGAAAAAAACTGTTTACCAGAAGGTGAAAAATAAGACTCTGCTTCCTATTAAGTTGAAACTGGAAGAAGGATAGAGAAAGGGCTACAAGATTTATTAGGGAATAGAGAACCTTTCATTTAAAAAAAATAAAATAAATAAAAAAATAAAAGAAAAAATAAACAGCTTAAACAAGTAGGCTGAAAGCTAAAATGAACTTTTCAATGGGACTGATGTATAAATACCTCAAAAGGAAGGGAACAGACACAGGGAAAAAAATCAGTTGTGGGGTTTTTTTTGGTGTTAGTTTTGTTTTGTTCTTTTTTTAACTGGAGAAAACAATGTTACCATGAGATCAATATGAGCATAGGAAACTAGAAAATCATAGAACTCTAATCAACAGAGTAGTGAGGTTCTGGAAGAACTTTCCTCTATAAAAAAATAAAAATAATATATATAAATAATAATTAGCATGTTATCTGGATGGCATATCAAGAGATTTATACAAAATGAGAGGTTTTTTTCAAGATAGCAAAGCTTGGGATCGATGGTTCAAAGGTTTCTTTTCAACTCCTTTTGCGTCCATCATTTTTTTTGAAAACCAGGAGTTCTTCATGTACACTCATGCATGTTCAGTCCTAGTGAATATGACACCCAAGAGTAGGGATTCACGATCTTCCCTTAATTAGTTTTAAAATACATTATTCCATCCTTTAAAAAGGTTACTATTCATTCAATCTCAGATCAGTATACAAATTGTAATACACTTTTTTTTTTTTTTTTTTTTTTCTTTAAACCACAATGCCTTTATTTAGTTAAATGTCAAGAAAATAGATTTATTCTCCTGGAAGGAAGATGGATAATTAAATCTTCCATGAAAATGATTAAGTCTTATTGAAAAAAATCTAGTGAGAAACTTTTAATTGTAATTGACTGAAAGTGTGCCATGTTAAGAGAATATAGATCAAAACATTTGGTGTGCACAACAGAGATGGGCCAAAACAGAAAAATCTAGTATTTTGGTAAAAGGGAGACACCACACAGAATAAATTGTCTCTGTTGTATGTCTTCAAGTGCATGACAGCAAGTATCACTAGGAATGACACTACAAAATCACCATGCTCTAATTATTCAAGTTTTCACATGACACGTGGCTTTTATTACTACTTCCTTAAAACAAGTCTAAATACAGGAGAAGAAAAAAATACAGGAGAAGAAAAAAACAAAATTATTATTGCCATGATTTTACTTATAACTCCTATTTAAATGGCCTTCTGTTTCTGTGGCATAGTAATAATATACTGAGTCTCCTACATTCATTTTTTATCTGCTTTTTTGCCTTTGCTGTTGGGCAGTGTCAGGCTAGTGCTGCTCTGGGAATTAACTTACAAAGGCTGCTTTATTTCTCTTCACTGAGCACCTTCCTACAGGGACCTTTAGTGTCACCTTGGTAATGCAACTAGCTGCCTTCAGTCCAGTGCCTGGATTCCAACATTTATTTTTACCTTTAATGGGAATTTCATTTTCTCATGATGTCAGAAATTATTTGCAAAATCTTGGCTTGAATTCTGATTTTTGTAACGTTGCATATTCCAACTGTCATCAATTAAAGTTTGTTGTTGTTGTTTTTTTTTTTTTTTGATGGGGAGGAAGCAGAGAGAGAAAGTGTCTGAAAAAAAAAATACTGATACAATGTCAAAAAACTGTTATGTTTACTTTTAAATTCAACATGTGTTTAGTCAAATAACAGTGTGCAGACGGGTTCTAAATAAAACAACAATTTATAATGCTCCAGGCAAAAAGCATGTTCTTTCCCTCAGTATTGCACATTGAGAAGGAAGCAGAACTAAGTAAGAGGAGCATAGAAGGATCCCTTTTAATTTAATTCTGAGTACAATTGGTATCGTGCTCAAAACATTGAATTTAAACAACAGACATAGGAAGCCAGTATTGTATTAAAATCAGGTATTTATTCCATAATGCAGATAGGCATGCATATTCTTAGAAAAGTTTTTGGATCAGTGGCAAATGATCATACCAGAAGGCAGATACTGGATTTGGGTGGGGTTTTTTTTTGCATACTGATATTTACACAAATCCACATTTGAATTAAATATGACAAAATACTTCTATTTATCATGCAAGCAAACTATTAATCTAAGATGCACTAAGGGAAGATGCTTCACTGCAGGGATAAGCTAGATCAGTTTTGGCAAGATTGATTCAGGATAGGTGCAGGGTTTGGGACCTTACAGTCTTTGGGGTTTTTTTTCCCCTCTTTGGGTTGTTCGTTTGCTAGGCTGGATTCATACCGTTTCAAATCACTTTTTAGGTGACTACATTGCATTGCATTGCATGGGATAATCAATGTCTATACACATATTATTCACTCCCCGTGGTCCATAAAATGTTAGTCACCATTAAAGAAATACTTCATCGCAACATCGACTTCATCCTGGCATTTCTGATATTTAGAATATGTGAGGCAGCATTTCACTTTTGTGCCTGAACTGAGATAAGGTTTTTTGTCCCTTCCTCAGTTTGAAGACACCTGACTATGGCTATAAATTCAGTAAGGTTGTGGCAGCCGCACAGTCACTTTCCCCTTTCCAGTGTCCTTTGTTGCAGAGAGGCAAATCAACAAATGTTTTTATAACTTTTTGGACCTGCTCCATTCTACTTTGAATATTAAGATTTAGGGCTTTCCTAGTTTTTCCATTATCTTTACCCACTCTATTTCTAGGCATGTGATACAGAGAATTATGAAATGTTCTGGTTTTCTCTCCATTTGATACAGCTGAAATGAGATTAAGGGGGCAGTGGAGTGTTATTTATTCTCCCACATGTTCAAGTCAAGTTGGAGAAAAGTTAAGCATCTCTTTGTATTCAGAAAGATACTCCCAGAGTAACCTCTTACTTCTAGTATACCCAATGGCAGAATTAATTCCACTTAAATTTAAATGCCTACTGTATGGAGACTCTGTGTGATCTTGATATGTAGTCTTCTCTTACAGTTAATGAAGAGGAACAGGCACTTCTAGGGTACAGTTCATCCCATTCAAAAGTTGTTGACTAAAATCAGACAGATAAACCATGACTTAGAGTAACCTATTTCTCAGTTTCTTTGTTTTTGACTATAAAAAAGTTTAAATTATTATCTCAGTTGCGGACTTCTACATCTAAATAATTCCGGTATTAGGGTAGATGAAACTCACCTTCATTCTTTTGATCCTACTTTTCTTCCCTGAAGCCAGAAGGAGAATTGTCAAATGCATAAATATTGCATCCTTTTCTTTCAGTGAGACATAGTTCACATACCTTTACATAATGAAATAGTACCTACAGAGTAGTGGGGTTTTGTTAGGCACATAGTTATTGACGATTTTGGTGTTTACATTTTTTCTTTTTTTCTGTCATCCTTAATTCAGACACTACAACAACTTAGCCCTACTCTATAAATCTATTTTAGATTTTTTCATTCCATTTGTGGCAACAACATTTGAACAGTCTAGGAGAATGTCTACTATTTTGTTTTAGTACAGGAAAAAATACCTGTATTTTATATTTAGCCTGAAAAGTGCTACTGTGAAGCTACAGCACATTATAAGAAAAAAATAATAATTTGCAGGGGTGTTTTGTTCCTGTGTGGTAAAGAACACATCACTTCAGCCCCTGATATGCAAAGGTCTAAAAGGTGACTTCTTTCCTTACACATGCAAGTTCCGCATAACGCTTGTATTTTTTTCTGAATTTCTATTAGCTTTTTTATCAAAGACCGGCAGGTGTTTTGATGTATTCAACAAAAGATCTATTTAGCAGGCATAGTGGTTGCAAACAGTAGGAGGGATTGAGAATAAAATTACTGAAGATAGGCTTCACTGCATCCTTTTGCTTCAATATATTCAATGTTTAACTGTCTATATGTTGTTTTTTTCAATCCACAGAAGTCTTAATCAACTCCTAATGGACCTTTCATGTTACATGGAAAGTTCACATATGCTTATTGTACAATGTTATTTACATAATAATGCGTGAATTCATTTTATATTAACCTCAGCAATAATGAAAATATGCTTGCTGATTTCCATTAAGTCAAATCACCTTGTTACCCAAGAAGCCTCATGCTACAGACTTATTTTATATGATTAATTAATGAGCTATTTATAGTACCAGAGGCGTTCTTGGGAGTTTTCCCAGCCTAGGTAACTGGGTCAGGCCGATATTAATGTAATGTAATTTAAACAGCAAACAGCCTAACTTTTCTGAGCAGCATTATCTAGTTACATATTTATGCAAAATGTCAAGACATCTAGACATATAATTTTTCCCCAACTGCTTTCCAGAACACATCAAATAAATTTAGTATACATGAGGAACACATATTATCTAAGCACTCCATAAAGATCAATACCTGAAACATGCTTATTTAGAGTCATCTTTTCCTCTTAGGCTGATATAAATCTGCTTATTACAGAGCAGTTCTTTCTAATTAACTCCTAGGAAGACTCAAAACCTTAATGTACACATTAAAAGGAATACACTAGTAATGAATATTCTGCAATTTGTTCAAGTTCTGGCTATTAACTTCATTGCAAAACAATGACAAATACAGATTTGCAGTGAAAAAGAAGGATTCAGGTTTGTGAAGATAGTGCAAATTTGCAAATTATTATTTATTTAAAATATAATTCAGTCAAGTTTTAAACAATATTTATAAAAACATGTAGCATGTATTAGGACTCAGTTCTACCAAGTTTCTCTTTGACAACATTTTTGAAACACTAGATATAATTGATAGGACTTAAAATCTACAACTATTGTAGTTCATTTTTTTATATTTAATTTTCTTCTGCCTCAGCTGCCAGCACTTTAGTTATGCTTTCTTTGCTACATTAGAAGCCCTCTTGCATAAGATATCATCCTCAAATAATATGCTTATGTCATATTTTCCTATGCTTTTAAAATAAATCTATTTATATCACATTTTTGTTGTTTCCAACACCAGCATTTTAAAACTTGTCTAGATTACCTTAAAAGTTGACCAAGGAAGTTAGAGACCACTGTGGAAACCATAACAAAAAACATATCATACAGAACAATAAGGAAAGCCATTTGGCTCTGAAGAAAGAGAATCTGAGATTATAACTGGTTTGTAGAACGGATCAGATTTCTCAAAAATGTTTATTTTTTGAAAGCAATTCTTTCTGTTATACTTCTTAGCAAAATAAGTGAGGCATTTGATTTTCAAATTATTTGATTTGTAAATATTTTAATGGTATTTAGTATGTGGTATGTTTCTATCTGATTTTTGAGCCCTATGTTATCTCCCTAATTGGATAAGGTTTCCTAGAAGTACTTTTAAACATGACAGAGATTAAGAGGATATGATTCTAAAGGTTTATGTGAAAACTTATGGAAACAAAACTTTGGTAGACTAAGGGACTTGATTCAGGCAATCACATTGTCGAGGTTTTCATTGCGGGGTGACAATAAAACCATGGCAGAGGTATTGTTAACCCTCTCTTCCCCCCGCTCTCCCTTCAGCCCCTCCCTGTCCCCCCTTCCCACTAAGGACAGCCAATTGGAAGGGAAAGAAGGACAGAGAGAAGAGAGTTGGAAAAATTAAAAATGTTTTACTAATGCTACTAGTAAGAATAGAGAAAATAATACAAAACCCATCTTGAAAGTCCCAGCAACTGCACAGACGACACCCAAAGTCCTGGACTGGATTCTGCAGCCGACCGGAGTTGGATTCAGTCTCTCACTAGGCCTCAGTTCACAGGGACGACTGGCAAGGTCCTCTCCTAATGTTGGCCATAAGGAAAAGGAGACGAGAACCCCGTTATCTCCCACTTTTATATGAAGTATTCACGTGAACTGAATGTTATACTCAGTTGGTCAGTTTCTTGGTCACCTGTCTCTCGTTTCCCTTCTCGCGAGATGTCCATCCGTGCTTATCAATAAGTTTGCATTCCATTGCTATGTTTACCAAAACATGTGTCTGGTTCTCCAGGAAAACGCAGCTAATATGAAGGCTTTAGCTGACAGGCAAATTCACTGAAAGAGAAACTTGTTTTTAACAAAACCAGGACACACATATAAAGCTATTTAAGATTATGACCTTTCTCTGCTACTCCAGATGGATATTAGCATTCTGTTGAATTTGTGTAGTATCTTCTAGTCCCACATGATATCTCAAATTCATCTAAAATCGATTAGATACCTACATGTAGGTAACAAAAGTGTCGAACATAGGTAGATATAGATTGATAAGAAGATTCCACATACCTTTGATACATATTCTGGTATTTTGTCTGTCACTAACTAGAAATCTTAGAAAGTAAGAAACTTGAGATATAGCAAAAACAAATACAACAACAAAAAGGAATGAACAATGGACAATAAGTATGAATATGTATGTACTTTATACTAAAAATTTTCTGCAACTTAACTGGAACAGAATTTCATATACACATAATTTTAAGTTTCAAAGAGTCATGAGTTTACAATGGGAGAAAAAATTCAGGTTTGGTTAGTTGGCTGTTCTTTTTCAAACTTCTAGTTGTTTCTACAATGGAAAAAAATGCATGATGAAAGACAAGAACTGTTAAAAAATTAATCCCGTTTTCCCAAAAAAACTCAGAAAAAAATCCCAAAAAACTGCTATGCACAGTAGTACTACTGTTCATTTTCAAAGAACTCACAGACATTTCACTTTTATTTTCCTGTGGCCACTTGAGTGTCAAAAGAAAGACTTTGGAATAAAGTTTGAAAGTGTCATCACCCAAAGCATATCTTTTTCCACTGAGAAAAATGATTTTACATGTGGCTAATTGAAAGCATTTATCATCTTTCTACTCTCTTTTTATTTTTGTCCTTAACTACAATGCAGTCATTTCAGTGATTGATATCTTCAAATTCCTGTGTTTAAATTAGTCATGACTAAAAATCATTTAAGTACTTAGTAGATAAAAACACTTCACTGAATGTTAAAATATTATCATGTGATATGTTATGTGCATTCTTTTAAATCTTATAATGTTCGTAGAAACATATATTATATTTTCTCTTGAAATTGATCTGTTAAACAAGTTCAAATAAACTAACCTGTACAGAATACCTGCAAGTATTATGCAGAAACAGAGAATCATAAAATTTTCTTGGTTGGAAAAGACCTTTATGATCACCAGGTCCAACCATTAACGTACCACTGTCAAGTCTACCTCTAAACCATGTCCCTAAGAACCCCATTTATGCATCTTCTAAACACCTCCAGGGGTGGTGACTCAACCACTTCCCTGGGCAGCCTGCTGCAATGCCTGATAGCCCTTTCTGTGAAGAAGCTGTTCCTTACATCCAATCTAAACTTCCTCTGGTGCAACTTGAAGCCATTTCCTCTCTTCCTATTTCAGTATCTTCGTAAGTAAAGGTTTTAAGGATTTAAAGTTTAAAAGTGTCAATGAAATGGTTAATGCACAAATGACTGTGTTACCTTCCATTAGGACTCAATTGTACAGGCAACTTTGAGAGTACAGCTTTGTTTTCTGATTAGTTCATTCATTTTTTTTTCTTGATATGAACCACTTTATAGTCATAGTACATTTTGTATCCAGGAAAAATCTTAGCTTTCCCTTATTTTGCCATTGTTAAAAAAAAAAAAAAAGAAAAAAGAAAAAAAAAAAAAGGACTAGAAACATAGTGAATCAGAAATTCTAATCAAAAGTCACTATCAACAAGTGAATATAGCAACATGTGGACAATAAAAGAGTTATCTTGGTAAATGTTACAGAAAAGTTGAAATTTGTGATTTGGTCTAAAAGCACAAGTTTGGTTTAGACTGAATCTCTTTCTAGGGACCAACTTCACTGAAGAGTTGAAATTCGGTATGTATTATAAGAGGATCTATTTAGAATGTAAACAAAATTGATAAGTATTTTATATGGACTGGATGCCAGATTTAATTAGTGTTCTTTTGCAGAAGATATGGGAATTCAAATTTGATGCAACAGAGAACAGAAATTAATACACGGAAGTTAAACCGTTTATTTAGAGAGGCCAAATAAATAACACAAGAAGATTTGAAGGGAAACAGGTGCTAGGACAGTGTCTTTTACAATTGCCAACTTTCTTTACAAAAACTATGGTCATTCAAATGAACCTATCCAATTATAGATTTAAAACAGATAAAGAGTGTTAATCCCTTTCCAATGGGTACCTCTTACCACAGGATATTAAAATTAAAAAAAAAATGGACTAGAAAAATTCATAAAAGAATAATTCAAGGACTATTAATTGCATAGAAACCATTTTAAGAAGTCCTTGAGACAAAACCTGTTCGATATTGGGGAACATTTAGAGCACTATCACTACATATTTATCTTGTTCTTACGGATATGTAGATGTGCCACTTAGGGACATGGTTGAGTGGTGGACTTGGCAGTGTCAGGTTTACGGTTGGACTCCATGACATTAACGATGATAGTACAATTCTTCCCCAAATATCTACTTTTAGCCACTGTAAGAAACAGGATATAAACCTACATAGACCTGCGGTTTAATGTGGTTTAGCCATAGTGTTAGCAGCAGTGTTAGCAGCAGTGGCAAAGACCATCTATTACTTGTTTTCCAGCTCATAAGAGATGAATCCAGTCAGTTAGTGCTGAGAAAATATAATCAAAGTCTTTGTTCTGGTGGGTGTTTTACTGTAGGCTTCACCCATGACACTAATTCAACCTGACTTCATTCATTCATTCAAATGATCACACAAGAAGTTAAACCAAAATAACCATTATGATTTTATGTGAGAGTTCAATCCATTTATGAAAAAGTGCACAAAGTTCATTTTATTCATAGATTCAAGGTGGTCTCTCTAATTGTGTGCTCCTGTTTCCATTTTTAAAAATAGAGTTTAAAATTGTATCTTTTAATTAAATTGTTTTTATTATGTTATAAAGCAAACATATTGAGTAATGGATTAATAGGAACTATGGAATTTGTAGAAAGAAATAAAGAAACTTTAACCTTCAGAAAATACAGTGGTGACATTGAGTTTGTTGACAGAGCCTATACTCTGGAGTGTTCCCTTTTTGGTTTGCCTTTACTTTATAGTGCTCCAGTGTCAGGATTTAATTTCATAACAACCCTACTCAGTCAATCAGTGGAGAATTTTTTTCTTTTTTTTTTTTTTAACTTGTTGAGAAATATAAGAAATCTCTAGTGCAAAACTCCCAAAAGAGTTATATAATGTTCATCCACATAACACTGAGTGATCATAGTTCTGACAAATTTAACATAATAGGTTTTTGTATATGTTATAGTAATTATCACTAACTCCACAATTCTGAATGTCTAATTTTGATTGTTTAGGAGACCAGAAAATTATTTAATCAAGTGATTAATGTTTCCTTAACCAAGTTTGATTATTAGTTTAAAGCCTTAATGTGATTTAAATTATTATCGGGGTCCCTGACAGTTTCTTTTTTGTGTGATGAGAAAAGTGCCTGAAGTACCAAGCACTAAGTAATGATCATAGCATAGCTGTGCTGTGCATCCAAGTATCCCAGTAAGCTTTTCAAGGTATTTTCTCTCCACGGTTTGTTTTTGAAATTACCTGTTTGTTTTTGATCAAGTACTCAGTACTTCAGAAACACATTCCCTCCAGTGCTTACGCCTGTTACCTCTGTTCTGCTTTCATAGACTTGAACAGATCTCCATGACTTCTACTGTAAGATACCATCTTCTAATGGCTGCATGCTGAGCAGGCAGATGTAACAACCACTTCTCATACCACTCACCTGTTTCTCTCCACTTGGTTGCCCATGTCCATTTTCCCCACGACTGTGTTCAAGCATACTTTTGATTTCTTTTACTATTTTCTGATGGACTGATTAATTACCTTTGGTAGCTAGATGTCTATAGCATAACTTGGAAAACAAATATTAAAAATTAATTATTTGTCAATTCTCCATACATTGGTAAACAAATGCATATAATTTGATAACCATATACATACACAAAATTAAAAAAAAATACCAATTTCAGAAATGCAGCTTTCGTAAGAAATGGATCTTCTGTAGAACTGAAACGTTTCGCAAATTCTGCACAAAATCAATGAAAAGCCTTGGTACAAACACATTTGAAATAGTTTACTAATCTCAAAATAATATCTTTTGACATTTTCAAATTAAATATATGAAATATGGGATTCCAGAAATCTCAAATAATCTCCTGAAATGTTTTCAAAATTTATTTTTCCAAGTATTTTTTTCCAAAATTGTATTTGTAATTGAATATTTTTCAGAGTAATAAGACTTAAAACTGCCCAGTAGCACATATACAAGCAGACTTGAGTGTATGCACTTTTATCTGTCCATATTATTAACTCATATAATCCAAAAAACTGGGAAAAAAACTCTCAAAATGTATTGCTTTCTATAATCTACATTTTTCTCCAATATATTGTTTGAAGCAAAGTTGGTGAAGGGTTTGGAAGGGAAGCCATATGAGAAGCTTCTAAAGTCACTTGGTTTGTTCAGGCTGGAGGAGACTGAGGGGACTGGTCTACAGCTTCCTCACAAGGGGAGGAAGAGGGGCAGGTGCTGATCACTTCTCTCTGGTGACCGACAATAGAACCCGAGGGAATGGCAGGAAGATGTGCCAGGGGAGGTTCAGGTTAGACATTAGGAAAAGGTTCTTCCCCCAAAGGGTGGCGGAGCACTGGAACAGGCTCCCCAGGAAGGCAGTCACAACTCCAAGACTGACAGTGTTCAAGAAGCGATTGGACAACGCCCTGAAACATATGGTGTGAACTGTGGAGTTGTAATAGGCATGAACAGGAATTAGACTAAATGACCCTTGTGGGTCCCTTAAAACTCAGGACATTTTATGATTCTAATAACAAAATCCAAATGTACATTCTTTGAGTAGACAGGACCTGAGATGAAATTGTAGCATTGTTGTGGTCAATCATGCTGCTAAGAAATTATTTTTATTTTTCTGATTGAGTATACAACTTTGATCACATTAGTAGCCTCAGGAAAGAAATAAATGCTATTATACTATAATCTAGTTCTTAGCTATTAACTACATGCAACAACTGTACGAATGTATTACTAAACTAATTCATAGGGTATGCAGTGATAAATGACAAAAAACAAGTGTGGTTATTGACATAAAATATTTAACAGTTTTAAAATAACACCATAAAATCTAATTTGATTCCTCTTTTTTAATGCTATAAACATGTATATAATATACTTGTTGCTAACACCCTATTTAATCACACAGTCATTCAATTTTGGTTCATATATAGCTAATGTAAATATTATATTTTATGTATATCTGCTGTGTCTTTACACACGTGTGCATTTATATCAGTAACAAAGTTTTGTGTATCTAATGCACATAGATTTTGTATAATATCTATAAACATATAGTATTTGATTTTTAATTAAATTTAAAGTAACTCTTCTTCCAAGTGTTTAGAATAGCGACTATGCACTTAGGAGGAATCATTACATAAGCATTCAATAAGCAGTCATATTGTGCAAGTAATTTTGCAAGAGAGAATGCTAACATTTAAAAATCTATCTTTTGCTTTACAAGGATCAACCCAATGAGAATTTTATTATCTACATCTGCAAATCATGGAAAATAAGGACAGACAATGAAAACAGAGGAAGACCTCTAATACCAAAGTGAAGTTTGATTTTAGCTAACATTTACTTCCAAGTATAAGAAATAGCTTGACTCCATTCCAGAACAGATGACATGTTTATCTTACCTTGTGCCCTGCTGTTCCCCAGTAGTCTTTGACTCACCATATTGTGACCTTTCTAATAGCTTTATAGAGGATCGATCAGGCCAAGACAGAACTGTAATACAAAGAAGTATTCATTATTCTATATTGGCTTAAACTAATAGACATGACTAGTAAAACAAGCGTGATTGATTTCCTGACCTTTAAAGTGTTTTATATGTAAAGTGCATAAGTTCCAGCCATACAAGATATTTAATGTTAAAAATGAATTTTAATGTTTAACTATATTTGTTATATACTGCCAGTGAAACTTATATTTTGTGGCAGCAAAATCTACTATTTCACCTCTTTGCAATAAATCTTTCCATGAACTTCTCTGATACCTTTACGGTTCTTTAGAGTATAGTATGAATATCCAAATAATAGTATCTATTTTAATGGCTATTGATTTTATGTGACTATTTATTAAATTGAAATCAAGCCAAAATTGAGTTCAGGAATTTTACAGAGGCTAACTTTCCAAACAGCTACATAAACTACTAATCTATCTTTGGGACTGATTATAAAATGACAGCACTAAAAGTTGTGTGGGAGTGGTAAAAATAGGTGAAAAATACACATTTTATTGTTTTGGCAAAAATCAGAACCTATTTCAGAAAGAAATTCACTATCTAACTAACATAAAGAATTCCTTGAATCTTTATGCATTTATTCACTACAGAAAGTAAGTTTTGAGCACCCATCATAACTTTTCTATAGGAGACTTCGCTAAGATTTTCTAGAGTGTACTATGAATTGGAGTATGTAAAATGTTGGAGATCAATTTTGAGATAAGAATCAGTGATCTAATTTTCAAATACAAAAGAAAGGCACTGAACTTCTTAAAATTAAACATATTTGTAAGGTCTCTTCTCAGATGCTCTCAAGTTCAGGTGCTTCTTCTGTAAGTATCTTCTGTGTGAAGATATCAATTCTAAGAATGGTATCAACCTAAAATTACATTTAATGGAAACAACTCTTAAACCATCTTATTTCATTATCATATTTCAGTGTTGTTTGCATGTTCTTCATTTATGCATTTCTATATCCCATGAATCTTAACTTTCATGATGTTTAGTGCTTTTTTTTTAGTGCTATATTTTCCTCTCAAAAGTTATGGTCTCTTTCAAGATTTCATCACTCTCCTCATAGCAGCCAAACTCTACATTTTCAAGAAAGAATGTGTAGTTGATACACTTGTATGTTGCTTGATCTTCTAACAGGATTTTGAGTTAACTGAGTATCCCTTACCATCGTTAACAGAGTATTATTTCTATCTATAACTTTCACATCTTACAAATAACAACAATGGCAGTGATTTTATTTCTCGAAGAGAAAAGGTGGTACTTCTGGAAATGATTTAATTGGAGGTAGTTTTGGGTCCAGATTAATACAAGATCAGAATACCTAATGGTAAGCATCTGAACAGTGCAAGTCTTACATTAACCACATTTTTCTTAGCATATCAGTCCCTGTTAAATTAAATTATTTAGTCAATTCACACGTAGGCTACAGAGTGACTGTAGGCTACAGAGTATGATTCTTCGACTTTATCTTCTTTAAAGAAATATCATTAAAAGTACTTTAAAAATTACTGTCATTAGATTACAGAATATTCAATTGTGCAGGGTAAATCTTTAGTGTCTCTAACAGCAGGTGATAGTAAAAAACTCATGTGAAGAAAAGCTTGGGGAAAAAAAAAAAGAGACCAAAACAAATTATAAGGGATCATTTCTGCTATTAAAAGAACTAAGTCTTCAGAAGGATATGAAATCTTTTTCATATTCAAACATTCAAGATTGCTATAATGTAATTGATACTTCTCCACATATGATTCAGTTTAATCAAAGAACGAAGTAAATGGCCATGGAAGCATGATTAAGACTTTCAGTGTTTCCTCCACTGCCATTAAGACTCAAAACTCAAGATCAACCTAACACTACAGATCATTATACAATATAAGATTCAAATTTATTAGTAGAATTACTAATGAATCTTTAGTTTGACATTTCTATGTAGATATTTATATAGATTCAAGATTTGGGGCATAATAACTCCAAGGAATTATTTTTTGTTGTACATATCTTTGTTTTATCTGGAATACTTACAAAAGGAGCCCAATATCAAGAAGCTACACAGTAGTACTTATTCACTTTATTAGTCCTGTTCAGCATGGTGTTTTCTGAAAAATAGGAGCTGACTCAGATGTTTGTTTTGCCCCCTCATTCGTAGAAATCTAGATTATGCTTTCATGGGCTTTAAAAGAAAGGTTGAATGTTTAAGACATATAGACATGCATCATGTGTAAGACATATGAAGTACGTGGTGTATCTTAACCTTCTTTTCATCCATGTATACTTACATATGCATGTACATATACCTGTGTGTATATATACATATATATGTATGTTTATATACATGTGTGTGTGTGATGGGGAGCTGGTGTTGTACATAGACACATGGTCACACTTACTATGTATATCTTTTTCTATCCTTCTACAATTCATATTTTTATCTATTGTGAAAGCCTAGGTACCAAAAAAGTCACACAAGGTATTTTCTCAAGATTTTTTTACACTCCAGGTTCTTCATATTGAAAGGCCTTATTTAGGAGTCTCATATTTAACACTCTTTGCACTATTAGGTATTTTAGTTGCAGTTCTACAGATCTTAGCATTGAATTTCTCTGTGAAGTTTATTATTATTTCTACTTCAATACATTTTAAATCACGCAAACTGAATTTTACAAATGTGTACAAATTTACTCATTATTGATTTCAAATATTACTACCAGGTATTTCTGGGAAACAATAATTTTGAGAAAATGTTGGAGAATAACCTCAGTCGGTGATTTTTTAAAGTAGTTTTCTTAAATGTGTCATGTGAGAAATACCTATTAACTATATCTGAAATACAACATAAATTTCCTGTAACAAGGCTAGGAACACCTTACTGAATTTTAGGGTGAAAGATTAAAGTAGAATTTTTAGAAAAAAAAAATACTATTTATATTTGAAATACAGCTTATTTGAGAACTTTAAAAGTCAGCATGCACCAATTGTGTAGTTTATGGCGATCAAACCACTTGAAACAAACACTAAAATTCCTGAAGGTCTTTCATCTCTCTTTCCCTAAAACATTAAATACAATAAATAATTAAACAAAGTAACTATACCTAAGCAATCACAGAAAAGCTAAAATCAAAGTTCATCTCTGTGCTAACAGTATTTCAGTTGAAAAAAGTATTTAATTAGTTAGTAATTAAAAAAATAATGAGGTACAGAATAATGCAGTATTGGAAAAGAACAATCCACCCAAAATCATATAAAAGGGTGACACTGATCTGATTAAAAGGACAAAAATAAGAGTTTTAGTGGTCATCTATGCCTAAGCTAATTCTGTCAGGCTCCATTCACGGTCAATGGAGAGAAATAGATACTTCCAAGTATGATCCATTTCACTCCAAACAAAATGTATAAAATGGGTCACATTAGCTGTGCCCTAAAAGAGCCTTTTTTCTCCACTAATCTGAAAGGGCACATACAAAGACTGTCCTAGCTGCTAGTGCGTACAACATAATTCATCAAATTTCTGTAGTACATTTTCACTGTTTTCCATGTATCTAATCAGATTCTATTTTCAATAATGTTTTAATAGTAGTAACAAGATGGAACTATTTCAATGGACCTAGATGAACAAATCCTAATTAAGTTGACAAAGACTGTGTCCTTAGAAAATCTCAATTTAAAGTGTAAAAGAAATCACATAGACACAGTAATTTTGAGTATTTGAATCTAATTCCCAGCCCTTCTAAATAGGTAAACAGAACAAGATGATATTTAAACAACTAGTTTAACACTGATTAAGTCTCTTATGCTGAATAAAGTGGTGTTTTAAATTTACAATGTTGTGTCCAAGATACTGTCTTCAGAATGTACCATATGCTTAGTCACAGCACGTAACTGACAATTACAATAAGCTAAGTTATACTGATTTCAGAAGATACTCTTATAAACTACATTTAAGAACAGTCAGTGTGTCATAGTTTGTTAGAGAATTAAGTTCTTTTAGAAACTGGTTGGTGTGTGTGTGTTTATTCCTTTTTTTCTGCTGTTAGCAAAATAATATATTTCTCAGTGTCTGTGTCTATCTAAAAGTTATCACCATGATTTATGAGTATACTAGAATAATAAGGAACCATTGATTTATAGCACAGTGTGGATATCAAAAACTTTAAAAATTCATTTTCAAAACTGGGTTTATCCTCAACATGCCTGAAATGTGTAACCTTTGAAATTGGATGTATACAGAAGTCTTTCAGAGATTCAGGGCACAAAGGAAAATTAGACTATTGAAGATGTTATGTTAATTTAAATTCTGTCTTAACTCTGGGTATTTGAGAATTTCATTATATTAGAAAATATTAGGGGAAAAAAGCCTTTTCAGGTACTAACTAGGGGCTACTTTATTTATCTTTAAACTCTAATAGGTATTTCTTTTAGCCTAGTTATCACAGTAAATACTGGGTGTGCTGGTTTCAGTCATGTAAATGTAAGTTTATAGGGCCATTAATGACTGTTTAGAAATCCTTGTGACTTCCAGATGCTGCTGCTGAAATCTGTGGGCTTGCTTAATTCATGCTTGTCACATTTGCCAGCCCGATGTCTTACATCACTGTAAATATACACTCCTTAAATATACACAATAAGTCATTGCTAATATAATTGAAATCTTAACAGTCTAATCCAAGACCCATTATTAATTCAGATCAAATTGTTACAGAGAAAGAATAGTTCTATAGAGAAAATGTCTCAGATGCCCATGGTTTATAGTTGTGAGGTCTCTGGTGTTAGTCTGTACCCCATCCCTTATCATCCCATAGCTCTGCTGTTCTACACCATATCCTGTGTCCACACTTCTCAAGGCCTAGGCCTGTAGTACCAGGCCTTTATTTCTCTATGCTATCATTATGTTAGCATCATGAAGTGTTGGTGGCACTGTTTATAAGATATGCAAAAGCAAAGTGAATTGCCAAGTCAATTAGAAAAATCACTGTTACAGAGAAACCAAGTGAAACAAAGCTGCAGGCAGGTCAAGAAAAGATCAAACAGAGCAGGTCCAACATATCTGAGTCATGAGGCTTTGAACGAAGCAGGTGTCCTCTGCCATATTTCAAGCTACAAGGTAACAAAACCTATGTTTCTAGTGCTGTTTCAGGTAGCAAAGCACATCCTGCCTTCCTCCATCTCTTCGTTTTAGATGCCCTAGGACATCTGAAAACAGAGATTTGGAGGCCAGTTAGAATACTGGCGATGACAGATATGACACCATCTGCATAATATCCATGTTCTTTAGAGGCAGCTGGAGGCCAGGGAGAGTTCCCTAAAGCAGCTATGATGGCATAAATTTCTTATATTAAACCTGTTATATATACAATCAATGAAGAGAATACAATCAATCCTCTTCTAGGATAGCAAAACATCTGAACCAGAGATAAATTTAATGTGAGGAAGTGACACATGACAGTCTGCTCTATTTAGATTATAATGTGAGGATACATAGCAAATTTAGGCTTGGAAACTTAAATTTAAGACAATAAAATTAAATAAGGAGAAGTAAACATTCATGCTGTAATAGCAGCAAACATTTCTGAGTTGTCTTTGTTTATGTGTTAGTTCCACCACTATGTCAAGCCTTCAGGGTAAGAGAATTCTGTGTTTCTGAAGTCACATGCTCGTGCTAAACTGGCAAGACTTGCTAATACAGCACAATGCCATGCTAATAAGTCTGCTGTTCTTATCTGTTACAGAAATAGCCTTTATGCCTTGTTGACTTCTGTCTGTATAAGCATACCCTCTCCTTTTAAATCAAAAAACCTCAGTTCATTACCTTTTTCTTTTAAACATAAACCAAAAGTGTGAAATGTAGACTTTAACTGTAACACCTCTTAATTAATTTTCCTTTTTCATGCTTTGTGAAATGACTGTTTCAGTCCTAACTCCCTCCTGTTCCTCACTTCAAAGAGCTTCTCTATTTAGAAAATAAAACAAGTTTGAAATAGGTGGGGTAGCTAAACTAAAGCATAGTATGTGAGTAGCAGATAATGACATTCAAAGAATTTCCTCTATAATCATGCCTAAATGACTGATCAGGGACTGTATATGGAGGGGAACTGATTAAATAACGAAAGCTATCCTTCAGCTAGTACAGTTAGCTGAACTAAATTAATAATAAGTATTATTTTTGAGTTCAGCAAAGGTACTGATCTAAAGGGCTTGTATTGAAGATCAGCATGTTTTTTGTGCTCTCTGAAGTCTACTTAGTGTGTTGTGGTTCTGAATTGCTTTCTAACTCTCTTTTACCTATAATGAGAATGAATTCTGATTGCTCTAAAGTAGGTTTTTAAATTGTTGAGATCGTGAACTCCCATCATCAAGGACACATACAAGCTTTAAAATAAACCAAACCACACCAAACCAACCAAACAAACAAACACAAAAACACAAAACCAACCAAACAAAAAAAATCTGGTGACTGTAAGACATATTTTGAGTGCCCTGAAGACTGTCATTGCAATAATTAGTTGTATTTGATCCAATGAGTCAAGTGGCTAGTTGCTATCCTGCACTATGTTTTTGTATCCTGTAACCTGGATAGAGTATGAGAGATTTAACTTGTGGAAGTTTATCTTAAAGAGCAACATGTATTATATCGGAGGAGTAGCTGATACACCAGAAGGCTGTGCCGCCATGCAGTGACACCTGGACAGGCTGGAGAGTTGAGCAGGGAAAAATGTAATGAAATATAACAAGGGAAAGTGTAGAGATCTTGCATCTGGGTAGGAACAACCCCAAGTTCCAGTATAAGTTGGGGAATGACCTATTAGAGAGCAGTGTAGGGGAAAGGGACCTGGGGGTCCTGGTGGACAGCAAGATGACCATGAACCAGCACTGTGCCCTTGTGGCTAGAAAGGCTAATGGCATCCTGGACTGTATTAGAAGAGGAGTGGTTAGTAGGTCGAGAGAGATTCTCCTTCCCCTCTGCCCTGGTGAGACCACATCTGGAATATTGTGTCCAGGTCTGGGCCCCTCAGTTCAAGAAGGACAGGGAACTGCTTGAGAGAGTGCAGCGCAGGGCAACAAAGATGATGAAGGGAGTGGAGCATCTCCCTTATGAGTAAAGGCTGAGGGAGCTGGGTCTCTTTAGCTTGGAGAAGAGGAGACTGAGGGGTGACCTCATTAATGCTTACAGATATATAAAATGCCAGTGTCATGGGCATGGGGCCAAGCTCTTCTCGGTGACAACCAATGATAAGACTTAAATTTGAGAAGAAACTTCTTCTTGGTGAGGGTGACAGAACACTGGAACAGGCTGCCCGGGAGGTTGTGGAGTCTCCTACTCTGGAGGCATTCAAGACCTGCCTGGATGCCTTCCTGTGTAACCTCATCTTGGTGTTCCTGCTCCGGCAGGGGGATTGGACTAGATGATCTTTCGAGGTCCTTTCCAGTCCCTAACATTCTGTGATTCTGTGATTCTGTGATATGCTGACCTCTGTAACACCTCCAGAAAATTACTCCACAATTTATAAAACAGCTCATGCTAATCCTTTTTTTAATTTACCTGATAACTAAAAGAATCACTTCTAGACATACTGGCTCACTCTTTCCCACTTAGCATTGGATTTAGTACAACTAAATCTTGTCTAATTCAAAGTTTATGTGCGGAAACTCATTTATACCTCTAGTAAAAATCCAAACTAGCTGGTAGGTTCCTTCTAGGATTTACTGACATTGGTACTTAAGTTCAAAAGACATCTCCCAGGTTGTCTGGAAGTTTCCTAAGAACATAACTTCAGATACTCCTATGTCATATTATGTAGAGAAAGCATAGAAATAATCCTTTGCATACCAACATAGCAGTAGATATTGCCCAGGAATTCAGAGAAACTTGTTCTATGCCTGCTTTAACATAAAGGAGCTTGAAAAAACTGGTGTGTTTTTTTTGTTGTTGTTTTTGTTTTTTGTTTTTTGTTTTTTTTTATATCCTAAGAAAATCCCATCATCATTTTACCATAGGACATGTTTGGTGGACACATTTTCTATTCCTTGTTCTGAAAGCAAACCATTGTGAATGTCAGAGTGCAAAAGTTCAGGTTCTCAAATACTTTGCTAACAAAAATATTTTTTACATTAAAAACCATTATCTTAAATAGTATGTGTTCTATTTCAGAAGCAAAGGTTAAACTCAGAAATAATATCAAACATCAGGAGGTCAAAGTGTTAAGAGACAGATGCTCATGTCTTGTGTTGATCTCTCTGGGAGGCAGGGAGAAAGAAGTCCTTCTTCTCCAGGAGTTTAACAGCTTTGGAATTTCTTTCTGGCCATTACTTCAGTGCTTAGAGTGAATTTTTGCTCTTACCTTCAAGTTCCTGGCTTTATTGTATGTGTAACATTTCTTCTGCTTATCTCCATTAGACTTTGGCCAATTCCTCTGCACATTCTGCTCTGTAAAGAACTGTTCCAGAGCAGAAGTCATGGTCCTCTTCTTTATGTTTGTCTCTACATTTTCCTCCACAATTGAGATGATTTACAATGCTCAAAGGTACATTATGACTGCTCTAAACTGGTGGGAAGGCACGTCTTTCTCCTGTAATGGAAGAACTAAATAATTTCGAGTGTGAAAGTATGAGCTGGATTTTTAGATACCTACAGATATTAAGAATTGGCTTTTATTAGGCAACCGTTGTCATATTAGAATGCAAATACAGCATGTAAGAGGAAGGAAAATAAAACAGCAAAAAAAAAGAGAAAAACAATATGCATGAAAACAATGCTTTTAAACATGCTGTGAACTGACTCTTTCACTAGTCTGTCCCCACAGAAACTTTACCAGATATCAAACCTATAACATACTGTGTAGCAGTAGTGATGTATGAGTAGCACCTGGATGATTCCACCGATTTCCAAGGAAGAAAAAACATCCAGCTGTGTTTAGTGCATTTTACAGTTGTGTTGACCAAATCTTTAATGAAATGTATATTGACTTTTCGTCTGCATCAAAATTGTAAATATTGGTGATGATTCAGCATAATGAGTACAGAGTGACATAACTGATACAAAATCAGTTTGAGTTTCTTAATGAAATGTTTTCCTTTCAGTATGAGAGCATATATATATATCACCAAAACTGATCTTCAACTTAATGGTGTCCAGCATGGTAGTTGCATAAGCTCAGAATATGCTATGGTTTGAACATAAGAAAGAAGTGTGAAACCCTTTCCTTTCCTTTAAATGTTACACCAAAAGCAAAAAAGAAAACATGAGGTTCAGGACAAATCTAAATGACCAGCAAATATTGCCTGTCATAGACATGAATATTTTCTATTAAATTTTGGGTTAATGAAAGAAAGGAAATACTGTGGCAAAATGCTGTATTGCACTTGGTGAATTAACAGCTTTCTTAATTTTTCTGCTTCTACTTTTTTCTCTTTGTATCTTTATAGATAAAGTTTGGCATGATCCCACAGAACTTATTATGTCTCCATAAGTATGCATAGGAGTACTATGACAACAGAAATAAATTCATTTAATCTAGAAATATGATGCAAAAAATCCAGTCTTCTGAGTCTGATTTAAATTAAATAGACCTGTTTGACAATTTTAATTTTGAGATATGGTGCACACAATACTGCAGAGACATGTTTCTCTCTTCAGAGTCACAAGTGTCAGCACCTGATGAGTTTAGCTGGACTGCCATCAAACATTTGAACTAGAGGCATGACTTTCTTTTCTTGGATTCATCAACTAAGGCAATTATATAAACAAGTGTATATCACCATCTACTAACAGAATATGTAATTTCAATGAGTCTTCTCCTAAGCTAGCTTTGAAAATTTATATCATTCAACTGAGTCAGGATTTTCCACATCCAGATAGTGTTTAAAAGTCTGAAAACATTTTTTAGAAAACATAATGTAAATTCCAGGCTTAAAATAGTTAAATTTTCACATTTTAGCTGCTATGATCTACTCCTTCAAGTGCAAATGCTAATATTGCTGTAAGCATGATAGTTTGACAGAGTTATTGGCAAAGTCATAAAATCATAAAGTAGTTTTGGTTGTAAAAGACCTTTAAGGTCATTGAGTCCAACCATTAACCTAGCACCAAAGTCCTACAATCATCAACCACAAATATTTCCATATACTTCCTGACCATTAAGTAGAAATTGAAAATAAACACGTTGTTTGACTACTACCTTGTGTAACCACAGGAATTATGAATCCATGCCAACAAAGCAGGCAGACAGCTGGTTTACCAACCTGTCCATTTCAAGAGCCATCTTTTCATTCTGGGTTTAGCTGTATCAGTTGTGTCTTTATCATAAAATCAGGTATCCACCTTTTAATATTCTAGTTGCTTTGTTGTGAGTTGCCTTTGGAAAGTCAAAAGCACCAAGAGACCACCAGCTAAGAAGTCATAGACTTCAATATTATAAAATATAACTGTCCCAAGTGATCCCCCTAGTATCTCATACATCTAAGGGTCTACTTCTCTGGATATTCGCTCCCACCCAGTTACCACACGTGCACAATCTTATTTTATGCAAAATTTTTCCTTGATATTTTGGTCTTATTAACTCTTTAAAGTTAACAGGAACCTTTTTATTCCCTTTAACAAACTTTCTGAAGATTAGATTGAGCCCAGGCACATAAAGGACAAGAAAATAATCTGGAGTAGTCAGCATGGGGAAGCCGTGCTTGTCCAGCTTGATTAATTTCTATTACGAAATCAATGACCTGCTAGATGAGGGAAGAGCAGCAAATATTGCCTACCTGGACTTCAGAAAGGCCTTTGACACTGTTTCCAGTAAGACCCTCATAGACAAGTGTTTGATGTATGATCAGTGACATAAAGTCTAGTTGGAGTGTGGTAACCAGCAGTGTACCCCATGGGTCAGTACTGGGTCTAGTCCTGTTTAATATCTTAATTAACAATCTGGATAATGAGGCAGACTGTACCCTTCAATAAGCATGCTGATGACACAAAACTGTGAGGAGTGGTTGATATACCAGAGGGTCATAATGCTGTCCAGAGTGACCTTGACAGGCTGGATAAATTAGTTGACAGCAAGCTCATGGAGTTCAACAAGGAAAAGCACAACTCCCGCACTTGGAGAGGAACAACCCCATGCACTAATACCAGGAGCTGCCCTGCTGGAAAGCAGTTTGACAGAAAAGGCACTGGAGGTCCTGGTGGACATCAGCTTGAGCAGGAACCAGAAATGTGCACTTGCTGCAAAGAATACAAACAGTAACCTGGCCTGCATTAGGCAAAGTATTGCCAGCAGGTCAAAGGTTCTTCCTCTCTATTCAGCACTGGTGAGGCCACACCTGGAGTTTTGTATCCAGTTCTTGAATACTCAGTAGAAGACTGAGGAAGACTGAGAAGACCACTTTTTGTTAGCATGAAAGAGATTATGCAAAGGTACTGTAAAATATTGTCATGAGTAGTACAAAATGGATTTAAGGTCTCAATGTAGACATAAATAAATGCAAGTGTCATTTTATTATTAAAATTTCATCCTTGAAATATATCTGTTCATCACCTCATCTCAAAATTCTGTCATCTGTGTTCATTGAAATGGACAGTAACTAAATTCACGGTATTGTCTGTTTTTTATAATGTGTGGAATATTTTTCTCATGTAAAGTTCAGGAAAACAAAATACTAATATCACCACATAATTCCTGAAAAAGACTATAATGATATTGCTAGATTTTAATTAATCCTTATTATTTCAGAGTTTTGCATAAGAAGAAAATAACTGTGTATTGCTATCTATTCTCATTAGAAGCCTTTCATATGAAATAGATATCATGATTTCCACTTTTGCATAATACGTAAATTAAATCAATGTGACCCACAACTATACACTGTCCCTGGTAGCTGTCTGCATTTTGATCAGCTGGACATTTCTTGTTTATGCCTTGGTAACCTGTTCAGAAAAACAGAATTGGCTAAGCAATTAAAATTCAAAATAGGTCATAGTAGTACAATACACAAACATAGTACCTGATTTCACATAATGGGCTAGGCATTGAAAATTTCCAATACCTCATTTTTGGACACAGATTTTAATGAGAACAGAAACTGGCACAATATAAATCAGTTTGACATGATTTCTTGAACATAAGGGGGATAAGAGAGGTGATATATTAAAATCTCAAGATGTTCTCATTAGTCTGAAGACTGAAAAAATATTACTATATGGGGTCACTCTAAGCCAATCCAAGTGGAACGAACTCTCTCAGTTTGTCGAGCACTTCGAACAATGAAGTAAAATATTTGTTCACAGAGAAATGCAGAGAGATTTTTTTTACATTACTTAAGCGAGACACAAACATTCCCTCTTACTAGTTTTCATTTCCAGTGGCCTAACCTGGAATGGGATCTATGTCTTTTAGCAATGCATCTGAATGCTTTGAGAAATAGCTACAGCAAGGTAACTTATTAATGTTTCTAGGGTAGTAGTAAATACTTTGCTTATTTGAATCTTCTTTACCAAACAGAACAAAAAGATGAGGAAACTGTTAATAAAACATTATCATTGATAAATAATAAAGAATAAGAGACTTATAATGCACTTCATTCTTACTGTCAGGAGAAACGTCTTCTCTTGTGGTTCTACAAAATAATTTATTCTGAAGTATTATATTAGAACACATTAAAATTCTCTAACTAACATTATGCTTATAAAAATCTTATATTTAGTTTGGTTATTTGTAGTAATACTCATTAATTGGCATGAATTGTATCAGTAGCGCTTTGCCAGTGCTCTTTCTTCCTTTAATATCCTAATGGAATAAAATGTAATGGAAGTGAATATAAGTTTGAGATACATGTGATTTCTTATCAGCAGTGATGATTTTCAAGTAGAGATCATGTAATGATACCTGAAATTTGTTGTTTTAATGTCGAGAACCATGTTTCATTGCTAAAGTGGTAACAGACCCTCACTAACATTACCCAATGTTTCTGAGTGTTATTATTTATCCTTTTTAGTTATTTATTCTTTCAGTTATTTATCTTTTTCAGCTCTTCTTAAGATCCTTCAGTTCTGTGCAGTAAAAGATTCTAATGAATCTCTTTTTTCAGTTTCTTAAAATTGGTATTTCCTAACCCAGATGACTTTATGCTGAGTTTGTTTGTCTGTTTGTTTTCTGAAAATGTAAAGTCAGGTAAAATGTTATGGTGTTCATAGGAAAAATATTTTGTCTAGTCCATATCACCTACTAAACACATGTATCTCCACTAAAAATAGGGAAAGCTCAGCATGTTAACACTGCCCAATTTAGGAGTAACATTTATATTTCTAAAGTTAGAGGGGTTGAAGGCAAAGGGAAAAGACTCAGAGAAACAATAAACTTATTATGTTTTATCTCCTTGTTGGATATTAGCTGAACAATAAAATTAATGTTATTTCCTTGGGACTGCAACAAAATAGCACTAAACAGATTTTTGCCTTTTAGAATTCAAATTTACGAAGATCAGACAAACAATTATTATAGAGCAGTCCTTATTTGAGACTGACTGTTAAACTATTTAAAGTTACAACATGACTGTCTCTGCATTATTTGAGAAGGTAAAGAAGTTTTCTTTAGAGTGAGGTTTCCATCTTTATAGGGTGGATTAGCAATACACACCACAAAAAAGATGAAAGCTGAAACCTGTGCTCTCAATAATGATCTTTGAGCTGGTACTCAGGAGAACCAAATAGAAGGGGAAAGGTAGGGAGGTGAAATAGTTGAGAAAAGCCCTTAATATACCATTTATATAATCTTTAAGTATAACTTAACAAAATAAATGTGTGCCAGCATACCCTGTTGTTTAACTTAATATTTTAAAATGTCTAAAATATCAGATTATCCATAAAGAATCACCACATATTCTTGATTTAAAATGTAACTTATTTTTTTAAGAGTAAACTCATTATTTTCTAAATAATTTTTAATATTAATGTTGGAAAATTCTGAAAAAAATAAAACAACCACTAACAATGACAATAAAAAAATTAACATTAACATTCAACTAAATATCATCATCAACTAAATATCATCTTAAAAAATTGTAGTTGAGCAAATAATTCAGCTAGCTTGAGCTCAATCATAATAAATATTTGCAAAAGTAGTCCCTACATACCTTTTTATGATTACATCTTGAACGAGAAAATCTGTCTTGAAGAAAAAGGGCCCTCAAGTGTCACTATAATCCATTTTATTTATCCTTTTTAGCTCTTCGTAAGGTATTTCAGTTCTGTTAAATAATTTTTTGTATCAACTTTCACTTTTTTTTTCCAATTTCAGACATAGATATATTTAAACCTTTAAATCAAGCGCAGATATATTTATATGCTGTCAAAAGAGTGGCTGTGGGAGTTGTTCTTTAGATTTGTGAAGAGAAGAAATCTGATAGTTCTTACAGTGATGTCAACAGAAGTTAAAAAAGATGAGTGGATGAGTGAACTCCTTCAACTATGGCCACTGATTGTGGCTTGGGCATTCAGACTGGACATTTAAAAAAAAAAAAAACAAAACAGTAAACTAGTGCAGACCTGAAGCAGCTTGCTTAGAGGTTTATGGAATCTGCACCCTTGGAGGCTTTCAAGGCTTAGTAGCCAATGCCTTGGCCTGATGTAGTGGTAGGGGTAAGTGGGATGTAGTTGAGACCCAGGTCTCTTATTTTAAACAGGTCCTGTTATCTGGACCACAATGCATACTGTCGGGAGACCCTTCACAATGCATATACCTTAGCTTGTTATTTAGCTTTGATCTCTAACAAACTGCCTTATTCCAAAGTGATACTAGTGTTCAGCAATGGTCATAGTATGATATTGTGAATGCTGGGAATTATATTACATGACTTCTAACCCCTTTTATTCCATAAAGCTCTTTGAAGCTATCTTGTCAGGTTTCGAACCCTCAAGATGCTTTACCTGCAACATTATAATGTACCTCTTCAAGATGAGTAAATCATATTCTTTGTCATCATGTAACACAGACAGCCTGCTGGTACTTGCTGCACCTCCCACATATTATTTCAGGAACTTTAACTGACAAACAGAGTAGTTATCATCATGTTCTAGCTAAATATGGCCCATTAGAGTCTTTGTTCAAGTGATGCGAAGTGTCTACAACTGAGTTACTTTAGAGGGGATTAGTTTGAAGCTGAGTATGTGCAAGTCATTCCAAATGAGTTGGTTTAGAAGAACTTTGCTTATTATTTTTTATTATTTTTCTGTTTCTCTCCAATAACTATAAGAGGAACTTGGGATGTTTACCCTAGATGCAATATCTAGAAGTGATCTTTAAGGTTTTAGTTCTGTCTTAGGTATCTAGTGCTGAGATACTCGAAAAGTGTAAAAGGCTCACTGATACAAAACAGAGCCTTTGGGAGACATAGATGATTCCTTGCTTTGTATTAGCCGAAGGTTAGGTGTGACACTTAGGGTATGTCAAATGTCACTAGCTGCTGGCTAGTTGAGCTGTGCCCCTAGGAGAGGAATTCTTCTTGCTTATTGTAGGTCACTAAAATGTAGATGTTTAAATTCTCATTATAATAAATGAAAATCCAGTCAATATAGTAAATGGAACTTGGAAAACAATTTACTTTATCCTAAAGTTGACAACTATATTTGGTCAGATACCTTAGGTGAGATATGAATAATTCTCTAGATTCCATTGAGTCCATTGACTATTTTCCATTATCTTTAGAGAAAGTCTAGACACCTTTCTTGAAGGCAGATACCTTTACCTAAAGTTAGATTTTATTAATCCCACCCTAAATTTAGGTGAGATAAATCTCATTGTCACTAACTGAAAGTAACATTTCCCTTGATACACATTTGAAACTTAGGTATTATCCTTCCTGATTTAGAATAAGATTAATAATTGAAAAACGTGCTTCCGATGACTTTTTTTTATACTCTTGTTATTGATTACACCAAGTTTCATGACAGTATTTCCAAATCATGACAGTCATCTCCTGAAAAATCCAGAAATGAAAACATAAGTTGTTATCAATCTTTGCATGTGATAGTTTGGGCTATGAACTGTGATATTCTGGAATATGAACTAACCTGCAAAGGCATATTTTCACTGAGAGAAAAGAACATAAATAAATGAAGTACATGTCCTATTCTGCCAACTGTTCTAAAAGGATAGCAATGTCTGAGAGATCAATAGTGGGATGAGAAAAAACAATAATGTCTTGAAATACCATTTCTAGATTTATCAGATGATATCTGTAAAAGCTCTGAGATTATAAGTCTTGTACTCTTTTCACATAATAGAAGTTGCTGTTACTGACAACTGAACAACTAATACTCTTCTGCCTACACATCTTTGCTTTCTGTGTTACACTTTATTTTGTTGTGAGAATCATACCTAAAGGCTCAAAGTCCTTATTATACTTTGAGTGGAAGAAAGAAGGGAAGGAAATAAAAATAAAATGGGAAAGATAGAGGGTGGGAGGTTGGTGTCCTGTGTTATATAGAAAAAATTAAAATGTTTATCAAAATTAAACATAAGACTAGGGCAGATGGTATTCACTTGAGGCCATTTCCTCTTGTCCTATCACTTGCTACCTGGGAGAAGAGACCAACATCCTCCATGCTACAACCTCATTTCAGGTAGTTGTAGACAGTGATAAAGTCTCCTCTCAACCTTCTTTTCTCCAGGCTAAACAGCCCCAGTTCCCTCAGCTGCTTCTCATAAGACTTGTGCTCCAGACCCCTCTCCAGCTTCATTACCCTTCCCTGCACTCGCTCCAGCACCTCAATGTCTTTCCTGTAGTGAAGGGCCCAAAACTGAACACAGGATTCAAAGTGGGACCTCACCAGCACTGAGTACAGTGGCGCAATCACTTTTCTAGTCCTGCTGGCCACACTATTCCCAATACAAGCCAGGAAGCTGTTGGCCTTTTTGGTCACCTGGGCACACTGCTGGCTCATGTTCAGCCAGCTGCCAATCAACACCCCCAGATCCCTTTCTGCCAGGCAGCTTTCCAGCCACTCTTCCCTGAGCCTGTAGTGCTGCATGGGTTTGTTGAGACCCAAGTGTAGGACCTGGCACTTGGCCTTGTTAAACTATTGTTTAACCTTGTTAAACCATTGGCCTCAGCCCAATGATCCAGCCAGTCCAGATCCCTCTGTAGAGCCTTCCTACCCTCCAGCAGTTCAACTCTCCCACTCAATTTGGTGTCGTCTTCAAACTTACTAGGAGTGTCCTCAATCCACTCATCCAGATCTTTGATAAAGAGATTCAACAGAACTGGCCCCAATACTGAGCCCTGGGGAACACCACCCATGACCAGCAACCAATTGGATTTCGCTGCGATCACCACAACTTTTTGGGCTTGGCCCTCTAGCCATTTCTTTATCCATCAAAGAGTACATCCATTCAGGTCATGAGCTACCAGCTTCTCCAGGAGAATGCTGTGGGAAAACGTATTTCAAAAGTATTTCCACACCTTGTTTAAATAAAGCCTTATCTGGAGGTCTCCCCACTGTTGAGGAATGCAGAAAATATAGATTTAAAATATTTTTTAATGAGTTGCAGTAAAAATCATTTTGCAGCAAAATGTCTATAGACAACAGACTTAATAATTCAGGACTTTGGAAATGGTCTAGCATACTGTCACGGTCCGTTCAGCAATGGACTTGTGATGGTTCTTTTACCTTGATCTCAGAGCGCAAAATTAAGGCGACCAAAATGCCAAGGGGTTATGATTCAATCAAACAGTGTTACTTTACTAATTTGCCCATAAAGTGGCACATGATAGAGAGAGACAGTAAGAAAAGAAAGGGGAAAGAAATGGGGAAAAGTAAAGGTAAAGATGAGAAATGAGGTTGCGTTTATCACCAGTCGAGTTCCAAAGGTGTCCCTCTGGTCTCCAGTCCTGTGGAGTCCTGCCGGTCCTCCATCGTGGTTCGGGATTCTCTGGCAGGAAGATCTTCAACAGTGTCCATTCTGGAGTCACCTTTTATGCTTCCTCACCCCCCCTTGCTCCCATTGTTTTAGGCCAGTCGCCACCTTGATTTCACAACCCAGGCTCATACTGCGCAGGCTCGAAAGATTCACATTTTCTTTTGCCAACGCTTACGTGTCCAGCATTCAGGGGTCTTTCTGTGGTCCATTGGGTGACCTCAGGACCCTTGGTGAGCTTCTAGGCATGCTCCTTTTCATCGGCCATTGTTTGAGGGAGCAGGTGAGGGACACGTATAACTGAAGCTGCAGGTAAGGGCACATTCCTCTGGATGGCAGCTATTGTTCCTGGGTCGAAGAGACCCTCATAACAATAGCTTTCAGGAGGCAGGGGCTCATTTGGCTGGAGAAGCAGACAAAGTCCACACAACAGCCATTGTTAGCAGGAGCCACCCCGTATCGGAGAAACAGTGCAACACAATACTTCTCCTTGGGCCTCTCTCCAAGTCATTGTCCATGGCTTCTTTCAGTCTCAGCTTCAGTTCTCTAAGTTCTTGATGGCAACGTCCAGGCAAATACTGCTTCATCTTCCGACCGACTCTCACACATACCCAAGATGATTGCTGAAGTATATGACACCAGATGTTCTAATAGAGTAACAGCTGAAGGTCAGAAGGTCCTGTATGTCTTGCAACTAAATCCTGTCTTTACTTCAGAAGGATTAGTTCATTGAGTGACAGAAATTTAGGTGCCTAATAGAGTTAAACTGAACCTCACCTACACACTTCAATGTTTGGTTGTATAAGTACATATCTGAAATTAAGGAAGATAACCAAGGCAAAGAGAGTGAAAGTGTCATTGAAGAGGAAAGAGAACTACTTCGCTGTATAGAGACAGGCAGAGCAGGCATGATCCCCATCACTCCAAGTAAATCAATCCAGTATTCATCAAACAAAGAAGGAGTTATGCAGTCCCTGAACCAAGACAGTTAATCAGATCTCAAGATCTGGGGAGGAATGTCACAAGGACTTAGATGCTCACAGTTAGAATACCCAGAACAAACGGATGGAAGTGGCTGAATGGTCAAAGACTTTCTTGGGAAGGAAATACAAGCATACAGATGGCAGTTCGACTAGACTGAATTTGATTCACATAGACAGTGAGAACAAGCATACAGAAAGCAAATCAGAGAGAATCATTTACAAAGTAGTAAAATAAATTACCTAAAGGAAAGTAGGAAAGAAAGCTACAAAGTCATGAGAATAGCTCTAAAATGTATATTTCAACTGACTCCATGGGTTGGCAAGTAACATCCACTGGGAATTATCCCTAAGTGGAAAAAGAGACCTAGCAGCTCCTAAAAGAGAATATACTGAAGGCACAGATGCACTTGTCCTGTCACTTCATGAAGACAGAAAGAGCTAAAGATAGAAAAAACAAATATAGCTACATTTGGAGAACTTTACTAAGTCAGAACTTGGAGCAATTAAAAAGTGGAATTCTGGACACACTGGTAGAAATGGCAGAAACCTTAGATGTAAAATTGCCAAGGTAAAGACATGAAATGAGATGCAATTATTAAACAACATAATTGAAACTGTAGTGGTTCTATAAAAATGTTCAGGAGGAGATGGCTAAAATTATAAATTCCTTATTACATGGACACTCTGCATCTTCCTAACACCCTACATCTTCTTAACTTAAAAGTGATCATTGTGATAGACAATAAAATAACTAAATCTGTGAAGAATTAAAAGGAAGGAACAGTATAGAGTGAGTACATAAGTCAACAAACACACAACAAAGGGATTTCCTGACAGGAAAACCACCGCAAATTTACTGTATGAGTTGGGGGAAATCTTCCTAGGAGAATTTAAAAGAGAAGTAGAAGGAATATCTAGCGATTAAGAAATTGTTGAGGATGGCAGAGGTCCCAGAAAAATAAAGAGCAAACATAGTGCTTATGTGTGAAAAGAAAAGGACACATAAAGCTGTAAAACAATAATTTCTAGACAGTACAAGAAATTATTAAACAAGCAATTGTTACAAGCACCTATATAGTGACAAAGTGATACAAAATCCAGTATAGATTTGTGAAGAATACATCGTGTCAAACTATATTTCCATCTTTGGCAGAGTAACTGGTATCATGGGTGAGGGAAGTAAATGTGACATATATTAAGTTTATTAAGAATTCAAATAGATATTATAAAATCTCATTCTTGTAAAAAAGCCCTAAAAAATATGTATCAGATAAAATTACAGAAATATTATTCAAAAACTAGTTGGAAAACAAAATATCACTTAGAAGGGTTATTTATGTTTCTCAATTTCTAAACTTGTTTAGTAGCAATATGAAAGAATTCTTCACTGCGTACTTACTTTATTGATACTCATTGTGCCTTAGTCAACTCAACACAGGTCCAAGTACATGCTGTGAAATGCAAAATGGACTTACTGAAAAATGAAAAATAGACACCTTCAGTAATACCTCAGCAACTGTGTCATGCTTGTTCATATTTCCTTTCTTCTTCTTCTTCTTCTACTACTACTACTACTACTATACTGCTACTATACTACTACTACTACTTCTTTTTCTGTTCATCTTCTTCTTCCTCCTCTTTTTTACCTAATTTTCAATACCAAAACTCATGTTTTCTTTGTCGTAAATACCTCAAAAGCCTTAGTCATCCCTAGAAAGAGAAATTCACTTCTTCAAGATTTCAATTCTTTACAGTTACCTTAAAATAAAATATCTATAGTTTTTGAAAGAAAAATAAATGAGCCGTTTCCTGTTCAGTGACATTACACAAAGCACTGGTTCAGGAAACTGCTCATTTTTTTCCTTCGTCCCATTCAAAGGATAATCTGTTTTTATCATTAATGTCTTGATGTTTCCCCTGTACCATTCTAGCTGTATTACTGACTATTCTCATGGATGTAGAACACATGTTCATTCATTTTGTGGACTTTTCTGCTGTTTTCCACAGTTATTTGTATCGTGACAGGTATATCTGTTAGAAACGTTTTTGTCTTTTGTTTGTCTTAGATCCATTTCCTGTTCCTTGGTGTTACGTATTTTTTTTCTCTTTTGCCTTTTTTCTTCTTCCTGACAGTCATCACAAAGCTCAGCTCCCCAGATCCAGAAAGTTCCAGGTGTCTTTAAAAAGTCTGATAGGGTCAAAATAGACAGCAGATCTGACTCTAGCCTTGGCTCACCATCTGTTTTGCTCCCCAGGGCACCTAGAATTTTTTGTTTCAATTTAGAAAAGAATTGGGGCAGGACAGGTGTTGAGTATTTCTTTCATAGAACTAAATCCAGCTGTCATAAGAATATAAAAGGGATGATATGAATTGGAACACATAGATGGTGAGGCTAGGCCAAACTCTACAGGAATGTATTTATTATTTTTAATATTAAAAAAAATAATAATAATAATGAGAGAGAGAAAAGGTATGGAAAAGGGAAAAGTGCCATATAAATGATGAGCTAAAAAGCCAGAGTTTGAATTATTTAACTATAAGAAAGGAACTCATACCATCTGAGGTGCCTTTGTGACCTAAGACATCCCTAAGCTAGCTGATATGACAGAATACTCACAGCCACAGCAGGGCTCCTTAAAAATTTTTAGATACCCATGATGGGATGGTCAGACCAAGGCCATAGCTCCCATGGAAACCAAATCCAGAACTCATTCTGCTGCACATTTTGCAGACATAAAAGGCCACAGCTGTACCCTGATATCTGCATGTTCATCCTGAAGTTCGAAAGAACAGTTATTTGAGACAGTTCAACTTGCAATACATTTAATGGAAAAGATCACATCTGATTTTTTTTTTCCCTTCTTCCACTCTCTTCTTTCCTCTTAACTATAAAATAAGTAAGGAAACAATACATACAATGTATACAATGAGGGAGCCTGGGGCTGAGTGTGAGCACTAGCCTGGCTTATTGTGAAGACAAATGCAAAAAAGATGTTTTAGGAGTTTTTTGTTTTTTGTTTTTTTTTAACCTTCACATTGGTAAATATACAAAGAAAAACTACCCATCTGATTATTCATTTGGACTGGTTAAGTAAAACTAGGGACAGTTCAGTCACCTACTCAACTCTTTACCCAACATTCAAAACTTGTTAACAGAAAACCTACTTTATTGTTCTGTTTTTGAGGGAATGGGAATAAAAATAAATTATTTTTCAGCTCTGCTCTCTCCTGGTTGCAATAAGTGATTTAAATCGTCTTCCTGCTATGGTAAAAATAAATGGAAGTTAATATGGCTTATACATTTGTGCTTCTTTATCTATAACCTGAATGGGTGTGTGTAACATTCAGCAGGAATATGTCTTGTTTTTACCAGCAGGCAAAGGCTGTTTATAAAATGAAATTTTCAAGTCTGATGAGAAATTAAGGTTTTTAGAAGTAAGAAAAAACAGTTAAGAGTAAACTGTTGGTAATATTAATGTGGTCATTTAAGAAGTACTTTTCTTGGCAGAATGTTACTGTTCCTGCTCACAGTAGGCTGACAGACTAAATGTAGAGAGAATAATAAAGGTTTTTTTCTCTATGTTTATGTCCAGTATATAAGACAGCTAGACTGAATAGAAAGAGAAAATTATGTGCCACTAATCCCCAAGAGAAATGCCAGTACACATATAAGCTGTCAGGAAATTGTCCTCTTTACAATACAGAATTTAGGCTTACTCTTCTAATAATCTACCTGTAGTTCATGTAGTACTTGTTCAGGAATCATGGCTATTCTATCTACTGCGTTTCATAATTTCTAAAACAGTGGACTCTCTTTTCTCTCACTCTCCTTCTAGCCATATAAGTTCGTACTATAAATCCTATTTCTGTTACAAACCTAGAAGTCTCCAATTGTTCAAGATTACAGTTTCTGAGCAGGATAAGTAACATTGTTGAGTAACCACAGACTCAAAAAGGAATAACATGGCAAGCATAACATCTAGGCATCATTTCTTCTCTGTTTACATACTGGAAGCAACCTGGCCTTTGTTTCAAGCGAGTGCAGTGGGTGAGCAATTGGCATGAAGTTTAACAAGGGCAATTGCTGGATTTTACACCTGGGACATGACAGCCCTGGTAGTACATAGAGACTGGGGATTAGGTGCTGGAGAGCAGCTCTGTGCAGAGGGACACGTGTTCTGGTTGACAGCAAGTTGAACCTGAGCCGACAGTGTGCCCTGGCAGCCATGAGGGCCAACCGTGTCCTGGGGTACATCAAGCACAGCATTGCCAGCTGGGCAAGGGAGGTGATTGTCCCACTCTGCTCTGCACTGATGTAGCCTCACCTGCAGCACTGTGTGCAGTTCTGGGTGTCATAGGATAAAAAGTATATAAAGCTACTACAGAGTGTCCAGAAGAGGGCTACAAAGTTGGTGAAGGGTTTGGAGGGGAAGCTGTAGGAGGAGTGGCTAAAGTCACTTGGTTTGTTCAGCCTGGACGAGACAGGGGAGACCTTATCATGGTCTACAGCTTCCTAGCAAGGTGCGACCCGTGTCAGAACCAGAGGGAATGGTAGGAACATGTGCTAGGGGAGATTTAGGCTGGACATTAGAAAAGGTTCTACACCCAGAGGGTGGTGAAGCACTGGAATAGGATATCCAGAAAGGTAGTCATGGCCCAAGTCTGACAGTATTCAAGAATTGACTAGACAATGCCCTCAGACATATGGTGTGAACTGTGGTCTTGTCATATGCAGGGACAGGAGTTGGACTCAATGATCCTTGTTGGTCCCTTCCAATTCAGGACATGCTATGATTCTGAATCCTGAACTGTGTGGAAATTTGTGTCTTTGGATCTCTACTTGAGAATCTTTCTCTGTCTATCTGCCTGTCTTTCTATCTATTTATCTATCTAGCTATCTATATCTGTCTGTCTGTCTATCTATCTATCTATCTATCTATTATATGCATACAAAAATACAAACATGCATAATTTGTGTTTCTAGGTATTATATCCATGTATATATGTGTATATACAGAGACATTAAGATGGTATTAAATGGAGACATTAAATAATGGTATGTGATATGTTGTGTCTTTGTTCCCCGGGATCCGTTCATTTCCAGATTGGTGCTTTCCACATAATCAAGAGAATAGGCATGACTACAAGGAGTCACATGGAAAAGGCATAGGGCAATGGGTACAAGTTACTTTTGTGAACATTCTAATTGGAAACAAGAGGGAAATTTTTCACACTGACAACAATCAACCATTGGAATATTCTCCCCAGGAAAGTGATAGATTCCCCAACAATGGACACTTTTAAGATTCAGCTGGAAAGGGTGCTGAGTCATCCTGTCTAGACTATGCTTTTGCCAAGAAAGGTTGAACCAGATGATTCTTGTGGTCCTTTCCAACCTGGTATTCTATGATTCCGTGATATGATTTTCTAGGACACTCCTTGAAATATTTTTGTTTTCTTGCATTCATTTACTTTGAGCTTGTTTAAATCTGAGATGTTTACAAATGTCTGTCTTGTTCTAGGAAGGCGTAATCTCAGTGCTGGTCTTCATTACAGTTTCATCTAATGAACTATAGCTCTCTCCTGCTTGCCACACTACTGAATGTAGCTGTGTAACAAAGTAATTATTTATTACTGTCTCAAATTAACATGTATTTATAATAAGCATATATTTTATTAAGCTGGTCTTTTATTTAACTGCAGTGAAGATACACAGCTAGTAGGCTAGAATTCTTTTGCCAATATCATGATACATTAGTTTGAGTTCTGGGACCTTCTCATGGGGAATTTATCTGAATTTACTTCCATAATCTAATACTGCATTACAATATGTAAATGAAATATTTATACCCCCTCCATGAACTTAGCTCATATTTATGAAAGAAATTATTTCCCTGTTGTCCATACAATTTCCCAGTGCTGTAAGTCCTGCTATAGAAAACCATAGTGTTTATTTCCAGCAATGGCAACATAGGAAGCAATAGAATTAGAAGTACTGAGGTCTAACTTCAGCTTAATGAGTTTAGATCTTTCATAATGAAGTCAGGTATCTAAACTAAAAGCAGAAATTAATAGTAAAGTACTGTACCAATGACTGTACAAGTAAGAGCTGCTCAGATATCTGAAGACACTGTAGTAACCAGGTGTAAATCCAGCTGTCATGATAGAGTATCTTCCTCAGAGAAGCTAGGCATGCTGGTGTGCTGTTAAGTGCTTAGCTTTGTGTGAATTACTGCAGTTGTACATAGAGTTGAATGCCATTTTAAGAACTCCTTGAGCACTTTTCAAAAATATGCAGAAGGTATAACTAGAATTAACTCATGGTGTTCAACCAGAAGAGGTGGTCTATAATTTTAACTGGTTTGTCTTCTGGCAGGACTGGGGTGTGTATAATCTTTTTACAGCCTATTTTTTCCCTTCAAACTATTGGTAACATTACACTAACATCTTTGACTACTTTTTAGTGATGCAGTGCTAAATGTTACATTGCATTATGTCATAAAGGTTTACATTATGTTACCAAAGTCTCATACAATGTGAAACCAGAAGGACTACCTTTACATATTTTCTTCAAATTAAAAAACAACAACAACAACAACAACAACAAAACAACAACAACAAAAAAAACCAAAAACAATTGAGGAGCTCAGTAAAACATGCTATAGTAAGAAATATACCATATTGATATGTTTCTAGTGTAAAAAAATATTTTTGAAAAAATATTTTTTTCCCAAAGGTATTTGACACAGTATAATTACAAATTTAATCTCACAGGTCTTACACTGCTGCTATAATGAAGTTACTCATTTTCAGACCCATTAAGTTAACCACCTTCCTGCTATAATGAGAATGTCTAAGTGACCTTATATCGGGCAATGGGTGAAGTTCATTGATTTATCATTTTCTACTTCAATATATATCCTATAGTGTTTCCTCAGGTTGTATAAATCAACCAAGTTTTTACTGATGGAAGTGCTGATCCAGCTGCTGATCTGGAGAATGGGAAATATGTCATCACATGATATCTGTGACAAAATATTTCAGAAATACAGACATGCTTGACAGTATTAGATTTTTGGTTAGTTGGTTGGTTGGTTTTTTGTTTTGTTTTTTTTGTTGTTTGCTTGTTTGTTTTTGTTTTTTTGTGTGGTGTTGGTTTTTTTTTTTTATGTCTAGAGACACATTTCTCCTGCCTAGAACAAAATACCTAATTCATACTGTAATGGTGTATGGAATGTGTGAGCATTGGTTTCATTCATCTTATCTGATAAAGAACATTTTACATTCAAAGGGGATAATAAATAAAGGGGGAAGTGATAACACAGAGATGGCAGGAACAACCCCAGGTTCCAGTATAGGTTGGGAGATTACATATTAGAGAGCAGTGTAGGGGAAAGGGACCTGGGGGTCCTGGTGGACAACAGGATGACCATGAGCCAGCACTGTGCCCTTGTGGCCAGGAAGGCCAATGGCATCCTGGGGTGTATTAGAAGGGGGGTGGTTAGTAGATCGAGAGAGGTCCTCCTTCCCCTCTACTCCACCCTGGTGAGACCACACCTGGAATATTGTGTCCAGTTCTGGGCCCCTCAGTTCAAGAAGGACAGGGAACTGCTGGAGAGGGTCCAGCGTAGGGCAACCAAGATGATTAAGGGAGTGGAGCACCTCCCTTATGAAGAAAGGCTGAGGGAGCTGGGTCTCTTTAGTTTGGAGAAGAGGAGACTAAGGGGGGACCTTATTAATGTTTATAAATATATAAAGGGTGAGTGCCATGGGGATGGAGCCAGGCTCTTCTCGGTGGCAAACAATGATAGGACAAGGGGTAATGGGATCAAGCTGGAACACAAGAGGTTCCACTTAAATTTGAGAAGAAACTTCTTCTCAGTGAGGGTGACAGAGCACTGGAACAGGCTGCCCAGGGAAGTGGTGGAGTCTCCTTCTCTGGAGACATTCAAAACCCGCCTGGACATGTTCCTGTGCGACCTCACCTAGGTGTTCCTGCTCCAGCAGGGGGATTGGACTAGATGATCTTTTGAGGTCCCTTCCAATCCCAAACATACTGTGATACTGTGATACTGTAATCTCACTCCCTATCCCATGTGTGGCAGTGTTGCAAGGACTCACTGCCAGCTGGAGAGGGGACTAGTGTGAGGAGACTGGGTGCCAGCTCCCAGAGTCAGACCCCCCAGTGTGACTGTGGGCACCCCTGGCCTGCGGTGTCAGCTACTGGAGCCAGTGGGGTCTTTAACCTCCAGCCACTGGGGTGGGAATGGTGTGTGTTCCAAAAAGCAGCTGCTGAGAGTAGAGGTATGAGTGAAGCGAATGAGGGGCTCAGCGCTGGTGCCTGGATTGGGACCATGGGTCACCGCCCACGTGCCAGGTGCCAGCTGCTGGGGACAAGTGTTTGTACCTGTCCCAAACCAGGTGTGTGGGGGGTATGCATGAGTATTCACGGGCAAATTCCAAGTTGGACCAGCCAGGGAGCAGGAAGCCCAAGGTCAGGGCAGAGGTATCAGGCAGGTGGTGGGTCCTTGATGGTATTCTGGGGGACCCATGAGTTTGGGGTCAAGTTATGGGACAAGTGTGTGAGTGCTGTCTGAGTGCAGCAAGTACCCAGCTGGGCCAGTGGGTTGGAAACCCGTGGGGCAGGTAATGGGGGCCGGAATGTAGGCAGGGGTGCTGGGAAAGCACAGGGGTTGTGTTGGTGCTTGAGGGATGTGTGTGTTCTTGTGAACCTGGGGAGTGTGCTGTGTGTCCTGCACTAGTGACCTCCTGCCTCTGCCAGCCCAAGACAAGGAGGGGATGTGACTGCCTGTGTCTGGTATGACTCCTGAATGTGAGGGATGCTGGATGCTGCACCTTGTATGTAGTGTCCTATGTGACAGGCCATGTTTGTGTCTCCCGTGTGTAGGATACACACTCAGCCTCACTGCTGGTTGAACCTGCAAACAGGAAAGTAGCAGCTATGTCCTTGGGTGGAGACCCTAAAGTCTCAGGGCTGGGCACAATGGCTGGGCAGGAGGAATCCTCAGGCACATTGCTCCTGGAGACAGCAGATGCTTCTAATATCCAGTAACACACACAAATTGGAATTACAACAATTATATCTATTATTACTTTATAGTAGATGGCTACTTACTGGTGTCAATGCCACTTGGTGCATCAGTTGTGTATTTGTTGATTGCACTCAGAAGTCACAGGATAGGAAACTCATGTTAGGTATTGAAAAGTTCAGAAAACATTCTGAATATGCACTAGATTATAAATTTCATAAAACATCACATACAATCATAAATTACAAACCAGAAGATTTTTTTTAATCAACTGGTACTTAATGGAGAATTCCACTTGAACTGATCAGGGGATTTTCTTTACACAATAATTTGATGTGGAAAAGCAGTGTTATCTGCCTTTTAAAGAGATATAGATTATAAGTTATGACTTTCACCTCGTTTCTAAGCTACTGTTAATATTTTCAGTGTTAATATTAATTTTTGTTATTTTGTTCTGATCTGAAATATACTTTTAACATTCCACATCCTAAACCAGATACAGAGCTTTTTAGTCTGTTTGATTAACTGCAATAAGTTAATTTTGTAGAGAGTAAATCTGTATTAATGGGATTCATCTTCACAATCCTATTCATTTCTCTATGAGGCTTTACTAAGCACCGATTACCTTCTCTACCAGTCTATTTTTCAAATATTTATTGCTACAAGACTAAAAATTTTGCTGATAAATTTGGTTGCTCTACTACAGTAGGCTAATCGAGTTATATGAGGTTCAATCCGGTCTGTGTGAGTAATTGTTACAGGCAGATTAATATTGATGAAAACTGATACATTGCTCTTTCAAAAATCTAATTATTTAACATATGATAAGCAGAATTCTTGTCTGAAAATGTTACTTCTAAATACATGGTGATATTGTGTGTAAATGAACTTGAAAATTAAATTATAATAATGTTCCCACCCTGAGACTACCTTAGCCTTTTTCAGAGGTAAATCACACACGTTGTTTCTGATGAAAACAGCACTTCACCTTCTGAGATGACAAACATTTGCCAGATATTTGTAATGAATAGTCATTCACACCACCATGGGAAGGAGACACAAGTGTTAGCCCTGGTTTGTATATAAAGGCCAGCAACCTGCTGCACCTGCACTGGTTATCATGAAATGCATTTTACCCAAGAGGACCTCTCTTGATACATACTTATGCTATTAAAATGCTGTTTTGAAGTTGTGTGTTTCTCTGCCAATACAACACTTTTCATCCTTCACTTTCCCAGCTTTCTACCCAGCTCCATACCTGAGTCCAGATAAACTATTATAATTGATTTTATGCTACTAGCACATCTGCAAATGGGCTTATATGAATAACTTTAAAACTAATACCATAACTAGTGAATTAATTTGTCAGTCTTGATTTGTTACTTGAAAAGCTGTATATACTTATTCTGGAAGATGTAGAGCTATATTCTGTGATGCCTATACAATTGATTTTACGTGATTCTAAAATAGTCTTTTTATTCCTTTGTCGAGTGGAATTTGTTTCACCTTTTATGGAAAATAAATAAATAAATAAATAAAATAAACAATGAATCTATGTGAAGCATTTAATTCCTTTTATTGTCATGGAGGGATATAGGCACCCAGACAGGCCAATTGATCCCACACAAATACACATCTTTCTTCGAAAAATAATCCACTTACAATTACATCGTATTTACTGTGTGGCAGTCAGTGTTACACAGGTTCTGCTTTGGGCACTGGTGCTTTACCTTGTTGCAAATGAGGCATGGCAAAAAGTGTAAGGTGATGTAGCCACCAGTAAAAGACAAACTGGCTACATCAAATTGCTGTGCTGGTGTATGCTATCCTCCTTGCCAGTAGTATTAAATCCTTAACAACATGCCAGAACTATTTGTTACTCTGATGTAGTTTGTTAGGCACAGAAGTATGTAAAACAAGCCAGAAGATTCAACCTTGAAAAACTGTGGATTTTAGCAACTATGTGAGCTGTGAAGAAAATAAGGAAATGGGGGTTTTATTTAGATTTTTTAAAAATTGTACCGACTCTGAAAATGAATAGAGTCGTGCTATAATTTTCTTAGATGTGGGTAAATACAATAACTGTTGTGAATGTTGCCTACTCATTTTGGTGCTCAAATTAGTATATCTGTCTGAAAAGATTTCTCTATATTGTGTCTAATTTTCTGATGTAGTGTAGATCACTAACTTCCTTGGGAAGTGAATCAGCCAACATGTTATTCAGGACACACCTGGAGGGCAATTTGCTTGACTAGAGTTTTGTGAAACAGAAATGACACAATGTTAATTTGCTTTTAAACTGCTTGCCATGTCTAAGTATTAAATACGCAATTGGATGAGACCAATCTGAATTCATTGAGATATCAGCCATGCAGTCCACTTATTTAGCCTGATTGTGAAATAAAAGAATTTTATATGAACAGTTAACATGTTCACATTTTCCACACACTTGGCCTTTTCGGAAATCCTAGTGACAAATTCTTTGCTGATTTATATTCCGCTCTGCATTTGAAGAAAATATGCTCATAGAGTTTAACTTAAAATGTTTCCAATTTCTTTTATGTCTGTGTTGTTACTGTTTTTATTACTTTACATCATGATTTATTCTATATGTGGTGTTGGGGGAATATGTAGCTCTACAGAGAGATATATTTACAAATAAAGTCTATAAGAACACTTATGCTCAGGATCCGATTATGTGGTTACAAACAAATATTTATATTCCAATATCAACATATAATTTATTACTATTAATTTATTAATTGATCAATTAATACGTAGCAGCTATTTGCATAAATAGGATCTCAGTCTCTATCATCAGTACTTCTAGCAACAGCTGTAATCATAATATTTATTCTGTTCTTCAGTTAAGCTTAAGTCAATTGAATCAGGTGATTGGAACAGCCCCTGGATTGGCTTATCTTTCCCCAGTCTTTCATTATAGAGGATTTCAGTGCAAAAGTTAATAGTCTAAACTTAACTAGGATGCACCATAGCAGGTTATCTTTCAAAAACCACTGCCTTAATGCTAAGGGATACCTGGCCACCACCTCCAGTGTCTGCACGCCAAAGACTCCTCCTGTCTATCCTGGTGTTTGGCTCCCCTGTTGACAGAAAAACCATTAATTGAACAGAAAGATACAAGTACAAACCACAATAGGGAGAAAGTTTCTGCTAAATTCACTATATTACATAATTTAATAATATAACATATGGACCTACTCTTTATTTCTGGATGACAGACATCTATTGAACAAGCTGGATGACTGAGATGGTGGAGGATGAGTCCTGTATCAACATAGGAGGCAGGAACAGACCTGGATGTGTTCATCAATCTGGCAGAGAGGGGTGGATCATGATCTGATACTAATTGTCCAGGGACAAACCCACAATCTTTCTCATGTCTCTGTTAAGATTAAATATAGCCACTTGATACAGCAGCTGCCCCTTAATACATCAGGATCTTGGCAGAAGGCAGGATGGAGTAAGTACATTTGCAGATTAAACAATAGCAATTGAGTTACAAGGTATTTCCTGGGGCTCATTGATCACAAGGAAGGAAATAAATGCAGATTGTCATTATTCCCAGGAAACTGTTCTGATGATTTTACTCTTTTCTACACATTTCTAAGTGCTTCAGGAAAATGTTGGATAACAAGTACTTGCAAATCAGGATGGTAAGCATCATAGAAATGCTTATGGTAGAGACCCTGAAGGTTGTTATTACTGTTGTAAGGTGAGAGTGACAAAATAGTCTCTAAAGTATGCACATTTGTGATGGCTTTTACTATTTCATTGGTATGTAGAAGGCCTTTGTGGAAAATTAATATACCATTTACTAAGCAACCAGTTTCTGTGAACTGTCCGTCTACATTCCATTCAGCATGTAATTAATATTTAAACATTTTTTCCTCTTCTTTGTTTTTGTATTGTTTCTGAATGACAAATATTTTTACAGCTTGAGTAAACATTATCTAGGGTCCTTAAATTAATGTTTGTGTATATTTTCTCTTTAGTTTACATACATAATGTCTGACTATACCTGTTTCTACCCTTAGGTGCATGCCAAATACCACATATTATTTTTTCTGCTTGCAGAAACATGATTTATTCACTGATTGAGGCATAACCCAAAATTATCAGCAGTAACAGATAAGAACTGAAAGATTGTTCCATGATTCTGGTGTTCTGAAGACAAAAAGAAAAATTCTTACATTCTTAGTAAGTTCTTGATCCAAACCCACTGAATGTAATAGAAAATCATCATTATTGTTAATAGGAAGGGCAGCAAATTTAAAGTACTTTACAGGGAGAACTGTACAAAGCAAAGACAATGAACCCTAATACACACACACACAAAACAAAAACAAACAAACAAACAAACAAAAGCCAGAAGGAAATTTCTTTCCCATTTAAATCAAAGAGATGTTGTAATCCTTTGAAAATGAAATTGAAAATGTAGTTTAGTTTATCCATTTTAATATTGGAATTTTGGTAGCTTGATTCCATTTAAATTTACCTTATTCTCTTTTACATTTAGCTGAAACATGCTTGGGAAATACACTGTTCATAAATAGGCTACAGTAGAGATCATATTTAGGTGTATCTGGGCATAACATTAAAGATGTATTTGTTCACCTTATCTCTGGCAGTTTGGGTTGGGATCTTCACATCTAACAGCCATTGACAGAACTGATTTCTATTAACTTTCTTTTCAAATCTGTTAATCTTATACACTGGCAGAGCGGTCCATAACTTAATTACATATTTCAAATATTTTGAATCTTCCTGTGACTGGATATTCTCTGGTTCTATTTCTAACGACAAATACTGAATAACCATCCCTTGCTCATCATCTGTACCATGCCAATTGTGATTTTGTAGCCCTTTTTCACAGCTCCCCTTAGTCCCACCTTTTCAAAATGAAGAGCTCCAACATCCAAAAATGGAGAGACAGAGAACAGTATAGGTACCATTCATGCTTTAAATGAAGAATATAAGTTAGAACTGATATAAAGCTGGTCACAACATTCATGGATACTGAAAGACTGCCCATCTGATTGCCTTTCTCTAAGACTTTTGTAATCCAGCTAAGTACAGTTGAGTTGGGATGATTATAAAGGAATGCAGTATTCCAGATTGGATTTATACTGTAGTACAATTAAGTTTTCAACTTGTTCCAAAACTCTTTTCTATTTTTTCTGATATTCTTTTTGCTTTGTTTTATTTATTTAGAGCACAGAGTAGACAATTTTGGAAGATGATCCACAGATCATTCACATAATTTCACATTTAGATAGATTCACATTCCTGAAAGGATAATACCTAATTTATAGTCTGTTTCTCAATAACAATTCATCTATGTTGGGCAAAGGAAGATATGAAGTTCCTCAGGTTAATGGAAATCAATACGAGAAATACCAGAGCTGCGATACCATACAGTCTGTTTGCCCAGTGTTACATTTAGTACGTTTGTATACCCTAGCTGTGGTCACAGAAGTATTAAAAATACTTAATCAGGTCAAGTGGAACAGAGCCTAGAGCCAGCCTTAAAACCTTAGGTCCACTTTTGAAAGGTTTACTGGTTTTCAACTCTATTTGGAGCCTCTGAACAGCACTATCCCTGGCTTACGTTAAGTTAGCAGCTAAAACTTCTGTAGTCTTGGCTCTGGCGGTGACTCCTAATTAGAACTTTCCCCCTGCAATCCCAGAGAACTCAGTTTTAACTTATGAAAAGGAACCAGGCACTGTCCTTGGTCTGGGGTTGGCTTATGTGCTGGCTTGTTTCTAAAACACATGAAGCTAAGGAGGAAATGGAGCACTCACTTGTTAACCAGGCAAAGAATAAGCATCACCAGGGCAAATTTATGAAAGCTCATGCTCACCTAAATTTCCTGCAGTTTTCTTGCATTTGACAAAGCAGCTAAAAACAGAGGGCTTTGGTCCTGCTCTTATCTTTGGCTTTATATTTTGAATAGGGAAAAGTGACCCTAGAAGCCCGGTGGAACATTAATTAAGAACAGGATATTGTAAAGCATTCAAGAAAATAAACAAAAGGAACAGATTTCCACATGGGGAAATTTTCCTGCGGAATCCTAAGGTGCAAGGCATTACATATTAGTGTATGAACTGCAGGAGTTTTTTTTTGCTGAGTGTCCTGTAAAAAGCTCTTCTTGGGCTTTCATAGCATATACTGCCAATGATTCTGACCCTGAGGATTTAATAGCTTTGTGTGGCATTTATGGTCTTTTTGCATAAATTTCTTCATACATAGTTTTTATTCTGTGTATTGTAGACTCAGTGGTAGAGTTTCTTGCAGCCATCATTTTACATGTTCTAGAAGTGTAAGCTCCTTCTTAAATATGATAAGAAAATGTATATTTAATGTATAGATTCTGGATGCCTGCCCTGGGTTTGCTTGACACAGCCAGCTGTAAAAGGTGTTTTGCAATAGGATATTTGAGCTGTACAACTAAATTCATTTGTGTCAATTATGATATCTGGAATTTATAGACCCATGTTTTCTTACTATTGAGTATAAATTGCCTACTAAACCATTAACTGTTGAGACAATACATTGATGTGTAATGCTGATTATTAATGCATCTCAACATGAATGTTGACACATTAATCCATAGCCACAATTGCTGCAAAGGCACATATCTTCCCGAAGGGAATTCAAATATGAAATTTCACATCACAGTTTTAGTGATTATAATACTAAATTCATGTCCACTATCTTCTTTAAAATGACATAGTTCATTGTTTTCCTTTTTTATTATTTTTCTGAAATCATATAAGAAATTACAGAGGTTGTCATTCTTATAGAATAATTGCCTGTCAAATTTAATTTGAAAAACAAGTCATTTTAACTCATGCAATTCTTACATAGTTTTAAAAGCATACCACCTCCTTTTTAAGCTGTTTGGTTTTGGTTTTTTTTTTGTTTGTTTGTTTGTTTGTTTAATCAAAAATAGTGAGATTTTGCTAACATATATTTTATATCTAAGTGTAAGATATTGACTTTCAAAATTAAGATATTTGGTTTGGAGAAATTAAGATATTCAAATTATATCACTTCACAATCCCACGTACCTTGCCATTTTTTTCTATAGAGCTACCTTTCTGTAGCCATGCTAGAAGCATTTTTCCTAAGATTGAAAGAGCAAAATATGCAACAGAATAATTCATATGTATATTATTGTCACTCTGAGACAGCTGATAGGAGATATCAAAAATCTGTAAAAAATAGACCTACCCAAACACTTTGCTCTTCCAGAAATAACGGGTTTCTATCTGTGGATTGCCTAAAGTACAAGGAATAGGAATACTATCAATCTGTCATATGGCTGTATTGCACAACATTGCTACACTAAGGTGTTTTCAATTCCCTTTATTTTTTTTAAGAATCACCACCTGTGAATGTATTTTGTATGTAATTGAATGTTTATATGTTTATTCTCTTCTCTATATTCACTCTGGTAATAAAAAAAATCAAAACAGATTTACAGTTATTAATGATGGTGGAATTTGCCTTCCCTATTTTCTTCTTGAGTGACAATCTGTATTATTAATCTGCAGAGGTGTAGGAAAGAAAGCATCAGTGTGTAGAAAAACATGGAGGCCATGATATGTGTCTTGAAACAGGTGGCAAAATCTGTTTGCTGGCAATATTCATCTTCTCTTTCTCAAAAAAAAAAAAAATTACTCTCATGTTGTCTGTGTTTTCATAACTATAACTCAATGTAGCATGTATGTTAAGAGTGTTTTAAATGAGAGTAAAATGAACACCCTCCTTACAGGTACCTCAGCAGTCTCTCTCCAGGAATAACTTCTCCCAAATTCTTTAGAATCATGCATTAGGAGCTTCATGAAATATTATTACAACTAAATTGCTCAAACATCTTCTTTTCAATTTGTTGATGGATTGTGTCCTGAAGCATATAATTCATGGAGCAAAGAATTTCAAAACCTCTCCCTAGGTATTTTCACTATCTGTGTGTTGTAGTTTGAGCTGAACCAGCAGCTCTGCACCCACCTGGTCACTCACTCAGTCCACTGCCCACTAGTAGGTTGGGATAGAGGAACTGAAGAGCAAAAGCTGAAAACTCATGAGTAAAGACTGCTTAATAGGTGAAGCAAAGTTGCACAGACAAAGAAAGAAAAAAAAATCACTACCTTCCACCAGCAGGCAGATGTTTATCCACTTTCTGGGAAGCAAGGCTTCAGCACACATAGCAGTTATTGGGGAAGACAAACACTATAATCACAAACATCCCCCATTTCTCCTCCTTTACTTGAGATTCTATTGCTGAGGACAGCATCATATGCTGTGGGATAACACTTTGGTCAGCTGAGGTCTGCTGCCCTGGCTGTGTCCCCTCACAACTTCTTGTGCACCCAAGGCCTACTGGCTTGGTGGTGGGATCAGAGCAAGAAAAAGAGAAGGCCTTGACACACTTTTAAAACACAGCATCATAATTCTACCACAGCCAAAGACAGCAGACCATGTTAATGACTCACTCTTCTTGGAATCCCATTACAATGTTGACCTAGGTTCCTGTTCAGAAACTCTTACTGGGAAACAGAACAAAACAAAACACAACAACAACAACAAAAATATACCCTAAACAAATGTAAATATTTTAAGCTTTTTGTATATTTTATTTTATGCATTTTATCTGTCATGAAAGTATTTGCACAGAAAGAAAATCTGGGTCAGCACATCTGTGCCTGTCTTAACATGAACTCCTGTTTCCATAGGAAGATTCCTTGACACGTTACTTGCTAATGTGTGCAGTCACACCGTTCACACACACACACACATACATGTTTAAATGTACATGTATATACATACAATATATGTATATTTTTCTATAACAACTGTTGTTTGCTATTACTTGGGCGTTTGAACAAATTGTTCTTTTTCCATCAGCTAAGTTACACCAGGAGAAGAACAGACAGTAACTAAAGACCAATATATTAAATGGCACCCAAAAATCTGCCTTGTTTTTGAAATTTATACTTTGTAGAGGTAAGAATTTATATGAACTGAACAGTTCTCAATATGACAGTTTTTTTCTCTCTGTATATTGGTATTAACTGGACTGTGAAATAAATGAATTTCCACTTTTATTAGGTTATATAAATCAGCTTTGCAAAATCACATGACCTAAATCATCCATGGCATAATTGCTAATTGATTTTGCTGCCTATTGCAATTTTGTGTAAGATCTCTACTTTCCTTGGAAGTTGTGATCCACACATTATTTTGCAAGGAAATGCACCTAATTTCTGTGGTAAACTCTGCAGAGTATGTTATTACATAAATAATGTAAGTTTAGATACGTGGTTCTGCATTCAGTGTAAACTGAATTAATATAATATAAATGTGTATTCTTCAAGTAGTTTTTAGTGATAAACTGCAACAATTTAAAAATACTGTATAATCTTCTTAAAATTGTTGCAGTCTTTGGTTGTGTAATTGGCTTTTTTTTTTTTTTTCCTCAGTTGAGGGGCTGTAAAGCAGCTGTGATGCAGAATATGTATGTACACAGGCTACGCACAGGCAGAAGATTTGCACGTAGTGATCCGTACTGCTTGAAAATGTAGCCACTCCATATTTACAGCTGAATTTCTTTACTTTTAGACACAAGAAAACACACATGTTGATTACTGTCACACTGACTGGTAATCTTGCAAGTTGAAAAGGTTCTGGTTTTGATGAGGAGTGTGTATGATGTCCTACATTAACCAATAATGCTTTGGGTCTGATTCAACTTAACTGACAGTGAAAGAAGGATTGAATTTTCCACATGTTCTCTATGGAAACTGGCTATCCTTGATGCTCCCACTGCTTAGACATTTTTTCTAGTTTTCTATTGTTTTTCTTCCTTTCTGTGTTTTGTTTTGCTTTAAGAGGTTGTTGACTTGATGAAAGCAATTCACCATATTTTTAAGAGTTTGCACAATCTAAAATCACAAACCATTTGCATGTAAAAAGCAAAAAAGACCATGTTTATTGTTTAGTCAGATATTTAAAACAAATACATGAGTAAGATTCACTAACCATTTTGCATTAATCTTACGTGCACATTCATGCTCTTATACTGGGTCAACTAAGAGCATTCTGTGGATCATTTCTTTACAGTAAAAGTGTATAGACTTTCTGTCACATTAGCTAAAATGATAATAAAATACAATAATATAAATTTATGAGAATATGTGCATGAAATCCAGGCCTAGATACTTGCAGTAAGTATTTTATATGATCACCTTCATCTCACAACTAAGGGCTTTTTTTACATTATTCTTTTGTTGGAAGTCTCTTGTTTCTATGTTCTCTTACAAGGACTTTCTTAAAACCTGTCTTTGTGGATGTGTCTTATAGTAAGCAATTCTTTGGGATCGTCAGTCTCTTATTTATAATCTGAAATCAAGGTCCATACTGTCAAGTTCATTAAAATCTATAACCTGATAGACTGAAATGGAAACCCTAACCAGGCTAGGGATAAAAGCAGCCTCATGATTGTGTTTATAGTAAGTTTAAAGACTTCCTTTGGTTGCACTAAATAAAATTACAGAGCTATAAATAACAAAGAAATAAGTACAATTTTGCAGTACTCACCAAGTTAAGTGTGTGTTTGAGCTCTGACTTTATAATTAACTGCTTAAAAAGAGTACATGCTCAACTTTATTAAAAAAAAAAAAAAACACACACCAAAAGGATGACCTTATTTGATTATTAGAAATGTCATTTTTTGCATCTTGCATTTGTTCATAATTAATATAATTAGAGTCAGACACTGAAAGAACTTTTGTGGCTCATAATTGATTCCCTGCTCATTCCAGTTGCATCTGTAATTTTTAAAAATTTTATCACAGACATCTGTGAGATAATAACTGTGTGTTCATTCTAAGGCAGTCTGTCCTAAAGTACAAATCCGAGCTGACTCATTGAGATCACCATATGAATTTAGGAATTTTTTCTCTTGGAATATAACATTAGGAAATGTCACAGCAAACTAGCTTGCTTACATGTTGACTACTCTTACATATTAAAGAGGGATGAGGACACAGTGCTTAGATAAAAATGCGGGTTTATATTACCATTTGGGGTTCATTGATGCCAAATCTTTTGAGCTTCTCTAATCAGATTTTGTGACCATATGGCAAGCATCAGTTTTATCTTGTGGTAATCTGACCTTGCACCAAATCTCCAATGAATAAAAATGGAAACTGAAAAAGTGTCATCTGCTTTTGGATCCAAAATAGAACACAGTCAGACTAATGCTGAAATTTTATCTTTTTGTTAATAGGTACTGCATGACAATTGTTACAGCAAAATTGGTGGGGAAAAAAGGTTCCTTGAATCCCAGCCTAAGAGACTTAACAGCTCATATTCCCCAGGACAGAACACAAAGTTTCTTGGCTGTTGGAAGATTTCTTATGAGAAAAAGTACTAATCTGCACTGATTCCTTTCCAGGGACAAAATCTGGATTTACATTTAGGTGTGAGAGTCTCACCCAAAATGCCTGACAGTTTTCCTGCTGTTTCTCCATGTGGGTACTGGCAACATGCCATGTACTGCTGTGGTCAGATCAGAAGACATTGTAACACCTTGGGTAATAAGGGGAAGAACATCAGTGCCTGGCTGCTCTCACATCACTCAGCTGAAAGTTTAGACACAGCCAGATACTAATGAACAGAGAACAAATGTGCTGCTGCAAAAGATAGCACTAACAGTTTCAGATTTCTTGGACACAATAGTATTTTACTGAAACTGTTCTTTGCCTTATAAAGGAAAGGGGCTGGTAGGGAAACTCTATTTTAGATTTTGCTTTAACCCATGTAGAACTACTGCCTGAGAATCTACAGGTACAACCTGAATTGAATAAAAAATACTTAAAAGTGAATAATGATGGCTTTTCTAAGGAATTGATCGTAAAAGAGAAGAGTAAATATAATGCAATTCAGAAAAGCCAACATGGGCAACTCAGGGAAGTAAGAGACAAGGTGCTTCAGAGAGAGTTTAAGGTATGAAGGAATGTGAAGAGAACTGACAGTAAAAGAAAAGCTGAAATTTTATTCATAAAGGCAGACTATCACATTGCACAGGAAAGATAGGAGGCATATTAAGAGAGCAATACAGGATAAGAAACTCTTCAAGGACATGAAAATAAATATTAGATAAATAAATGAAGAATGGAAACAAGGGTAGATATCTTAGAATGTGCCTAAAGGAGAGAAAAACATATCAGTTTAAAATCACAGAGACTAAGGTGTAAAATGGGTTTCTATTAGTAAGGAGGAGAAAATCACTCAGAGAAGGAAATTAGAAATAAAACAAAACAAAACAAGGGTACGTAACAAACATTGGATTGGGTAAAGATTGAGATAAATAGTGCCTTTTGTGCTTTTAAAACAAAAACAACAAAGCAACAATGAAAAAATTAAAAAGCCCTACCCCTCCCCCAATCTTGTTTTAACTACGTATATAAAAAAAATAACTTTATGAAGTGTTATGAAGTACAGAGCAGAATACAAAAATAACACACTATAATATATCTTTTTATAACATAGGGTGGGCAAATTCAAGTTATGCAGCTTGGCTAAATCAATCATTTTACAAAATAATTTATTTTTATAAAATATCTAAACCCCTGAAAAATTATTTTTAGGAAGTTATGGGATCCAGAGTTCTGACAGGAGTAAGTTAATATCTAAGCTCAAAAAAGAAGTTGGAAAAAATCAAGAAAATCAGAACCCAGAGCGTTATAGCCATGTTAGTCTAACTTCAATTTCTGGTAAGATTATGTAAATAATTATTAAGAAATCAATTTATAAGTACCTCAAAGATAATAAGGTGATAAAAATGGACAGCATGAGTTTGTCAAGAACTGATCATGTCAAACTAATCTAATTTCTTTCTCTGACAGGCTAACAGGCCAAGTGAATGAAGAAGAAGCAGTGGGTTTGGTACAGCTTGATTTTATTATGCTTTTTGACACTGCCATGCATGACATTCTTATAAGCAAGCCAAGAAAATACACTTAAAGTATAATCACTCATTTAAAACTTACTCTGAAGAATTGGTTATTAGTGGTTTACCTGTGTCCTAGGAGGATGTTTCAAGTGTCATTCCTCATGGATCTGCCCTGGACCTAGTTGCCTTTGATATTTTTTCATTACTATTTGGAATGGATGAAATATGTAAATGGATGACATTACAGTAGAAGAGAAGGCAGTAATTTTCAAGAACAGGTTAAGTCTTTAAGATTATTTTGGTAAGTTTAACAAGTTGATATTCAGATAATTTCAAATTTCAATTTACTTTTCAGTATGTGCAAAACACATTATCTCGCTGCTTACTATGATAGTTTGAAATTCAGAGAATGCAGATAAATAAAATGGCTATACCTAAAACCAGAATGCAAATTAAAAATGAGGGTTAACTGACTAGGCTTGTTTTTTTTTTTTTTCTTTTTTTTTTTCTTTAAAAAAAAAAAAAAACGGGGGAAAAATAATAATAAAAAAAAAAAAAACAAAGCAAAGCAAAAAAGCTATCATGGATCTTGCTCTTTTTATGAATTTGAAACCAATTATGAGTCAGCAGTAAGAAACAAGAAAACCCCTAATTCTGGAATATATTAAGGCAGTATTTCATGTGTAAGTCCCTATGGTAGTAACAACTCTGCTCTCTGCAACACAGGGGAAGTTTTGGCTGTAATCCTTTTGCTTCTTAACACCTGCAGGTAGTCATTCACAATCTATAAAACCAAATCTTCAAAACTGTACTCAGATAGAAGACCTTTGATCTCCTTTTAATTAGTTGGGCTTTTTTGACAGCAGTAATAAACAGTACCACATGTAATATATGCATCATGACTTGATAGATGGATTTTGGAGTATCAGTTCTAGTAAGTTATTTTTAACAATCCTGGCTAGAATAGTGAGGTACTTATGAATAATGTTGCTACATTTCACCAAGCCAGAAACCCTTTCTCCCATTAAGGATACCTAATTTGAGATTTCATAAACTTGTAGTAGGCAGTGAGACAATGTGTTTGGTGCATATTGAAAAGTAAAGCTGTGTAAAGGACACATGCTGACTCAGAAAGACCTTCCAGCTTACGAAGACAGAGAAAATGAAATTAAATGAAATGAAATATCACCATTTCTTGGTGATATTTTTCACATTCTCTCTTACTAAGTCTCAGGCTAAGCAGAGGGGTGAAAGCATTTTTGTAGAGTGTTAGGAAGCTTTGATGCACAAACATACTTATTTCACTCCAGCTATTTGAAGGGCTGACTGAGCATTTGCATTATGTTCTTTAAATGCTAAAATAACTATAATCAATCCATACATCCAGTGTACTTTGTAATAGCTCATCTGCCATGTTGCACTTATATTCCAATAATAAAGCTTATAATTTTTCACGCAATTCTACTGCATTTTAAGCATTAGTCCTTCCTGGGAACTGAACAGCCTTTCAACTTCTAGAGCTCAGCTGACAAGGCATATCCAAGGCATGTAGTCATTTGAATGGCTTAATAAACTTCAATCATAACCAATTAGTAAGGATTGTACTGTTCCCCACACCCATTGGTAAATACTCATTTATTTTCTTGTCTCATTTACTTCCTTCTCTATCCTTATTAATAAGCTTTCTCCCTTCCATAAAACAACATGCTTGGGAAAAAAAAAAAGGTGAAAGGAAACAATAAAGTTCTTGTAGATTACACATGTCAACATTTAATGTTTTGCAAAATTTTATTCACTGGGGCTGTGGCCCTGCACTATCTTGTATAGTAGAAAGTAAAAAGTAAGTACAGGGAGGAAGATACAGGGTGCAGAAAAATCATTCCTGCTCTCTGGAAAACTTCTAATTTTGTCCTCACACACAGCTAGAAAAAGTAAAGGACATGCATGCTAGGAATTGAAACAGTAAACATTAGTTGACAGCAGAAAAGAACAAAACAGAAGAAAAATTGAATCTTGATGTTTAAATTGGTAGTCTGTGTTCCACATGGCAGAAAAAGATAGTCTCTCCATTTCTTCTTTGAAGACTTCTACTCCTGCAGGGTCTACTTGTAGGAATAAACAGGATAGACAGATATACATTTAAATACATGAGTTACCACTAAACCAAGTGTCTAAACTCTGTATGGATCTATGTATGGCTCAATGTAACTACACACATGCAGGCATTGAGCACTACTTGAGATGCCTTGGGGTTCTCTAGATGTCCCCTGTCATATTTCCTAACTCTATGGATTTGTCAAATCCCCCGGAGGAGTCTAAAATTACACTGGACACGTATGTTAGTGCTGTAGCTATCTAGTTTAAGATTAGATGAATTCTTCTTGATGATAGTTTTCTACTACTCTTTCAGATGCCATAGGTTGTTTCTCAGGTACTGTCAGCTGGTTGGCAGATCTGTCACAGGATTACAGATGTATATAGCAGACCTGTGTTTTATAGAAGTAGTTTGGATATTAAGCTTAAAAGTAGACACTTATGTAGACATGTCTAAATAAAACTCTTAATCTTGAACTGTGTTATTCTCATAAACTATTAATGACTCCTAATAGGAAATGCTCTCTCTTCAGTGAAACACAAGTTCAGATCTTTGCACCACAGACAGTGACATCAATATCAGACTTCATTTTTCTATATGCCAACTAAACAACTGATTACAGAAGTGTTTACTAAATAGTGGTCAGTTACTCGGGGCTTTTTGTTTGGTCAAGTGAGAAATAAACCCAATAAATAAAAATCTTGTAAATATTTTCAGATAACACTTAATCTAGCTTTGGTGTCACTGGAACATTTTATTGATATTGAATGCATTCAGGATCCAAAAATCAAACATTTAATTTGGGTTGATATGAAAATGTAAATGTTACTTAAGCAAGTCATCAACACATTTATCATATTTCCAGGGCTGCTAACACTTGAGGTGAACACAGATTTTTTTTTTTTTTTAGATATGTATTATACATTTAATGAATCACTAAATACATCTAGTAAAATAGTAAATACAATTAAAACTAGAACTAGTTTACATAAATCCATAGCTTTTAGTGTAATAATTTTAAACACCAAATTTCTTCAGTTTATAAAACATCTTTTTTCCTCTGTGTTTCTGATTTTCAGTGTAAATTACTTCATTTTATGGAATCACATTACAATATTAATTCACTCTGAGTGTTATAAATAGTGCAATACACAGGGAAATTATGATAAATGTTAACTTACTGTTTAGCTTAACTGTAGAATAAACCTCACCATAGATAATAGCTAATGATATTTTTATTGTATGCTGCAAACTAATTGCATAAAGTTGTTCCCTTTGAAACCTTGTAATGTAATGGACCCATCATATGGGGGGAAAAAAAATTAAAAAATCGTGTGTCTAAACAGCCTGAAAGTCATCTGTAAAAGTTATAATAATAACATTAAAAAATAAAACAAAAGAAAACACACTGTAACAGCCTAAACAAACTAATATTTTTTCATATTTTCTGTATTGATCACTGTTTTAATTTAAAGTTACCTTATCCATTCAAATGTGGTGATATTTTGAGTATACAACAGGTCTGGTGAGCTACACAACCTTGGTTTGAATTCAAATGGCTATTACCAAGTTTATGTATGAAATTTAACTTTTTTATCATTAAATTTAATTCACTTCACTTCACTTGTTTGACTCCTAATTCTGCCCTCACATTCTATGTTCAAGGTACTTTTGAAGATCACAAGAGTTAATATTTCACTGTTCATATGATACCAGTGATACCAGTGGAAAATTAAAAAAAAAAAAAAAAAAAAAGTGGAAAAAAATTAAAAATAAAATAAGAAAAGCTGGGTGCTAAGACATCTTCAATTTGCAGCTCTGTCAAAATTTGAGACCAAGCTTTGAATCTGTCTATGATACACAAGTTCCATGTACCTAAACAAGAGTACATTCACTGCGAAGAATTGGGTAATGTCACACCTGAGGGACTGTCTGAATAGGTTTTCCACAGATTGTGAAGTACAGCAATCTACAAGAGTAGTAAAGAAAGCTACATTTCTCCCTCTTCATAACCTTGCCACATCCCCTCTGTGTAAGGTTAAAATGCGAATATTGTTCTGGAAATCACCATGTATCAAACTACTAGAATGCATATAGTTGTTGGCCACTATAGGAAAAAATGTCAGAATGAACAAAGTTTTGACAGAATTTTCAGCGTGTAAACAAAAAAACAGAATAATTATGTTTGTTAGGATTTTCTTCTGCTTTCAAAGGGGAAATGTTCAGGCAGTGACGGTGCATGCCAAATATATGTATTTCTTATGCTTCATACATCACCAGGGTTATTCTAGCTGCCCTTAGAAAAACAGAGGATCTATTCATGCACATTCAACAGCCCCTTTGGGAAACACTGTTTCTCAAAGTGCCATTTCAGCTGTGTTCGGTATACAAGGTGTTTTACCAAAAAATGCAACACATTTTTGATGTCATATAAGTTACTGAGGTCTACACAGATTACATTTTGATCTGGAGAAAAGACAGTAGAAGAGCATGACCAAAGACTCTAAGCAGCATTTGAATGAAACAAACAAACAAACAAACAAACAAACAAAACAAAACAAAACAAAACGAAACAAAAAAAAGGCAAAAAACCAAAAATGTAAATTGTGGGAAACAAAGATAATGTAAGAGGAAGATAAATTAATAGAATGAACATACAGACATAAAACAGTAAACTGCGGCTACCTAAAAAGTGACACAAAAAAAAAAAAGGAAGAAATATAAGGATGCTTTGGGTTGTGAACTATGAAAGGAAATTTGTCTCCAATCCAGTTGTCCAAGAAAGAAAAAAGCAAGAGTAGTAAGGTATCAGAGACAATCATAGTTTCTGGGAGAAAACAAGAGATAAAAGAAATTTAAAAGTCTCTAACAGGGATGTACTATGAAAGTACTTCCAAAACTAATTTTTCCACTGACATATCTGTCTGGTTCTCTTATTTTATTTTTATTCTATTAAATCTGTTTCCATTTCAACCTATGAGTCTTTCTTCCCAGGGGGAAAGACGGTCAAGACAGAGAAACTGTTACTGTTAGTCTCTGCCCAGTGTTGAAGAGTAACAATATCCAAGAAAAGGAATAGTACCATCAGATCTAGTGGTGTTTCTGTCAAAGGCTGAAAATGACACTAATCTTTCACACAACACATCTAGCAGCAAAAGCAAACTGCAGAATAAATGGAAGATTGCTGTTTACTTCAGATGCTAGATTAACATTAAATTTAATAACTTGATTAAATTAATTTAATAATTGAATGCAATTGAGTTTAATGCAAAACAGTGTTAATTGTTAATTTATTACGGCTAGCTTTACCAAGAACTAATGTGTTTGGAATCATATCCTGCACAAAGATTTCTAAGGAGCTCTTGGGTACCAACCAGCCAAGCTAAGTACACGTTATGCAAGAGTGATCAGCTGAAACACTGGTGCGCAATGAAAGAGACCTTTTTTTGTGTCTTGACACTGAGGCATTAGAGAACAAGCGTATGTTTGAGCTTACTGCACTGCTTATCTCAACTATAGAACTATTTTTATTAATTTCATTGCCTTGGAAAACGGTTGGCATTCAATCTGACTGAGAGAACTAAGATATTTCTGAGCTGACTTCAACAATCTACTTTTTGACAGCTGGCTTGCAGTGAAGGAAGGTGAGTAATCAGTCACTCATTTGAAATAGAAGCTGTACATCTGAAACACATCTTGAACTTGTATTTCAGATATGTTTGGAGCTATCATATTAATATGTTAAGATTTTGCATAATCTTAGAGACACTTCTCAAATCTTGACTGGATGCTTAATTTTGTAAGATCGATTACATTGAAGAAGATGTATTTATAACATTTTCTTGCTGATAATGAAAGTATTTTCAGTTGCATCTTCTTGATAACATCTTTTCCTCTATACTTTGTGCATTTCAGCATTACCTTCCATGTGTTGTATTTACCTCAGGAGTTCAGGTTTTATCATTTTGAGGAACTGAGTGAATAACATTTCCTTGACAGTGTTTATACTACTGAAGCACCCAAATACTGCTGTTACCAATTATTCTAGTCTTTTCTGCAGACCATGGGCTCCAGACTCATTCTATAGGGCCAAAAACTGTGGGGTTTTTTGTTTATTTGTTTGTTGTTGTTCTGTTCTGTTCTGTTCTGTTTTGTTTTATTTTGTTTTGTTTTGTTTTGTTTTGTTTTAAACAAGTGCATTTTCAACAGACTGTCATTAGCTTAGAGTGAGCTATGTCTGCAGTGCAAAATACGGTTTGCCTGCAAATAGAAAATGTATGAAAAGTGCTTGTCTTTCCTGTGTGAATCTTTCCATATGTTTTAGCAACACAAGAAAAAATAAACTTTGTCTTTCCAAAAACACACCATACTGCTGGCACAATACGGCCAGGGCTGGCTTGTCTTTATTATTTTGAATTTTTTATCTAATAATTGTAAGACATACCTTAGATTATTTTATTTTTAAAAAACACTGTAAAAAAGCATACCTACAGGAAAAAATAAATAATAATGTCACTTTATATTTTTATATTCTACTTGATACATTTGACTCAAGCTAGTCATGCATAAGTGATCATAATAAAATTAGTGAGAGTTGTTTAAATTCTGTAATTGCCAACAAAAAGAATGTCTCCATGACAGGTGATACATTTTAGAAACCAGTGAGATCTTCATGAATGTTGTTGTCAGCATCCAAACTCAGAGTCATAAAATCACTTACTGTGTCACAAAAGTTGCTTCTTATGCCTTTAAAGTCACTATAATGACTTTTTATTAGATAGTATCCTCCAATTTCATTATTTTAGTCAAAATAAGTGGATTTACAAGTGTGTCTTTTTTTTTTCCACTACTTCTCACATATTAGTTGTAAATAAAAAATGTGAAAAAAATACAGCAGTGATTTTTAGTTAAGAGGCAATGTAGAACAGTATTTATCTCTTTTGTTTATTTGCTATAAGCTTGCTGTGTCAATTCTGTAAATCCTAGCAAAAAAGTGACAAGAAAAGAGATGTCTAGTTGTTTGCTCGTCCTGACAGATTCACTCTGCATCATGTGGAATGCCATAAGAGAGCAGAATTATTTCATACCTGATGTCATTTGAGTGTGCTCAGCCAGGACATGGTTCAGGAACTAATAATATAGACTACAGAATCCTTTTACAGCCAAAGGATGTTTAATCAGCATGTCCTAAGGCAGACATCAAAATAATTTTATAATTTGCTGTGTAAGCATCTGTTTCTTTACATTGACTGAATATAGAGCTCAGGGTGACTAATTAAGATATATGTAGGACTTTATAGATAAATGCTGTTAGGTGATATGACTACCAATCTGAGAGATGCCTAAGAACTGAAGAAAGCAGATTTATTGTCAAATGTGACAAAATTATTTCCTCAGAGATCTAGAAGAGATAGTGTAAAGTTTGTTGCTTGAAGCACCCACATATTTCTATTTGGGAAAAAGACTGCAAGGAAAGGTCCCACATATAAAGATTCAATGAGTATATGGGACACTGGTTGTCATTCCCTTTCTTTTTCTTAATCTATATCACCAAAAGGATTTTTGTTTAATTCTTTTAATTTTACTTATTTTCTTTTTTAAAATATTCTATTAAAAAAACATGTTAAATATATAAAATAGGAAATTTACAGGCACATTTTCAAAAGTTCAGTGTAACAGACTTGTAACACAAGCTGTTCTTTAGTTTACTGTAGTACTAAGTGTTATAGTATCATCATTATATATTCTCTGTACTTTTTTTTCTTTTTTTTCTGAGAATATCAAAACTTTATGTTACTATATCCTTTGTGGTCTTTGAAGAACTTCAGTTGCTTCAGGTGACAGGAGGAAACTTGATAGCTTTCAAATACGTATCTAGTCTTTTCCAATTTTTAAATCCACATCAGGTACATGCTTTGTCTGCATACTTTGCCTAAAGTAGTTTCGCATGAAAATCTGTAGAGCAATAGGAATAAGAATTTCCTCCCTAGTTTCAAAATAATGGTAAATAATGATACTCTATGAAGCATCAAACTAGAGCATCTAATGTTTCAATAATGCCCTGTTTGATGAAATAGAGAGCATTATTATTACTGCAGATTACATGAAACAGAGATGGACTGTTAGGATGCTGAAAGACAGATTCAAATTTAAAATTATTTTCATAAATTGGAGATATGGACTGGAAAATAGAAGGAAATTCAGTAGAGATGTGCATTTTCATAAATTTAGGGTAATTATCTATTCAAATAGTAGACTATTGTTAGGGAGTTAGCAGAAACATTGGGAGGCATCTATTAGGATTCATGAACAGTGAACATAAGGATTAAAACTTCCAACATTTGAAACATTACATTTTAAGAAAGATGTGAAGAGTGGACAATTCCCTCCCAATAAAAGTACAGGAATGATCTAGTACAACAAAACATGGAAAGAAATTGAATTATTTTCCCTAGAAAACTAAGGAAGGACACGATAAACTGTATTCACATTCATAGAAAGCTGACATGGTAAGGAAAGGAATAATTTATTTTTCAAGTGTAGGATTTCAGAAAAGAAGACAAAGACTGAAATTGCTTCAAGAAAGAGTTTGTTTGGACACAATGTTAAAAATTTTAATTCTCCTTCACATGTAGCTGGAATAACTTGAGATTACAGAAACAGGCTTGATTAATTTTGTGGTTATATGATATATGTGTGTTGTATTACTAATAATAAGAGTTTTCACTGAATGGATAAATTATTCTAGTGGACAAAGCTTTGCCATCAACCACCATTTCCTCCTGGAAGATTTTTTGTTTGGTTGGTTTGGTTTGGTTTGGTTTGTTTTTTTGTTTTACTGGGGGATGTATTTTCCAAACTATCAATCTTAGTAATTCAAAATTATTGAAATTATTGACAATTTTAAACGTTTTAGTTCTGTGTGCCAAAATTCAGATATTTAAAGGAAGCCTTAGTTTTTTCATTATGCTACGCATGTATTTCATAAAACTTCAAAAACATTAAGGCTTTCAAATTCGGCATCCAAAAGTTTGCATACCAAAATCACTATTGCAACAAGTAGCAGAATTCTGTAAAACTGCTGAGGGCAGACAATTCCAAAACACAGTTTTTCAGTTAATTTACTTTCTTGTTTAGGTTGTAAATTTAATCTGTATGTACCTATGGAAGCCGCAGAGTTTTCCTCAGTGAGGATCTTTAAAAGCAGTTTGAAGAAACTTCCATCAGCAGTGATGAATGGTCCAATGTTTGAAAGCTGAGTTTGTTGTCTTGGTTTGCTCTAATAAATCTATTTTATTTTCTTACTTACATAATAAACTCAGCAGTGCTCTTTGTCTTCTATGTTTTCCACTCATCTTTCTGTTTCAATGATTTTTGTTACTCAAATGTTTCTCCTCAATTTGTTACCTTGGTCATTGATGCTTTCTTTGTTGCTTGTATTTCGGGATTTTCTTTTCTATTGCTACCTTATCTTCTTTCCCTGACATCTTTCAGGTATTTTCCAAAACTGTTCTTCACACCTGGAATACTCTTTTACTTCACCCCAATTTTTTTTTTTTTCTCTTTCGTAGTCTTCCATAAGGCTCATTTGTATTCAATATTATAAAAAAAACACAACTAATCTGTAAGTTAACACCATAGAACTTTGTCTTTATATACTTAAACAGAAAAAAACCAGGACACTTTAAGCTCAAATATCTAATTCTTATAGTGAAACATGCATATTTTACATGCTCTCAGACATCTCTCAATTCCTCTTTTGCTACTGTACAAACTGATATATTGATTGAACGGGGATTACACACTTTTGGGTAGAGGGATCATAAAAGATCATGATCTGTCCTGTGTTCACTCATAGATTCTATTTTTTTCGTCAGCTCAGACAGCTATCACAGTAGGACAGAAACTAATTCAAATGGAGGCATGAGCACCTGCTAGTTAGTCTAGTGCAGCTAATTAGAACTGAGTCTCTCAGAAGCTTCAATTATAAAAAAAATACTAAAAACATAAGTGACTCAGAAAATCACTGGAGCTTACTTGGTACGTCTGATTCAGAAAATTCTTGGCACAGAAAATGCCAAATCCAACCTGTGTTTTAATTTTAGAATACAATTTGGGTTTAGATCAGAAAAGCCCATCTCAAAAATCACCCACAGAGTGCATACTACTGTGAATTCTCCACAACTACTCCCAGCCAACAAAGAAAGGAATAAAGCTAGAGTATTTTTTTTAGATTACTGAACTTTAATTTTTCACACCTCCTTCACATACAGCTGGGATGGCTTGAAGAGTTAGTAACAGGCTTGATTAATAGCTTGACTTTTTGATGCAGGAATTCATGCTATATAATTAGAGTTTTCACTGAAGTGAGTAAATTATTTCAAATTTTACGTAGATGGGGGAAACTTGCACTTCAAAGATTTCTCAGCAACAGCCATCTCCTATTGGGGCAGACATTTTCTAATTCAATAATATCAGTTTTTACAGTTCAAAGTAACAAGTCTTTTTTGATGCTTCAGTTTTATGTACCCAACTTGGGACACCTTAGACAGTCCTGATTTTCTGGTGTGCTAAGGCCCTATTTGTGAAAGATTTCCTAGGCAGGGCACCAAATGCTGAACACTAAAATCACAGAGGTGAAAATAATGGATGTCTTCAGCACTGTCAGTAGGGAACAAAGTGGATTTGATACACAGAACCACAGAGCAGTTGAGGTAGGAAGACATCTCTGGAGGACATCTGGTCCAACTCCCCTGCTCAAGCAGGACCACCTAGAGCTAGTTATGCAGGACCATGTCCAGACAGGTTTTGAATATCTCCAAGATGGAAGACTCCACAACCTCTCTGAACAACCTGTACTGGTGCTTAGTCATCCCCATAGGAAAAAAACTGTTTCCTGGCATTCAGAAAGAGCCTCCTGTGTTTCAGTTTTTGTCCATTACCTCTTTTCCTGTCACTAGGAATTACTGAAAAGAGTCTGCCTCCATCTTCTTCACACCCTTTTTACAAATATATTTACATACATTGATGAGATCCTCGCTAAGCCTTCTCCAGTCCCTGCCCTGTCAGCTTTTCCTCATATGCGAGCTGTTCAAGATCCTTTTTCATGTTGGTGGACCTTCAGTGGTCTCTCTCCAATATGTCCATGTTTCTCTTGTACTGAGAAGCCCAGGACTGATAACAACACCCAAGTTGTGGCCTCACCAGTGCTTAGTAGAGAATATTAATCACACCAGAACAGACAGATATTTCTTGAAGGAACTTTGGTCATTGGGAAGGACCCATGCTGGAACAGGGTAAAAATGTGAGGAGGAAAGAGCAGCAGAGAGAACTGACCAGAGTTCATTTATGAACGGACCACAGCCCTCTGTTCCCCACGCATTTTGCACCACCTTTTAGGGGCAAGGGAAGAGGAGTTGAGAAAGAAAGACTGAAGTTGAGCTTGAGGGAAAAAGGAGGTGGGGGGGAAAGTGTTTTAGTTTGCCCTTGTTTCTCACTGTTTTAAATGGTAATAAATAATTTTCCCCAAGTGGAATCTGTTTTGCTAGTGATGGTAACTGGGATTTGATCTCTCCATCTTTGTCTCAACCCATGAGCTTTTTTATTGTATTTTTTTCCTTTGAGGGTGAGTGAGATAACAGCTTGCTGTACTTATGGTAACTGGACAAGGTGAACTCAGTACATGTCTATATAATGATTAGTCCCTATTTATGCTTAGGAAAAATTTATTTACTAAAACATGTAAATAATTACTCACTTTAAAATACTTGGCTTTCATATATTCCATGTATTAAGGCTAGGGAAACTATAGACTATATTGGGCAGCTAAGTAGCAGGCAAGTAAGAGAAATGATCATTTTTAATGTTCGTACAAGGTTAGCTAGCCATAAATCACAGTGATGTCATATTCCCATCTTCACTGAGTTCAGTCACAAATACTTTTCTTGATACTTATTGCCAATTACTTTTAATCAATTATGGTGAAGCCCAAAGGCAAAATGTGTCACTAGGAATAATTAGTGAGAAGAAAAATAGAAAGAGACTTCTCATGGGAAGAAATGCCTCTAGAAGAAATCCCTTTTCTGATATTGAGATTATGTTTGGTAGGTCGTACTCCAAAGGTACAATATGCAAAATTTGTATCTACCTAGGCAGTATTCTGACAGGGGGATTCATGATCCACCATGAATTCATTCAGCACCTCAAATACTGTGTTCAGTTTTAGGCCTCTCACTACAAGAAAGACATTGAGGTACTACAGCGTGTCCAAAGAAAGGAAACAAAGCTAGTGAACGGTCTAGAGCACAAGTCTTAAGAGGAGCTTCTGAGTGATGTGGCACTTCTTATCCTGGAGAAAAGGAGACTGAGGGGAGATTTCTCCCAGCTAGAAAGTGATAGGATGAGAGAAAATGGCATCAATTTGCACCCAGAAATGTTTAGATTGGACATTAGGAAAAATGTATTCTCCAAAAGAGTGGTCAGGCATTGGAATGGGCTGCCCAGGGAAGTGGTTGAATTACTATCCCTGAAGGTATTTAAAAGATGTGTAGGTGGGGTGCTTAGGGAAGTAGTTTGCTGGTGGATTTGGCAATGTTAGGTTTATGGTTGAGCTCGATGATCTTAAGGGTCTTCTCCATCCTAAATGATTCTATGATTCTATGATCTTACATGTTCACTGACAAATCAGTGTTGAGGCAACTATTCTCAGGTTCATATTCTCAAAAGTACGCAAAGGAGTGAACACTTTTTAAAATTAACCCATAAGACATGTACTGTATAATATCACATTCATTGATTCTATGAAGAACTAAATCCCTAACAGAAGGATGGCAACAAACCTAGAAATTATTTTGGCAGATTGACAAACCCTAAAGAAGTTACTGCTTACAGAGTTATCCTTTAAAGACGGGAAAAAAATACACTTTTATTTTACTTTTATATCTTGTAGCAACTCTTCATAATGTTTAATTTAGTTTTTACATTGATATAATCTTATTGATTAAGCAGATGCTTTGTTTGAATGACAAAGTTTCCATAGAGATTGCAGGACAGGAACACTTATTTCTGAGACGCCACACATCTGACACAATTTATGAGATTTCTATGGATGGATAGCACACTTCATGCCATGCCACATGGAACAGGTTGAAGACCAGTGATTTAACTAGCAAACTTATGAAGAGGAGAGGAGGAATATCAAACTTCTCACTTATGGTATCTTTTCCTCTCATTTTTATAGCATAAAGATTTTAAGACTGGTGTTAACAGAAAATACTGTTTATCTGTTTGAAACCCTTGCTTGGAACACAATACAGAAAATAAGCCATTTGGGATATATTTTAAACTAGTTTCTATTCATAAAACTTCAAGTATTTACTCCTTTAAAGGGATAAATCCTGACTCCCGCATACAGCTAAAGGAAATAATCTGTACACAGAAAGGTTTAATCAGAAGAGCTACCCCCTAAGATGTAGGCTGTCAGTGAAAACTGTCTATCAAAAATCTTTCCTCAGGAGGGCTCTAAAACTGGAGAAGGGGGTCGTGGATTCTCCTGGTCATGCCCTCAAATCTTCAGCAAAAGTATTCTCTGGTCCAGGCACTGCTGCAATGCTTTGATGAGGTACAGTGCACCACAGAAGAATCATGGCATACTCTTGATAACAGAGTTTTAATAGTTCCACTGTCTCTCAGGCTTTCCAGACGTTAAGTAATCTTTTTTTTTTTTTTTTCATATTTATCTGTTTTAATAATGAAGGAATATATGAAAGAGAAAAATAAATTCTGGTTATATGTGCATAGAACACACATGATTATTCTCAAAGTCTCATCAAAGTGAAATAAGAGTCTTAGAAAACTGATCTCTGAGAAGTAAAGGAATTTGACCTGTGATTTAGATTTTAAAATACAGGGTTATAGCATATATTCAATTTATTTCAGAAAAACAAACAAACAAGCAAACAAAAAAACTATGCAACCTTAAAGTGATATAATAGTGATGAAGTAAGGGAGTTATTCTACAAATATAGTTTTTTATAGAGAACTAGAGAACTAGAGAACTCGATAACTGATCTTACAGAGTGTAATCACCTTAGTACATATTTATATCTCTCTACATCTACACACGTATTTAAATGATAGTGAATTGCAGCAGACAATCCCAACTGGAAGGCCTGACATGAGCCCTTTTGCTCTTAGTGTGATTGGATGTCTTGATGCTGAGCTGCTAGCAGGAAAGACACAGGGGTGTACAGAGAAAACAAAGCAGATAATGGAAAGCACTAAAACATGTTTTTTGTTTGGTTGGGCATTTGTTTGGTTGTTTCCTTGCTCTCTGGGTTTTGTTTGTTTGCTTTCTTGTTTTCTGGGGCATTGTCTGATAGTCAGAATTTATAACTAGTTCTGGAAGAGAAAAGTTATGAATTACAAGAATGAAAATTACAGATTTTGTAAAACCAGAGGTTTCTTTTTCCTTAACACAGTTCTCTGCAGCTTTTACAAACTTTTTAATAAAGCCATTTTTTTCTAAAGACAAAAACTATCTGATTTTTATCAGACTGCACATATGGTGACTTTTTTGTATTATTTTATTATTTTTTTATTTATTTACTTTTAACAGTTAGAGAAACATTAATATACTGGATTTTCTCTGGAAGTCAGATTTGTTCCAGATGAAATAGAGTCCTAACACTTTTAGATTTGAAATGCTGACACAAATGCAGATCCGTGAAAGAGAACACACCTCTACTTACTGTAACCCTCTGTTTTTAATCCTGTCTTTTAGAGTATAAAGGCTTCCAGCATTTACAGAAAGATAAAATAGATCATAATTTTGTGGGAAGTTATTTACTCACTTCCAGAAGACAGTAAGTAGATAGTATTTACTTTCTCATTTATTCTATAATAAAACTCCTTTAAATATAATTTTATTTTATTTTATTGAAGTTTATAAATATAGGTTACACTGATGACCTTTACTTACTCACATGTTTATATATGTGCAATCCTTTTTTTCTTTCCTCTTCTTTCTTGCATGCACTTTATCGGACCAAGCATTGTGAGATGAGATGTCTCAGTGCACTGCCAGGAACAGTCATTCTTTCATTATTTTCTCCAAAGAGACGTTGTTCCTCATAATGAAAGGGAAAATGAGAACTGAAGACTAATAAGCTTTTATGAAAAGAAATTTTTTTAAAGCTTCTAAGACAGGTAAACTTAATAAATGTAATAAAATACTGTACTATTTTACTTGCTGTGCTTTTATCTAATCTTATAATACAAGATATTTTTATCACTTTGATGGGTGTAAGGAACTGTACTTAGTGACTAGAGGTGTTACACAATGATACTTGGAGTATGTTGTAATCAACAAAATAATCCTTCTGGTTTGTAGCCTTCCTTTGAAGGCCTGTCACAGCACGAGGACATTTTGTCTATTCCATCTTAATACTATTTTCTCCTGGCTTTCATCTCTCCTGTAAACCACAAAACAAAATGGTAAATGGCTTAACCAAATGGACATAAATGTTAGTACCATTATTTTCCCTTTGAGGGCTAAACTATCACAGCAGGGATACTGAATGAAGCACAGTGATGTAACAACATGCGTAGCTGTACACAGAAAAGGGGACTGTGAAAAGGATATGGGAAAGCATCGTGACAAATATCAAGATAATAAGGGGAACAGAATATGAAAAGTTGGCTGGTATTCTGTTCTGATCAGAGCTGTACCATGTTTTAACTGTCAGCAGCAAAACTTGACCTGAACAGACTTCAAAGGAAACAAAACCCCACAAAGGACATAAAGAATTATCCAAAGGTTGCAATTTATTTGTTTTCTGGGGCAGTCTATGTTGAACAACTTTTTTTTTTTTTTTTAAACAAACCCATACTCATAGTGAATAGATCTACTAATACACAGTAAATTGTGAATTCACCTTTAGATTATGAGCATGTTGGTAATTCCCTCGGAAACTAATCTAATGGTTATGAAGTAAAAGAACTATTGTTTGATGCTTTGTTTAACAAGAACATCAATTAGAACTTGTTCAATACTGATATTTTGGATAACTAGATGTGCTTGTACTATACAATGATGGGTAGAGTACATTCAATAATGGCACTGTTTTATATTGTTTTGTAATAATATTTTTTTCTTCATGGAGAAGAAAAATATAATGTTCTGGGGTTTTATTTTCTCACTGGAGGGGACACATTTATTCTGTTACTAGTGTGTTGCTTATACAAGCTCTTTGACAAAATGTAGCTATGCATGTTTTTGAGGAAAGAAGGAAAACAAAACCCAACAACTGGTCAATAATGTGTAGCATTGTGTAACGTCAAAGATTAGATTAAAAAAACCACACTAGTTTCAGTTGAAACTGCAAAATAAATCCACTTTAATCTGAGAGTTTGCTTTCATGAACATGCTTAAGTCATAGGCCTTTTGAAAAGCTGTGTTTGACATTTCCACAAAAGGAAGCCAAATTGTAAAGGGCAGACAAGGTCTACCAATGCCAGACTCCAAATATGTATAGAAACTGCTCTTGTGTGTATAGTCTTTAAACTGCTTTGTAATTCCAGTTGAATTCAGCAAATTCAGTTTTCTTAAGCTGGATTTCCCTGATCCTGCCCAAAACCCAAATTCACAGAGCTGGAGGAAGAAATGATTATGTTGGTCAGTTCCTTATGTCCAACAGCTCAGACTGTGTCCAGAGTATACTACAAGATGTTAGTTAAAGGGCTTTTCTGGAGGTATGTGGCAATAAAAGCCATTTTTTGCCCCTAATTCAGCAGAAGAGTTTGTTAAAGTTTTTGAATTCTCAATCTGTAGGAAAGTTGTCTCACTACAATAGTACAGGACATTTTGAAATACTTTTGCCTCACTTCATATATTATAAACACTGAAATAGTAATTTACCCAGAGTGCAAGCACATAGGAATAATTCTTTAGGTTGAAGGCTCAGCTGCTAAACCAAAAGACAAAAAAAAAAAAAAAACAAAAAAAACAAACAACAAACAAACCAGCACTGACTGTCTCTGCAAATTGTATTTGCCAATTTATAAAAAAAAGTGAAAGAGTCTCAATAGAAATCACAAAATTGCTACATTTTCCGTTAGTCACTTTTTTCTTCCCTCATCAAAAGTCCATATACTCAATATGAATACATGGTTTTGGTTAGAAATGTAAATTTATAATAGGATGAAGACTTGATCTGAAGTTGTCTGCAGGTAAATCTGTATTCCAAGTAAGTAAGAACAAAAATACAATTTTCCTTTCCTCCCATAATTAACCCTAAATAACCAGTATGTGTGATACGCAAAATTTCATGTGGAGAGTTACTTATTTTTGACTTGTACAGAAAAGAATGAAAATACTAAATTTATTTATCAGATGTTATTTTCTGTTTTCAGCTATTCATCTAAAAGATTGGTTACTCTTTCAAACTTACCTACCGTTAGGAGATATTGGTTAAAACCAATATTCTTTACCTGTACTGAGTAATGATCATATTTAACTGTATGATTTTTGTATGCCAAATAATAAGATGGCGTTTTGTGTTTTGGACTAATTTGTCACACACAGTCTTTCAATTGCAGTAAGTTAGTACATTCCCCACCATGCCTTTTTACACAACCTCATTCAGTTTCTGATCCCCAGTTCCATTTCCCTTGTGAACCCCCAAATTGTTTTTTAGTTAATTGTGAACTATCATACCACATTTCTCACAGTAACTTCCCTCCTGTGCATTGCCTTACAACTCTCTGCATAAAAGTTTACTTGATCTATCCTCTGCTCTCTGCATATAAATCAAATTTATCTGCATGTTTTCTGTGTTTAAGAAGGCTTATGTGTGCAGGAAATTTAGGGTACTAAACAGGCAATTGGATTTTTCTGGCATGCAATCTTCTAGTCTGCATCTACAAATGCTCACAGATTATTGTGGTAACAAATATTCCAGACTCAATTAAAAGTAATCTATTAAAAACATTTTTCTTGGTTATAGACGTAATAACATATTTTATGTGTATTGTTTGAAGAATCGGAAGCTACTTACTGCTCATAATAGTTACATATATTGTAGAGTTCTGACTTTAAGTATAGGATATACTGCAAATAAAAAGTATGGGAAACAGCACAAGGTAGGAAACACGGGGTTTTTAACACCTAGTGTTGTAGCTCAAGAAAAACTGATTATAGGTCAGAACAAAATCTGTGATTCTGATCATCCAAATATTCAGTACTGACAACTCCTGCTAAAGGTGCTGTGGGAGTCTTGTATTCTGAAAGACTATAAGATGACTCCTTTCATTTGCCTTTATTTCTTTACTGTCTTTAACTGCCTTTATAACATTAAACATATTCAAATTGGAAGCAGTAAGACACAGGAAATAAACAATCAGGCACACCATGTAGAAATTCCCCACATTCACACCATACATTATGTACTTTAGCTGAAGGATTACTTCTTTCTGTCATTCTTAACACTATTAACTAAACTTTCCTAAAAGTAATTAGACTTCCATGGAGACCAACAAAGCTGATCTATGTCTGTCTACCTTAACAACTGAGAACTAATGCTAAAGGCTCCTCAAAGAAACAAGAAGAGAAAAAAAAATAGCATTCACTCTTTTGATTCAGGAGATTGTTCGGTAGAATACTGTCACTATTCATAGCTACAGAGATGTACAAGACATGATATTCACTTAAAAGCCATCAATGGGTAAAAAAACAGTACTTAAAAGCTATTGAGGAATCATTATCAGTCAGAAATCAGTAAAGAGCAGTGATGTATTTGGCCTTCCTCAGAACAGACTTGAGATGCCTGCTGCAGTGTCTGCTCAGCTACCATGGAATAACAAGAAAGATTTCCAGTGGGCTGGCAGTGGGTTCAAACTTCAGTGGCAGCATTTTTCATTTCTTTCTGTGGTGAGTTTTAGCATCAGCATGATGAAAAGAGGCTGCCTAGTCTCATTCTTTGATGTTGATTTTTAAATAATCTTCTAGAAGGTTGGAGCTGTGTATGTGATCCACCTCAAGAAACTGTATCTTAGTTTCTCCTTTCCTCAGTAAGTTCAATGCTCAAGTGTGGAAGGAGACACCCCATGGATATTGTGGAAGGGATTGCCATGATGAGGCTTGGCAGAAGCTGCATGCCAAAATACTCAGTCTGCACAAAACAATGGCGTATTTGAAGTGTTCTCTGAAAGGATATTAGATGTTTAAGTTACCTAATAGTGACTGCAATGATCATGCCACTGCTGGTACTTTTCTCTGTATTGACAGCTTTATCTTAATAATAACCTTAAGAGAAGTTAAATGACATTAATAATTCAGCTTAATTTCCTTTTATTAAACGTGTGTAAAAGTTTATCTTTACAGAATGTCATGAGCATAAAGTAATTAGTGCTTATGAGAAGATTGGATGCTGGTTTAAGTACCATCAATAACTCAAAAATTTGCTTAATAGAATTCTCATTATTCTGAAGTTTATCGTACTATTCCATCATTGTCTTGAATGTCTCCTGCTTAAATTGGAATGTGCAGTTTATGAACAAATTAATATTTTCCTTGAAGATTTTTTTTTTATAAATTATTTTCACCAAACATTCTGACCTCACACTCTGTGTTGTCTCATGGTAGTCTACAGGATTAAAAAGATGTAAATGATGCAAAACTTGACATAAACAGCCAAAATAATTTTCGCTTTCCCGTGAATGCAAAATCTCACTGAAATCAGTAAGAATTACATTGATATTATATGAATAATGGAGAGCACATTTTGTTCAGCTATTTAACTAGACTATTAGCCTCACAACAGTAAGACAGGAAAAAATGTGGGAATTGTTATTCTGCAAATTACAGTTTATTCTCTGATATTCCTGTACACTAGCCATGAAAGGGAATATGTTCCTTCCCTGTCAGCCATCCTGTCAGCTGGTACAAAATGACATATGCAATGAGGTGAGTTGGGCTCTACTGAGATTATTTTCCTTCCTCTTCTCATTTCTTGTTCATTTTGTCCAAAAAAGGTGCATTGCAGCTTATGCTTTCCCCATCTCACATGTTCAGTTATTTGAACAACTTATAAAGATCAAAGGTATCTTAAATCAGGTAGCTATTGTCATGCAATCTTGCACCAGAAATATTAATGAGCAAAAAATGTTTCAGCTAATGGAAAAAAAAAAGGTCAAAATAAATGATAGGGATAAACTATACTTGGTATATCAGCATAAAGATACCTGCTGTTTGAGTTATAGCAAATCCATACATGGTAGGGTAATGATAGCAGTGCTAGCTGCTGTCAATTTATTGCATCAACATTCATCACATAAAGTTATTAAATATACATCTATTATTTGATGTATTAGAAATGAAGTCATTGTAACAGAATTTTGTCACAAGATCAATAACTCAGAAAATAAATGTCTTGGCTTCACCTCAGTGTTTACAGTGTTTGGTAGCAGGAGACCATTATCCTTTGACAACGTTCTATAGTCTAGCAATATCTTTTAATTTTAAGATCAAGTACAGTATATGACCTTTAGTTCTTATATTACTTATAGATTTTTGCATTAAATTTACTATGAGAAGATACAATGAAACACCATTTGTTTTGGTCCTTCTTTATTTTATTGCAAACCTGACTGATCACACACTTGCATTAAATTGTTTCATGCTCCTGGCTTATCTCTTTTGCACTGAAAATGCAACACAGAACAAATGCAATAACATCTATTTATTATTTTTTTTAAATACATTTATTAAATGTATAACAAGCCCACTGCACCTCTTCAGCTCATATGTAGAATGCGTGCAGGAGGTAGTGACATGAGAAGTTCTTTGGATTTAGTGAAGTATCAGTATAACTCCTTTGGTTACTGAACTTTCCTTGTTGATTTACTCTGTCATAGATGAGAGAGAACTGCATATCTGGATATTTGTCATGGCCACAGCTTTTGGATAAAGTGTATGCCTTTTAGATTATTTGGATTTTTTTTTTCCTTATGTGTTTTTAAATTACTTGAAATAATTACATATACCCATACTAGAAATGAAGAACATGATGTACAGTAAACTAATGGCCATTTGATTTTTTTATCACAATATCTGTTATCAAAGGTCAACACTAACATTAATTTCTGTTGACTGCTGATAAAAGAAGTGACAAAATCTCAAAAATTTCATTTCTGCTTGGGAAAAACTCCAGTGACTGGTGAGTGTTCGGTTTGCCCTGTTCTGAAGAACAGATTTCAATAACAGGACAGAAACCTAAACTTAAATGCTTCAGCTTCTGAATACGGTACTACCACTCTCTCTTAGGAGAGGGAGGATAAATTCAAACGTAGAAACAGTTTTTCAGTGACTCCTCCTTTCTCTTTTCTATGCAACCTGGACAAACCAAAATGGAATTCTGGAACTGCAGTACACCACTCAGTACACCACTCAGTAGTCCAGATGATGTCTTATTCATGTTTCTTTGAATGTTATTCATGCCTACTTTCCTTTACTGGAAGCATAACACCTGATGCAACTGTATACAGTATTTGTTCCAGTAAAGTTGCATCTTGTAGTTCTTGTCATTTACCAAAGTGATGACAAGAGCAGACCGACCTTAGACTTTTTTTTTTTTTTTTTTTGGTGCTAAATTGAATACTGATTCTGCTAGTCCATATTTGAGATCATATAGAAATTTCTGTATGATGTATTGATAAATTTCTATTATGGAAGCATCTCTCACTTTGTCCTGTAAACAAAATTTCTGTAAAATAGTCTTACATTTATTTCCAGTATTAATAACAAAATTGAGACTGATTGCCCATTACCAAGTCTTCCTAATTTGATCTACACAATATAATCCACTGATGTCTTCACTTTAAGCTAGTTCACCTAGCTTCCAAAGCTTATGCTCATGTTAGTTTCACAAATTAAACTGATAATTTCTCAGTAGAAACCATAAAAAAAAGTTTTATAGGAACAGTTGTATGAGGTCTATTAGGTTTTCTTTCTAAAAAAAAAATACTCACTTTTAAAAATAAAAGGTATAAGGTTTCCTCTGTTAAATTCCTTATATAAGATTACTATTTTATTTTTTTTTCTTTCCCCCCCATATTGCAACTTCGCTTAGTCTTAGTATCCTTACTAAGTCTAGAAAGCAGTGATTTGGAAAGCAAGAAAGAGAAAAAGTAGCTGGACACAAAAAGATCAAAAAAAATCAAAGGAGAGGAAACACTGAAATATGTTTAAAAATAAACAAAAAATAATTCTTCCTTAAAGAAGCTCATGATTTTTGGATATGCCAGAACTCCTGAGCTAATTGAACCTATATATAAAGAACATAGTTACTAGGAAATTGTACAGTTAAGCTGTAGTTTAAAACATCTTGCAACAGAAGATTTATAGTTTATAATATTTATGTAAAGATTTTTGGAATGAAATCCTGGTTCTATTTGTCTTTGGAGAACATGAATATCTGTAAAGATATCTGTACATACTTATATACAAAAAGATATATTTATATCACTTTCATTAAAAAAATCAAAACTGTTCTGAAGGTTTACTTAAAGAAAACTTAAAGAAAAGCCAACAAAGTATTATGACTAGACATTCTTTAAACTCTAATTTCAATGTAAATGCTGCCATTTTCATAAAGTATATGTGACTACCATATTTTAAGAGCAGGCAGCATTTTATTAGCATTTTAGAAGAGATATAAAAATGATTTTTTTAGATCATCTTGGTCAATCAGATGCAGAATGGTTCCTTGGTGTGATTCATACCTGTGAAATGGAACTCAATGGAAAATCTGAAATAACACTAAACTAAGATTAAGGTTACCCAGGTATGAAATATACTATATTTGTTTTATCTGATTATATTTGGTAATATTTTATAAATGTTCTTAGTCTGTGTTGATGAGTCCAGTCTAAGCTGTAGTTCATGTGCAGGATATAGCTCTGAACAGAGAGATATTCCAGGCACCATTTACTCTTTTCTTGTTAATATATAGGAGAATTTATAGGCAAAGAAAGAAAAAGTTTATGTATCCTTAGACTCTTGTCTTTGAATGGCTATGTATATTTCCTTTCATAACTTATAATGAGCTTCTAAAATAAATAACTTAGATATTAATCTTGGATCCCCAAATTAAAGCACTTTAATCACTCAGCGGTTACTATATTTATTAATATTTATGTTTTAAACCATTTTACTGTGACTACAGTTCATAGGAAATAAACACAATAAATAAATAAAAACATTATTGACTAATCAAAAGCCAAGATGAATCTCTAGTATGCCTTGATGTCATTGTTACTATGCTGATTTAAGCTAATTAAGGATTTATTCATATGCTGGGTAAAATTCTGTGATCACCGTTTTAGTGGACATTGCGATAGATACCTTTATTTTTCCCTGGTTTTCAATGTCTGCTAGTCTTATTTTATTGAACCTTGAGTAGCTTCAGACTTATTCCTAGTGAGGTAACTGCCAAAATGTTTAAAATATATTAGTGAAGGAAAGCTCATCAAATAGTATTTCAAACAACCTAATTTTTCATCTTTTTAATTGAAAGAATTCATAGAATATAGAGGTTTATGTTGTGTGTCTGTCTCCTCCTTTTTTTTTAGCACTACTACAGACTTAAGACAAAGTTACTTGCGCATTCTGTCAATAAAATTCATGAAAGTTTGTTCAGTTGCATCTAATGAAATTACTGATGTCAGCAAGGTAGACAGAAAATAACAGGAATGAAAGTAGAGCAGCACATTATGTCTGGTAGTTGTATCATTTACTGTACCAAAACTGTTTCTGTATTGACCCAAAAGAGCATTTGTGTGCTATTTATAAATTCTGGGAAAATAGTACAAGACTTGTTAATTCAGAACAGTATGACATTCTCAGCCTGGTATATACTTCAAGTATGTGTTTGCCTCTAAATCTGAACAGAAAACTGGTTGCAGTGTTTTTTTTCAACTGGAAGAAGTGTCTCAACCTATCAGCAATAATACAATTTCTGGCTCTTAGAAAGGGACACTACAAGGCAAAACTGGTAAATTTGAGCTAGCTCTTGATAGCTCCCATTTCAACAACTAAATAATTGATTTTTCAACAGTTCAGTTCTAATTAGGAATCTACAGGGGTAAATTTTGAAAATCTGTCCACTTTTTATGATAATGAAGTTGGAGCTGAATCTATTTTTTTTGTTAACATTTTCAAGCACAGCTACACAGAAACATGAAGAATCACTTGTGAAGCCTCCTGGGCTTTTTTTCATTGTAGAGGATTCCTCTATACCCAGTAAAACTACATGGTAAATGTAAAAAAAAAAAAAAAAAAAAAAAAAACAAAACAAAAAAAACCCCAAAACAAAACAAAACAAAAGTTCATATCTTATAGTCAATAATTAGTTATTAAGTAGTATTTATCAAAAATCTCTAAGAAAGCAGTAGGTATCATTGTCCATAGTGCCAAAATAAAACGTTGATGGAAGTGATAAAAAATCATTTATGGTGATGAATACACTGCAGAGTGCAACACAACACTAGCTCTCGGCAAGCTTGAACCTCTATCTGAAGTGATGCACTGTCAAGCAGAGAGATGCTAGCTCAGATCCTGAAACAGGCTGATGTGTCAGTCTTATACAGCATCATAAAAAATTATCCCAAAGGTAGGAGGAATTAGCTTGTTGCATCTCTGCTAAAATGACTATACTGATTACAAGACTACAGGTGATTCTTTCCCTGATAGGTTGGGAAATCTCTGCACCACTCTTGCAGTACAGTCACAGGATTTACCCTAAGGCCAGCATGCATCAGAAAAAAAACTGAACCATTGCAAAAATAATACTTCTCTTTCAGAATCCAGCACAATTTATGATTATTAATACCATATAACATGGTAAAATAGTTAATATCACTCAGTGGCAACATACAAAGTTTCTGGAAAAAACAAAAATACATCACAACCTGCAGGTTTTGTTCTCTTGATAATGCTTAAGCTTAGATGGAATGAACTAATCACATAATTGCTCTCACATTATACAGTTGTTCCCACATAAAGTAGTTGGCACTCAACTAACTAATTAGGTGTGATTACAAATGTAGTATTTTTGAATGCTTAAAAAAAGAAATCTTCCCATAAATCTTAGGAAGTGAAAGGCAATATGACTGTAGCAAAGAACGTAACATAAGAAACATTCGTGACAAGCAACAAGCCTAGAAGATGATGTTTGGATTCCAGGATAGAGTCGTGTAAGCGATGGATTGTTTTAAAATCCAGTGCTTAGGCTGAACCAAAGACCTGTAAAATAAAGAAACTGGCCAAGAGAACTGAAATACAAATATGTCAGGTTTCTTGACCATATAGAAACAGGAAGAAATGTAAAAATATGTATTTTAAACATCTCCTCTTACTCAATATTAAATTGTCTGTTTAATTCTTGTGGACTACTTAACTTTTTTTTTTTTTCAGTTTTGTATCTTTTTTGCTCACATGTAGATGCATCTGAAAGTGAAAAATATTCAAGGTAAACAAAACAATGAATTTTGCATGAGGTAAATAAAATAGAATATCTACAACCATTCTTATAAAATTGTGGAAAGTGCAAGCATGTTTTGGATTGCTGAACTCCAATACCTCCAACATTTTGACTGAAACTATTCATTGAATTATAATCAAATACAGTGGTAGTTACTATCCCTAATTCATTCCACATAGTGAGCTGAAGAAAATGCAACTTCCTAACAGTAGTAATACAGAGATCAAAATGCTACTGATCATTCACACACCTATTCTGCAGGCTTTAATATGATACAGTAACACTGTCTCTTTGATTCATTCCATGTTTTCATCCATAGAATTGCAGGCTACTCATACAAAAAAAATCTCTTTCAATAAAGTGCACTTGTGAATGAAAAGTGTGGAGTTTACATATTTCTTGTAAATATTTGCATAAATTGTAGCAGATGACCACGTTGTTTCAGAAGGAACTCATAAGTACTACCTTTAGTTACCTGCATACCTATTACTAATAGCTATTGAATGGAACTCTGTTAAGGTTTACTCGGCATCAAAATATCACGATCTTACTAACACCTTTCTACACTTTTGTAAGCATTCCAAAATCCATGAAACTCAGGAAAGAATAACAAAAAGAAATAAGAAATGCAGACATAAAACCTCAAATATTATGACTTTTAAAATTTTCTTTTAGTGAGTACTACACAGAAAAATATACGTACTCGCAAATATACTAATATTTCAATCCTAAGGAGTATGACACAGTCATGGGGAGAATGGTGGATAACTTTAATGTGAACACTTCCCAATGTATACCATAGTTGGCCATGGCTATAAGAAAACACATTAGGTTAATGCGTGTTGGGTTTTTTTGGTGGGTTTTTTTTTTGTTTGTTTGTTTTTTTGTTTGTTTGTTTGTTTTTGTTTTGTTTTGTTTTGTTTTTTTGTTTTGTTTTGTTTTTTTTTTTTATCTTTTCCCTGCCTAATTTTCACAAAGAAAACTCCTTTAAAACTGTGGGGTTTTTTGGTGTGTGTGGTTTCTTTTTGTTTTTCTTTTTCTTTTTCTTTTTCTTTTTTTTTTTTTTTTTTTTGGTAATGGTATAGTATAGAAAAGGATTAGATTATACATAGTTTGCAAAACAGTGAATTGGTTTTTTTTGTTTACTTAGAGACTTTGGTTGCTAAGAAATTTCTACTATAATTAAGCTATTGAAAGTATTTCGTAGATCTTAATATTTCTAGTGAAACAAAGGTCTTCTTAAGTGTTTCTGTGGTAAATGTTCACTCTGGGATTTTCATTCTCTGGACAACTCCAACTCCCACAGACATAGAGGCACACAGTTCGTGAAACTGAGCTTGTGAAAGTTCATTTTTTGGAGGAATTCATGCAACTGATGTTTCTGAAGCTGTCTTAGAAGACCACAGAGACAAATTTATAAAGTGAGTGACAACTGAGGAGAGAAGAAGGTGCTTCGTTATCTAGTGAAACTTCTTGCATAACAGGACCAGCACAGATTCCAGAATCAGTCCTTTTTCAAACCCAGCACACTTTTTTTCCTCTTTTTTTTTTCTTTTTTTTTTTCCTTTTCTTTTTTTTTTTTTTTTTTTCTTTCCCTAAGGAAGGGACAAACAATCAATGGCCATTTTTCTTCTTATTTTATCTTTATCTATTATTTTGGAAAATCCTCACCTCTCTTGTCAAGTGGATCCCACCTCTTTTAAGCAGTCCTTGATCATCCCAGAGGCGTCCATGGTTGTAAAACCAACCAGTGTTATCAACACTAGTCCAACAAACAGATGTTAACCCACAGGATCTGTTCACTCCTTTTCCAGCCTTTCCACCTTTCCACCTCACTGCCAGAATCAAAGAAAAAGCCAAAAACATATGTTCCCTATGTCCTTGACATGTGGTAGAAAGAAAGAAGACAGGGAAGAATTCAGCTTTCTACAGGAAGCATAAGCACTGGATTTAAAGTTTATTGTCTGTAAAGTCGATGCATTCTTCATTTTGTATATAAAGCAGTGTCCATCCTGAGATATGGAAGCAGAAAACTAATTCACAGTACCACAGTATCACAGTATGTTTGGGATTGGAAGTGACCTCAAAAGATCATCTAGTTCTTCAGTTTTCAGCAGGGATAGTCTCATCCTCTTCTTGCCTGATAACCTGATATTGTTTTAGAGCTCCTTCATTGCTTGTGACTCTCACATCCACCTGGGATACTTTACAGCCTCTCGGCCAGGCCCACATCTTCAGTCCTCCCCAGAACGAAAAGGGCTTAAAATAAAGTTTGCAGTTCTGAGTGAGTACTCTAATGAGGAGGCTATTATGCAAAAAATGGGTCTCTGTCTCCCTGTAAAGGATCTGCAGAAGCAAGCTTGTCAGTTTCTGTATCTACAAATTAGGCAAAATTGGAAAGTAGACACTGTGATCTGATTATGTACTCATTTAATAATTGATTCTACCCAGGCTGAATCTTTAGGACTCATCTCTATCTTAGATGGACTAGATCTTAGCCCAGTTCTTCCTATGTGTCAACTGTTTCCCAGTTTGGAGTGTCTCACCTTGTAAATATAATTTAATTTATTTCCATCTAAATGCATTACTTCCCTTCTGGCCATGTTGAACCACATATTGTTTGATTATGTTCAGCTTGTCAAATGATCTGGATAACTTTGCAGAGTAATACATTCTATTTATTATTTACTACCCTCAATTTGCAAGCCATCTACAAATTTCATTAGTAATGATTTTATTATTTCTTTTAGATCTTTGATAAAAGTATTCCACAACATGAATCCAAGAGCTGAAGCCAATGAGATTGTACAGAAAAAAAGAGCTCTGATATTTTTAATTTATGGGCAATTTCAAAAACAATTACTTAAAAGATGTTTTCTCTTGCACGGAATATTTAAAAACATAAATAAATAATTGATTTTTCTTTTATTTATAACGTAAAATACCTATATTTAATTACTGAAAAAATGAAATTGCCAGATAATTAACACAATTATTTTTTGAAATATTGTCACATATTTGTAGTTCTTCAGACAGTCTGTTAATTAAGCTTTGCATAGTTTGTGCTTATTTTAAACTAGAAAGCAAGCATGGGTGCATAGGAGAGGCAAAAATAAGACACCATTTTAAAGTATGAATTTTAGGTGCTTAAAAAATAAGTATCTCATTTTTGAGTTTGTTTCATTTTGAAATAGAAAATATTGAATTTGAGCTAATAAAGATGCTTTGAAATGTATTTCATAGTTAATTTGTATTAAACTGACTGTCACCCTGAAAAAGAAACAGAGAATTAAAAAATCTCAAATGCCTCTTTATTCAACAGGAAAATATAAAAATTAAAAATTATGTATTCCACTAACAAGACAGAAGGCAGACACATACTTACCTCTACTTTAGTGAACCAGATTTTATATAGAGTTCATAGCTAGGCAGCTAAATGTGAAATATCATTAAACATAAAAATATTTCCTAAAAATCATAATATTTTATTTGAATAACTTATGTCACAACCACATTACTTTTTTATTTCTAATAATTGCAATGAACAGATCTAAAAAGATAAATGTATATAGAAACTGATGAAACTCTAGTAGCACTTCTCACACTTTTGCATTATACATCACTTTTCATTGCATTAAAATATTTATTTTCCTAGGATCTTTAACTGCTTCACTCCACATGCAATTATCAAACTTAAGGTGGGAAGAAAAAGGTTCTTGTTTTTACCAGTTCTTAAACTTTTTGGGAGTACTGTATTTTTAGTTTTACCATTTACTAAATATAAGAGAGATTATCCCTAAAAAAACAGGGAGAATAAGTTTTCACTGGTTCAATTTGTGTCAAACCAATTCCTAACAACTTGAGTAGGTAATACAAAAGTAAAAGGTAGGAGAGATCTATTTATTTCCCATAATTATCCATCTGATGGTAAAATTCTACTGTTTTATTTCTGCTAATTTAAAAATAGTTTAGGTGTGATGTCAGGATTGTCGTAGCTTTTTTGTGACTTTAATACTTGATTTCATTTGAAATAGTTTAATAGTTCTCTGACAGAGTGAATAGATACTTTTTTTTTCTGTCTCACTTCCTACTCAGTTATGTCTGAAGCCACATTTCAGTCACCTGAATCTGGCATAGAAAATGCACACCAATGGAAGTCCTAATTTAGAGAACACTTTATATCTAATTTATTTGTCTGTCCTTAATAACTTCCCAGGCAAGCTATCAGCTTTTTCAGCAGCACCTGTACGTAACCACAAATAGTTCCATGTTACCTTATGATGATGCATGAATAATCCTTGAGCTTTCTTCTTATGTAAACATCAAACTCTCACAAATGCAGAGTATTATAGATGATAGTATTTAGCTACTAATCAGAGTTCACCCAATGATTGTTTTTCAGAACTTTCTGTTTCCCTGAGAACATAAAAATTCTGTAACAATTTATAAAGATAAAATGTCTTTTGACACAATTCCATGTGATTTTTAACAGAGGGAATAGTACAAGTCAAAATACTCTGATGCCCTTGTAAGACAAATGTCACTTTTTTACTGAAAAAATAAGTTAATCAAGATGCATCAGCATGCATGTAACAGGTCTGCTTACAAGTATCAATTTAAGTACATATGTTAACCATTCAAGAGACTGGAAACAACTGCTCCTTTAACTGCTTTTTTTAGGCTACCTAATCAGAAGGTTTATGAAACCAGAAATAGAAGTTCCTCTGGTATATTTATACTAAACATTTGTAATTATTTTGTTACATGAATAAGCTTTCAACTTTAAGAGTAGTCTGTACAACAACTTAGTCATCTAAATAGAGCATGAAAACACTTCAACAAACTTTAAAAATGTTCAACAACACCTGTTTTAAGGAAGCATTTCTTGTCATCTGAAGATGCATTTGAGGTTTCCCCTGTAGTAGACTGCCTGATATCTAAGACAAAGTGCTTTAGATAAAGTGAGCAAAACTCTCTCCTGAACTAATTCATTCAAGACAGACTGTCAATATTCCTAAATTTAATCAGATAATGGTGCTTAGTACAGAGATGGCTATACTTGAAAAGATACAAGGTTCTTTTCACTTGTGGTCACACAATTACTCTGCAAATGCCAATTCAACAGTAATGCTCATAGTATTTAGTTGGGAATTGCTAGGATATCAGCAGCTCCCTCGATCTAGTTTGAACATTTGAAGTACTTGAGAGGTAATTAAGGTTTCTTTCAATTGCCTGTAGCTTTAGCTAAACCCTAAAGTCTGTATCAACTGATTTTTTTTTTCAGTTCAACTTCCTCTCAGTTTCTCTCTCTATCTGTATAAGTCAGTCATCTCCCCTCTGCAAAGTAACTCAATGAGATCTGACTTAGTGCATGCAGACATTAGGTACCACTGAAAAATTCCTGCTAATGAAGTCAGAGAACAAAAGCAGACTACAGTTCTGTCTGAAACATCACAGGCAAGTAGTGTTCAACTGTGCCTACAGAGTAGCTTAGTTTATATTTAGTAAGTCTAAGGGTGTTTGGTGTACTGCACATGGAAATCCAGAGAACGATTGCACAAGAGATGTAGTGCATCTTGGAAATACCCATCTTGCAATTGAGAAAAATTCTGGAGAAAAAAAAAAAATTAAAATGAATGTTTTATTTTATCTGAGGCTGAAGGGTATTGTTGATCCTTGATTCGTTGATTTGTGTCCCTGACACATGCATGTATTTAAATGTTGACTTTGGTGATGGAAGTGACATTACTGAAAGCTCAAGAAAAGCACTAAATCTCAAATGAAGAAGAGAACAAATCATAATGCTTACATGCCCCGAAAGAACTGTCAAAAGAAACTAAGTTAACAACTAAATAAAAATCATAAAAAAAAAACCACAAAAAAAACAAGAAATAAATATTTTAAATACAAAAAAGAAGGCAGCCTTCATTAGAACCCAATGACCTGCACTATGCTGAGTTAAAATAGCAACTTCTTAAGGAAAAAAAAGACAGGATTTTGTTGGAACAAGAAATGTGCCTTAATTTTGGTAGCAGTTAAGGGATTTTTGAGACCTGAGCTTTTTTTCATTTTCATTCACAACACCTCTCTTTCTTTTTTATGAGCACAATCTGTGTGAAACTAACAGATTTATGAACTCAAAAGAACAAAGTTTCACCATAAAATGTCACTGAATGGTGATTAATAAGTATTATCAGATACTAGTAGATATTAGTGCATTTTCTATCATAAGAGTATAAAAGGACTATAATAGAACTGGGTTAACACTTGAGAAAAAATAACTGAAAAGGCTAGCAGAAAATGGCAAGAAAGTCCTCCTGACATTCTGTCATCTATGACCAGAACTTCTGATGGTTCTGCAGCTTCTCCAGTCGAAATGCATTTTAGAAGACAGAGTAGCGTATCCTGCCATTCATCAGTTTATCAGTTGTGGGAACAGCTTGCAGAGATCATGAACTTGTCCTCTTATGTGAATCAGCAGAGTCCCTCACTAACTCCAGCATGTGATTTCAACTTGCATAGGCTCTTCCTTTCCCTGCTGAGCAACTTAGCAGATTTTTTGCTTTTTTCTTCTAATCATCCCAGACAAATGGGTCTCCATTGCCCTGGATAGTAAATTCTCTGTATGCCACAAAAAACTCATTTCTTTACAGATGATGTAAGAATAAAGGCAGCAATTCTCCATTACTCTAAAATACCATGGGAATTTTTTAAACTGAGTTTGTTATATACCTGTATTATGTTACAGTCAAATGTATCTTTGATATCTAAAATAATACCAAGAAGTTAAAATAAATGTCTCTACCTTGCTAAGACTGTGTACCTTGTATGAAATTTAAGGCTACAGTGATTTCGTATACTAGTTATAAATCCCTGAAAAGCATGGATTATTATGAAAACTTTGACAAATCTAACTATAACTGCACAAACACATCACTAGCATGAGAAAATATATGTTTTTCTGGTAACAAAATGTATTATTGCACTTGGAAGTTTACATTCTTTATCTGTATAGGGAAGTAATACAGTAAGTTATAATTTTTACATGTTGAAAATGTTCAAGATTATTATCATAGCATTGACATTTTATGGCTACAGAGGTAAATTTATATTGAAGCAGTGAGGGCAATAAGGCTTCAAAATTTTTTTCTTTGATGATTTTTTGTGATTAATTAGAGCAGAAAGGGCAAACCTTTCCTGAAAATTAATAACAGCACTGGGGAAGCAACAAAGAAAATGCTGTGCATGAAAAAACATTAAATACTCAGTTTATTTAGCAAAATATGTAACATGTGATCAGTAAGACTGTGGAGAAACGTTTTGCTGAGGACTTATATAATCTAATGGATGGCCAAGGCTTTGAATTGGTGTCTCTGTTAAGAATAATTTTCTTTTCTCTTAAAATCACATGAAAACACATGGTATACTTGGCATCGCATTTCTTTCCTTCTTAATACTTCAGTCCATGAAGTCAAAAAAATAATCTTTTGATTCAGTTTATAAATATTTTTTCCCCTGTAGCAAAACTATGTCTTCTCCATCACAGTTTACTGAGGCAATTTCCTAAAAGAGAAACAGATTTGTACAAGAGCTAAGGATGTACACTTGGAAAATTGCTTCTGTGTTTTCCCATTCGAGGTTTAACTCCTCCAAGTTAAAGCAATTACTGTATTTGTAACCTGAAATTCCCATTGCTGATTTTTTTTTTTTCTGTTGAATATATGGCAAATTTATACAGATTCTTAAGCCTGAAGGCAGCTTTTGGAAACACATTTTTATTGAAGCAGTTAAGTCTGAAAAAGACAGACAAACTAGCTTGTTTATCTGCTCAAATTAAAAGATGAAAGCAAGAAAAGAATGAGGCCACATTTGTATCTGCTCTAAAGGCTTCTGTGATGTGGTTATCTATCTTCTATCCCAATGGAAACCAAAAGTTTTTTGTGGCTGAGGCCCAAGTCCACCAGGTCTTTTGACTGCAACTGCTTTCTTTTTCCCTTCTACCTTTTAAATTTTTTTTCTTTTAAGTGAAAATTCCAAAGGACATTGAAGGGCGGGAGGCTTGTTATTTTTCACACATTTCTGGAATACTAAAATAACACACAAGTCCAGGGTAAAACTTTACATGGAAAGAATTCCAATTTGTTGGTGAGAAAGGTCTGAAGATTTGAGAACAAATGCAGCTCCTGGGTCTTGAAAAACACATGTTTTACTCCAGACCATCCCAGCAGAACTGATAGACCAACACCTAGAGGCTTTCTGGGTTAGGTGCTCTTCACCAAATCCCTTTGCAAAAAGTTTTGCCCTCTGTCACTTCAGAAGCTTCACCATGGATGATTTGACTCCCTGCCATAGCCATGTCCCTGCAAATTGCAGGGCCTTTCAGAGTGCAGTTGTGTTGCCAGACATCCCCCCCCCAGGTTCCCTAAGACTAGTCATGTTCAAGAGAAGATAATGTTCAGAGAAAATACTGTCTTCTTCTGTTTTCAAATGGCTCCTCTCAGCCCAAAGAGAAGCAAACATATCAAGGTAAACAAGCAGTTTTCCTCTTTCCTACCCAGCCTCCAATCTTTTAACAATGTGTAATGGACTTAGAAATAAACTGGAAACAAGCATATTAAATACTTCTACCATCTGTCACAAAGCAGTTGCAACAGATTTACATATCTTGTGCTACCATAACGGTGGTAATGAATGTCTTAGCTTTTGGTAGTAAATAAGTAAAAAAAAATATCAATACATTGTGGATTGAGTAGCACTTTTTTCCCTGACTTTTTAACTTTTTTTACAGACCATAAGCAAATATTTGTATTTCACAGCACACTGCTGAGAAAAAGAAAAAGTGAGGCAATTTACCTACACATTAACACACTGTGTTTCAGATATTTGAATTAGAATCTAGAATCATTTAGGTCCAACCATTAACCTACCTCTGGCACTGAAACACATTCCTAAGAATCTCATCTAAATGTTTTTTAAACACCTCCAGGGATGGTGACTCAACCACTTCCCTGGACAGCATGTTCCAATGCCTGACAACCCTTTCCATGAAGAAATTTTTCCTAATATCCAATCTAAACCTCCTCTGGCACAACTTGAGGCCATTTCCTGTCATCCTGTCTCTTGCTACTTGGGAGAAAAGACTAACACTTACCTCACTACAACGTCCTTTCATGTAGTTGTTGTAGAGAATCCTAAGGTCTCCCCTCAGTCTCCTTTTCTCCAAGATAAACAGACCCAGTTTCCTCAGCTGATCCTCATAAGACTTGTTCTCCAGACCTCTCACCAGCTTTGCTGCCCTTCTCTGAAGTCTCTCCAGCACCTTAATGTCATTCTTGCTGTGAAGGACCCAAAACTGAACACAGTATTCAAGGTGTGGCTTCACTAGTGTCAAGTACAGGGGGATAATCACTCCTCTAGTCCTGCTGGCCACACTATTCTTGATGTATGCCAGGACACTTTTGGCCTTCTTGGCCACCTGGGCACGCTGTTGGCTCATGTTCAGCCAGCTGTTGACCAACACCCCCAGATCCTTTTCCGCCAGGCAGCTTTCCAGCCACTCTTCCCTGAACCTGTAGTGCTGCATGGGGTTGTTGTGACCCAAGTGCAGGACTCAGCACTAGGCCTTATTGAACATCATACAGTTGGTCTCAGTCCATCGATCCAGACAGTCCAGATACCTCTGTATGGCCTTCCTACCCTCCAGCAGTTCAGCACTCCCACCCAACTTGGTGTTGTCTCTAAACTTACTGAAGTTGCACTCAATCCTCTCATTCAGATCATTTATAAAGAGATTAAACAGAACTGGCCCCATTACATAGCCCTAAGGAACACCACTCATGACTGGCTGCCAAGATTCTTTGTGTCTGGCTATCCAGTCAGTTCTTTACTCAGTGAAGAGTGTGTCCATTCAAGCCATAAGCTGCCAGCTTCTCACAGAATGCTGTGGGAAACAGTGTCAAAGGCTTTACTGAAGTCTAAGTACATAACATCCACAGCCTTTCCCTCATGCACTAAACTGGTCACTATGTCATAGAAGGAGATCAGGTTGGTCAAGCTGGATGTGCCTTTTTTAAACCCATGGTGATTGGGGCTGATTGCTTTTTTTGTCTTGTATTTGTTATGTGATAGCACTCAGGATAATCTGCTCCATGACCTTCCCTGGCACAGAGGTTGGGCTGACAGGCCTGTAATTCCTCAGAAATGTTTTGTTTAATTCAGTGGTTAAGATTTAATGAACTATCATTGCCTCAGATGGAAGGAAGGAAGGAAGGAAGGAAGGAAGGAAGGAAGGAAGGAAGGAAGGAAGGAAGGAAGGAAGGAAGGAAGGAAGGAAGGAGTGCAAACCAACATAATCAATAGGACATGATTTGTTTTCACAGTAACTGCATTAAGTCATGGCCCCATTCAAAATTTTATATTTATAGATAGGAAGTGAAGCTTGTAAGGCTGCTTCTTCCTGAGAGACAAAAACAGATACAGGAAAATGAACTGATATCCTGATTTCTGCACTAGGAAATTCATACAGATAGGTTAGTTTTTCCATTGACTACTAGAATACGCTGAATAAGTGATATGCAGTCAGTAAGGTATTGTTTCTGTCACCACCTAAATGACTTCTGGATAGTTCACTGTACCTCCAGCTACAATCTCACTTTGGCATGCACTGAATCTTATTAATACCTGAATGAAATGTATTACTGAAATCAACACTGCATTTTCCACAGCTTAAAGAGATGTTATGAAATGTTCAGTATAATATGTGCATTTGATTGTTCCACTGCTTTGTTTTCATATCTTATTTAGCAAATACAAATGTGGTAATTGTTCAAGAGTGTAAAATGCCTGCCAACAGAGCCATATTTCTAAATTAAAACTTACGTCAATTGTTTACAATAATAAGCAATGCTGCCCACCTCTTGACATATACTTTTCAATGTCTCAGTGACTTGCCTAGATCACGTTAACATTTTTGCATGGATAAATACGTAACAGTATCATAGCTCTCAAGTCTGAATAATTCCTTTTTGTTAGGGGAATAAGTGCCCTCTGCTTTCAGGAGTCCTGAAAATTAAAAAAAAAAAAAAAAAAAAAAAAAAAAAGTGTCTACTTTTACCTTTATATAAGGCACACAGCTAACAGCAGTATCCGTTCTTAATTCACAAGAATGATGATTAACTCCACAGCTTGACGTCTTTCATCCAGAAATCTCCTAGTAATAAGGGTAAACGTATGGAGTGAGAAGATTTTGCCAATCAGTTAGACACACAAATCACCCTTATGGAAAAAAGTGTGAATAAAAACATGAATTACATTTTTCCTTAAAATCTAACTTAACGGTACTTTGTTAACTTATGATTTTGGTGTTTTAGATGCACTAAGAAATTATTCCCTTGTTTCTTAGTATCTGTTACTAAATACAAAAAAAATGCATGAAAATTAGAGGAAAAGAAGATTACACTCTCTTGTAGAACAGTCCAGGAATGTCAATGAGTTGACAGACGTGTTACAAAAAGAACAGTCAGTTCACTAGGAACTTTTCTTACATAATAAAAAGTATAACCTGCCTGCAGTAGCTGTGCTTTGTGTGGACAGGACACACAGAAGTGATGACCTTTTCAAATTATATCCTGTACTTTTATTAAATTATCATATTTTAAGTTATCAATTTTTAATGCCATGAGAGAAGGAAATGGACAGAGGAATGACTTCACTTATTTATTGTTTATCATTTTAATGTGAATGATTTAAGTATATTTATTCTTGTATTCTGTGAAGAGCATGTACTAAACAGCCTCTTAAAATCTTTCAGATATAGTTTCTGTGGCTTTTGTTAATTTAGCATTTACTGATTTCAAAGATTTAGAGTTAGACAAGATAAAATTATTATAGGCAGTCTTGCTGTGTCTGTGGACACAATAACATCTCTTGTTGCACATAGATGAGTGATGGTCACTATGGATTTTTTAAAAATTATTATTATTTTATTATTTTTTTACCCCAAGAGCTTATTCCTAGTGGATTTAGGCACCTCTGTGCTCCTAATCTCTTTAAAAATAAATATCTCATATATGGATTCCAGAATGCACTGTCTCATCAGCTCTCTATTCCATTTTGTAGCTTTGCTCTGAATTTAACTATCTGCAATGCAATGAAATAGCCATATGTACTAGCCTTGATTTTTGTCATTTTTACCTCATGTATAGGATGTCTATGGAAATGAAATGTAACTTCCCTCCCTTCACTTGCTTTTTAATCCAGGTATGCCTTTATTTACTTTCAATATTAATTATAATTATTTTTATTATTGGCATTGTGATTACACCCAACTACCCTACCAAGGAGCAGAATATCATTGTGCTAGAGTGAGTACAGACACATAGGAAGACTATGAAATGAAACTTCTGCTGAAGTTACTGAATATTAATTGTGACTTTGAGCACTCATTGCAGGACTAGGCAAATTCACTATTGGGCTTCTACAAAAATGTTCTGCATGCTTTCTTTTGCCTCCCCTGACTAAGGGCTGACGTATTTCTAATTTCCATCAATGCTTTCAAAAAACAAGTTGTGTGTTACACATTTATATCACTTCTTAATGTAACTGCTTCATGACAAGTTTATTAGTCTCTTAGCAGGTCTGTGGAAATTGAATAGGTGCCAGTTTGAGGAACCTGAATTAATGAGTTACAATATTTAGCAGACAAGATCTAATATTAAATCCATATTTTGCTTCAATTGACTTAGGTTATTTTTCTGCTATCAGACACTGACTATGGTGGAGTATTTCTTAAAGAAAACATATGTGTATATAAAGATTTCACTGATTCAATATTTGCCTACTATCCTCTTATAAAAGGACCACGAGAAGCTGCTAATAAATGCTTTGGATTGTATTTTGTTTGGGTTTTTTTCTTTTTACAAAGTTTTTCAAAGCAAACATTTCAAAACAACAATAATGATATGATATCACGTCTTTTTAATATCTGTGGAAGTTACTTCTAGTTATTAGATTTTAGATTAAGCATAATATATATCGTATATAATGCCTGCATATGACTTATTTATTTATCATGCATTCCAAGGGAAATCAGGTACAGAAGAAGAAATAAAGACAGGACTGGAAACTATACAAACCAAGTGGAGGAAAAGAATGTTATCAGTAGTCAGCACGGGTTCACCAAAGGTAGATCATGTTTGACCAGCCAGATAGCCTTGTATGATGTTATGACTGGCTGGGTGGATGAAGGCAGAGCAGTGGATGTTGTCTACCTTGACTTCAGCAAGGCTTTTGACACCGTCTCTCACAACTTCCTCATAGGAGGTTAGGGGTGGACCTACTGGAAAGCAGCACTGCAGAGAAGGACTTAGGAGTTCTGGTTGATAACAGGTTGACCATGAGTCAACAATGTGCCCTTGTGGTCAAGAAGGCCAATAGTGTGCTGGGGTGCATTGAGTGTGACCAGCAGGTTGAGGGAGGTTGTTTTCCCTCTTTACTCTGCCATGGTGAGGCTGCATCTGGAGCTTTGCGTCCAGTTCTAGGCTCCTCAGTTTAAGACAGACAATGAATTACTGCAGGGACCCAGCAATGGGCTACAAAGATGATTAGGGGCCTAGAGAACCTTTCTTATGAGGAGAGACTGAGAGAGCTGGGTCTGTTCAGCCTGGAGAAGAGAAGGCTGAGAGGCGATCTCATGAATATTTATAGATATCTCAAGGGTGGATGTCAAGAGGATGGGATCAGACTCCTTTCAGTGGTGTCCAACAATACGTTGAAGGGCAACGGGCACAGGCCAAAGCATAGGAGATTCCATCTGAAAATGTGGAGAAACTGCTTTACTCTGAGGGTGCCAGAGCACTGGAACATGGTGTCCAGGGAAGTTGTGGAGTTTCCTTCTCTGGAGACATTCAAGACCCACCTGGACACATACCTGTGTGATCTGCTCTAGGTGTACCTGTTTTAGCAGGTTGGTTGAACTAGATGATCTTCAAAGGTCTCTTCGAACTCTAACCATTCCGTGTGATTCTGTGAAGGGTAGTTTGGAAATAACTGTGGAAGTGTCTGGTTTCCAGCCAAAGGATCCAGACAATGTCTTATGTCCCTGGAATGGCACTTGAGCCAATTCATGGACTCAATGAGAGCAATAAAAGTCTACTAGGATAATCAACCCCAAGCATTCAAAACTCAATAGATTATTTCAGAAGCATGAGAATTTATAGAGAATATTTTTTTTGCTCATTTTTGTCTTCAATTTTTCAGTCTTTTTTTTTATTCTCTGAAGGAGAAAGTAGAGGAATGAAGGAATAAACTTGAGCTTGAGAAAAAAGGGACATGGGAGAAAGCTGTTTTTATCTTTTGTCTTTGTTTCTCACTATCCAAATCTATTGTGATTGGCAATACATTAAATTATATTTTTCCCAATTTGAGTCTTTTTTTGCCCATGATGGTAGTTAATAAGTGATCTTGTTGTCTTTAACTCAACCCATGAGCTTTCTCATCTTATTTTCTCTCTCCGTCTTGTTGAGGAGGAGGGGTGAGAGAGCAGCTGGGTGAGCATGTGGCAGCTGGCAAGGTCAACCTACTACGGCAACATAACAATAGAATTTTTCATTCCAAATTTTCATTTGATGCTATTTAAAAATCATTAAAATAGAAATAAATATGTCTACAAGCACAGATTGCTAGTGAGGAGAGAAGAATGAAAAAGAAAGATCATGGGAATAGTTGAGTTTCTTAGTCTTCCAACAGCCTAGAAAAAAATGAGAGATCAACTTAAAACATAGATTTTTTGCTGATGATTTTCATTGCCACCCATCTTCCCCCAGAAAATCTACTTTTATAATGCTGCCTGAATATAACAAAACATTGGACTAGAATTATTTGTTCCACCTAATGGTGTTATTATACCTTGCTATGAATGACCCCACAGTATCAGTAGAGAGCCTCAAAGGGAAGATAGAAAAAAAATCCCTCTCTGCTTTTTTTATATGGCAAAATTCTTAGTGAAACCAGAGAGTAGAGGAAAACCTCTGGACTCAATTTGGGAAGAGCAATCTCTTAACTAGGTAATGAACATCACCTTGCCATGTTACAGAGGAATGTGGAAGAAGAGAGGGAGCAGTATTGCTTGAGGGACCCTGTTCTGAAGTCAAGAATCCTTGGTTTCTGCTCATACTGTTCCATTATGCCATTGAAAGGCAGGTCTGGCTCGGTGAGAAAGAAGAGATTTTCCATCAGGTTGTGCAATCCTGCTGTGGAGCTTAGAGATGCCCAGTTTATGAGTGAGACAAGAGGGAAACTTAACTAGAGCACCTGGTGAGGATACTAGTGTGGTTGTTTTCTGAGCAAAAAGCACAGTAAGATTACCACCATGTTCAAGCCTCAAAGAAACCTTGCTGCTACAGTTGGAAACCCACAGGTGGCAGGCTTGGCTGCCTCTCTATTAATGGAAGTTCTTTGCTCTTGTTATGTGGTGAAGTTTTATGCTTTCAGGTATGAAGAAATTCTGGAAAGACAGAGAAGTGCGAACAAGGAAATGAGTGAGTGACTGAAGAAATTTTAAGACATGAAGCAAGGATCCTATGAGGAAAAAAATATTAAGCTTAGTTTTGTTTTATCTGGGCAGGTATACAAATGGCAAAGAAATTGATTTTGCTGTTATCAATAATGTGATTATTCCATAAATATGTGGTGGGATGCATGCATGGAAGTACAATGAAAATTTTTAGTAAAATGAAAGGAATTTTAGACAATTTATTTTATCCTGCCTGTACCAAATCATGTAGCTTAAATGTTCTTATTAATTCATTCTGTTCTGCATGCTGCAGTCTAAATTTCTACAGGTAGCAGTAGAACGGAAATTCTGGATTCAATAAAGTTCCTTGTTGTGCATGCTACCATCTGGGCCACACTGGGATATGAGTAGTTTTGCAGAATACTTAGCAGTGGGAGGTTACTTATTTGAATGGTAATTGCAGAATATAAGGCAAAGATGCTGGTTAGCCTAAATTACTGGCACAGAGATTTTAGTTTTTCACCAAAAAAATGGTCCACAGAAAGAGGATCTGTAAATAGGACAGGCAGCTGAATGGGGCTGAAGAAAATGGAAAAGGATCATGTCTTCACAATATGTTATGCTGTCATAAAAATTATATTAGTAATGTGCCTGACATATTGATGTGTTACAGCTGAATGCCATTTTTAACTAGCGCTGGCTAAACAGATGCCCCGTGAAATCTATCTTTTCCTTTTGAAGCTTCCCATGTATTTATTCTCTTTATTTTTTTTTAAACCTATAATCCATACTAACAGCTCTGAAATGCTTTACTTCTATACCTTCAGAAGTAAAGTTTTTTAAATTGTTTTCTTTTCAATCTTTAGAAACAGCAGGCAGAAATTGAAAATAAAATTTTATCATAGTCCATGATCTTTATAAATTATTATTTCAATGTTATTTTTTGGAGTAACTCACACCATTATTTTAGAGAAGTTTAGAATATTTTATTGTGCAAAAGTTAGTTTGGGTTTCTCTTTACAAGAAGGCTGTTTTGCTTTTATTCAAGTACGCCTGTTTAACACAATAATTATTAAAAAAAAGCTTATTTCAAGCTATGTAAATATTACTTTACTAAGAGCTAAATTATCATTCCAGTTAATGCTTTTTCTGAGTTTTCTATCAGAAATCTCACAAATGCAGTGATGGGGCCATAAAAATAGGAGATAAAATAGAATATTTTCTTGCCACATATGATGAATACACATGAGAGTAAACTCCATGAGAAGTTTACTTTTCTGCTTTAGAGTTAATACAGTTTAGATATTGTTGACACTTTTTTTAACTTTGTATTTTTTTCTAGTTAGCTGGAATCCATCTTTAACAGCCTAAAACTGAAGTGAAATATAACTTGTTTGTATGTAAATGACTCTATTCTAGCATGTCATAACATTAAAATGGAATAGCTTATCTGATATTAGAAGCAAAGAAAGAGACAAGACTGTGGCTATCTTTACACTAGTATGAACTTAATCTATTTTGACTAAAATAGTTAAAAGTATGTGCACTCAAGTTCAGCTATTGCATATACACCAATTTTAACAAATACAATAATTTAAATCATAGTTTGACACTGTACCTTAATTATGTAAAAGTACTGAAAATCCAAAGTCCTGTTTCCTAAGAAATGGCAAAATATTAAAAAAAAAAAGATCAGTAGTGCAGATCTGGCAGCTTTACACAGCTTGAGTTGTGCAAAAGAATCTGTGAATCATTCAGCTGCAAATAGTGAGCAAAGAGTCAGGAGTCCCAGGAATTCCTGTACCAGCCCAGACTGGGAGCCTTCAACTAGCCTCCTTCTGTGTTTTCCACAGTCTTGGTTTCAGGATGGTATCCAGACAGGACTTTCCATGCTGGTGATGCCATGCTGCATAGCTGTGAACTGATGCCTTGAGCAGTTCAGGGCTGGAACTTCATATCTGGAAGCTGGAACTGGCTCTGCTTCCACCTTCCCACCACTCTGGCCAGATGGGAAGAGCTCTGGCCTCTTTGAGGCCAGCCCAAAACCCCAGGAACATGACTTTTGCAATCACCTTCATGTACAAAAATTTTCTCTGCGTGATTTTTGGTTGAGGTTTTCTTAGGTATTATGTGATGTGTGTGTTGAATTGTTCTGAATCAAAAGGTTAAACATATAGGCTTTCATCTGTTTTCTCATGATTGGCTTCTGGCTTATGAGACATGCGTGTGACTATTTTTTTTTTCCTTACAACCTTAAGATTTTTTTTTTTTTTTTCTGAAAGAAGGAGAGCAAGATATGAATGTGACAATCTGCTTCCTTTTTTTTTTTTTTCTTGTTAATCTATGATAAATGTTCTTTGAAGAAATCGTGAATGAGGCATTTATGAGTAACACAAGTAAAAGCCAGGAAAAAATGACACTGATTTTACTGCAAAGCTGCCAGTTTCATTGGCATACACTAATTACCTTCTTGTACAAAGAACTAGATAACATTTTCTTTAATGACATTTCTGTGTTGTAAAGTACATAATGCAATTAAGTATAGTGGAAAGCATAGCATACTATGTAACATCAGATAGAAGCACAGCTATTAAATTTCATTTCACTGTGAAAATATTTAGGGACTTATTGTACATGATTTTTTTTTTTTCACCTCAGAAAACAGATGGATAGAAAAATGTTCTTAAAATATACTTACACAAGACAGTTTCCTGTACTAAACATGAAGAAAAAGATGCTGATAGAAATATAAACAGTATTAGGAATAAAACCACCATATTCAGTCCTTGGGAAGAAACTAAGCCTAAAGTTCTGAGTGCATTGAAGCAAAATGTTTCCACGATAACTCTGTCCTTTTTCTGAGAGTGAATTGTGCTGCTGGTAGCTGTTATCTCATACAGGAAAGTATTATAATTTTAATATCTATTTGCATATTAGGATTTGGCCTCTGAGCATTTTTATCTGTTGATTGGTTTCTTGTAGCTTTTTTCTTCCCTTCCTCTCACTGTCTTTGCACAATTAGCCATAAATACTACTTTGCTATCTATACTATTGTTGCTCCTTGGCTGTTTGCACTTTTTTTTTCCTTTTATTTCTTCTCATACCTGTTCTTTTCTTCAGCTGCATTACCTAACAAATATTAACATGGCTTTTGATTAGTTAGCATTACTGTTCATGACATAAACCTTCTATTTTTTTTCTTTTTGTTGTTTTGTTTATTTTTTTGTTTGTTTGTATTTTGGGTGTGTGTGTTTTGTTTGTTTTTTTTTTGTTGTTGTTGTTGTTGTTTGTTTTTTATTTTCCATTCTAAGAGTTATCCTTCCTATAAGAAGGCCATAGCATAATTAAGGAACAACACGTTTTCCTTTTTTCTAGTTTAACATTATTGTTTTTTCAAGGTATGAGAGGTGCTGAATATTAACGAAGTAACAGCCAGGCCAGCAAAAGGCATTGGAGGGTCATTAATCTGAGTACCATATACCTGACTTAGTTTTTCAGGTGCCAGACTGCTCATCAATATTTGGGGTATTCCCAAGTATCAGGTTTTTCAGCTCTGGACTATGTGTGGGCCTTTTCCTAACACAATTTATATGCAAAAGGTGTGTCATATAACTTTCCAGTGGAACTTAGACAGAAATCGAGCATAAATGGAGCATAAGTTATTAATGAATAAAAATTGTAAGATTGTTGACAAAAGTAGATCTATTTTTTTTTACAGTTGTTGTCATCCATATGGATGCATTCAGCATAAATGCAATTATATAGTGCTTTCTTAAAATATTTTCATAAGAATGAGCTGTATGAATTGTTCAGTGTTAGCAGAGTCTTGGAACATAACGAAATCCAGATTAAATTAGAAAAGTATTTCTAAATCTGGCAGTTATCATAATCAGAATGTGGGGGGAGGGGAGAGAGGGGGAAGAAAAATAACAAAAGGAAAAAAAAAATCTTGCTTTCCTAGTTCTCACTAAAACTTATTCCTAAGATGATACTTACTTTCTCATTTTTTTCGTATATGTATCTAGTAAATTCTTAATGGCCATGTAGCAAATATATGCAGACAATTCATTAAATATGCGACCACTGCATTACATATGAGTATGTTACTATGCCTAATTTTTTTTAATCTTATTGGAAAAGATAGGTATTAGATAACGAGTACAAGAACACAAGAATGTCCAAATCTGATATCAGAATTGGTAATCCACAAAGTTTGGAAGGAGTGTTCCATGTTTTGTTCTGAGACAACTTCAAACTACTGTTGCTATTACTCTTATGATCACCCTTATTATCATTATTTATTATTATTGATCTTCTTGCAGTATTATTAATATCTGTCCACCTAGCTGCAGAATTCAGTGCAGACCTCATAATTTATCTAACGTCTTTACAGAACCAAGTGCATATGCAGAACAAGCATATTGAATCAGACACCACACTAGCATATTTCAGTGCAATCACATGTCCATCTCCATCAAATCACTGCACACTGATAAATAACTCTTTTTTTTTCTTATTTTTCTTAGCCTGTGACATTAAAGAGTCCTGGATCCCAGGGTAAAGTTCATAATTATGCACAACCAAAAATAGAACTCTGGTCAATCAAAATTTAAATTGTGTTCAGAATAGTTATGCTGGTTATATTTTCAGTAAATGAGTTTCTGAATATGAAGCACAAAAAGAGATAATCTAGAAACCAATAGAAGTACTAAAGTTGTAGATCTATCTGCATATCTCTTTCATAATCCGTTCTTTCAGGTATAGCTACTGGTATATCTGAGCAAAAAGGAGAAAGAGATAATTTTGTCTGAACCCATGGGATAGTAGCAACACCAAAACTTTTTTCCTTCCTCTCAGACAAACACTTACTTTCATCTGAAATAACCATGCATCAGATTTCAAATATCCTAGGAAAAGGATGGAAGAGTTTTTCATCTTCTCTTTCATTCATAACTCCCGCATTTTCTCGTAATTACAAACAGGTCAAAACCTAGTGGTAAATGCAAAAGGGTGGAAAAGTACACACAGGTATTCAGCATATCTGTGTAATGACTGGATAGCATTTTTACCTTTAAGTAATTTGCAGTAAGGCATGAGAAAAGGCAAAGAAGAAGACAGCATGTCCCACTCTTTGCTACTATGTGGTACCCAAGGTGTGAAAAGGAATGACAGTTGCGCAGCATCTCAAAGGAAGGATGAGTCTCACAGCATCTTACCTAGCCACAATCTTCAGTCAGTTAAAGACAGAGATGTGTCCAACCTTTTTCTCAGAGGCTCATGTAAGGTTTAGATTGATGGAAAAGAGTATGATGTATACACATAGGTAAGAAATTCACTTGTTTGTACCAAATTCAGAGGTTTGTGTTAGCATCTGTACTTCAGAATACAGAATAACTTTGAAAACAAAACTAATATTCTTAAAGCCCTGGAATTTGCCCATCATTAATCTTCTCTTACAGCTTCATACAGTTACCTTTTAAATGCCTTCTGAAATAATTATTTCTTCATAGGAAACACAGCATTTCAAACGGCATGGGGTAAACAGGTACCAGAACGAAATATGTTAAATGAGAAGGAAGCTGAGGGGAATGAAAAAGTATTAATATTTTAAAACAAAACAAATGCAATCAAAAGGAGTGTGTTTGCCAAGATGAACCTGAACATATTGAAAAAAACAAACAAGCAAACAAACAAACAAACAAAATATCAAAATAATTTATACTATACAGTATTTTTCATCAATTCAAGAATCCAAGAAAAAAATACACTATAATTGGTAAACATTATAGGATTCTAAAGTTAATACACTTTTACACACACAAGATATTATCCAGAAATAAAAATATGGTACTTGTGTAAGAGGAGGACAGATAAGTTTTCCTGGGCTAAACGGATCCTGTTAATTGAGGAAATGTTATGTATTAGCTTAGTTTAAAGCAACACCCAGTTAATTTTTCCACATTTTGTAATAATTCCTTAAATTGCAGGTGAGAGTTTGTAATAACTTTCCAATGACTTCTTTTATCTGAGTTAAGTGTGGTGCTTGATCAGTAAAGTAGCTTTGATGGCTTCAAACAAGATCTGTTTTCAAACAAAGGAAAAAGAAGTTAAAAGAATACTTGATATGATGAAATAATGATGAAAATATGAAATTACAGAAAATTCCTGCTTGTGATGAACAAGTGTAATAACATTAGTGACTCCAATGGTGCCACTTTTGGCCTTTGGAAATAAGAGGTATATAAGCTAGCCCTACAACACAAAGCCACTTTTGAAAACTCTTAATTTTCCATGACTAACTTCATGGCAAGTTTCATGTCCAATCCAAACCACAAAGCAGAATCTTTCTGTTCATCCTAATTATCTATCAAAAGTGAAACCTGCAGACTCAGCGTTATTATCTGTCAAAAGTCAAACCTGCAGGCACAGTGGGACATGGGTTTCTGGTTTGTTCCTTTATGCATATTTTAGTATCACTTATCATCTCTACAAGGACACATACACAGTAATAAAGTTGTTTACGAACAACCGACCTTTACAATAAATACAGATCCAGTGGAAGATGTACTAGTACAGCAGTAGGGTTTCTAGGGTTACACTTCTGGGAATCTGAAAAAATGAATGCATTTTTAAAAACATAATTTTCTGTTTAAATAAACTAACCTTTTAAAAGGCAAAAAACATTGCCTTCCTGAATATTTTATTCATTAATTATGATTGTATGTAAATATTGCTGATCTTTAGCTAAATGTACAAGGAAAAATTAATTTAAATACATTTTTGATGAGCAAGGTTAGCACAATTTCATGCACTTTTGACGACTATCTGCCTATTATAAATGTGAATAATTTAGAATATCTGTACAAGAACTGTCATAAAGTAGTATATGGTTCACTAAGCTATTCTACATAAATGTCTCAATTAAGAAGAAGAAAAAAAAACACAGTAGATGTATGAAAGTCAACAACAGCATCATTAAATTATGAAAGATGCATATGGCACTTTGCTGTAAATCATATGTCAGTCTTCAGGAGGTGAGAGTAGGAATCAGATCAAAGAAGAAACAGAATGACTACCAGTTCTTAAGTCAAAGGAAGTACCCTACGAACCACTTAATTAAAGAGCATACTTGTGTTAAAAAGCAATATAAAATAATGTCAACTAAGAAAGATTTTGAGGGGGTGTAATGTTATCTATCACTGACATTTAAAAAGAAAGACAAGGACAAAATAATTAGCACAGTACCAAATTTACAAAATCTTTTTTAGAGAAACTTAGAAATCTCTTAAATTCAAATCTTGGGCAAGCTATGTGAGCCTTATTATGTGTACAGATCAGTATACTTGTAATCTTGTAATACAGGATAGCGAAATTATCATGGATCCCATTTTTTTAACCAGAATATACTGAATCTCTTTACAGGAGACAAAGGTCTTTGAAGTTAATTTGGCCAATTCTGTCAGGGATAATAAAAAGTCCTTCTTCAAATATGTTAATAACAAAAGGAGGGGCAAGGAAAACCTCCATTCTCTGTTGGACTTTGAGGGAAATATAGTTAACAAAGATGAGGAGAAAGCTGAGGTACTTAATACCTACTTTGCCTCAGTTTTTACCAGTAAGACAGGTGGCCCTCAGGACAACTCATCTCTGGAGGTGGTTGACAGAGATAGGAAGCCAAATAGGCCCCTTGTATTCCAGGAGGAAATAGTTGGTGATTTACTGAGCCATCTGGATCCTCACAAGTCTATGGGACCAGATGGGATCCATCCTAGGGTGATGAGGGAGCTAGCAGAAGAACTTGCCAAGCCGCTCTCCATCATCTTCCAACAGTTCTGGCTCACTGGGGAGGTCCCATATGATTGGAAATTGGCCAATGTTACCCCAGTCCACAAAAAGGGCTGCAAAGCTGACCCTGGCAACTACAGGCCTGTCAGCCTGACCTTGGTGCCTGGCAGGGTTATGGAGCAGATCATCCTGAATGGAATCACACAGCACCTTCAGGATGGACAAGGGATCAGACCCAGCCAGCATGGGTTTAGGAGGGGCTGGTCCTGTCTGACCAACCTGATCTCCTTTTATGATCAGGTGACTCACCTGGTGGATGAGGGGAAAGCCGAGGATGTGGTCTATCTGGACTTCAGCAAGGCCTTTGACACTGTCTCCCATTATATACTCCTGCAAAAGCTGGTAGCCCATGGCTTGGACAAGTGTACTCTACGCTGGGTTAAGAACTGGCTGAAGGGCCGGGCCCAGAGAGTGCTGGTGAATGGGGCTGCATCTAGCTGGCGGCTGGTCACTAGAGGTGTTCCCCAGGGGTCAGTGTTGGGTCCAGTCCTGTTTAACATCTTTATTGACGATTTAGATGAGGGGATTGAGACCATCATCAGCAAATTTGCTGATGACACCAAGTTGGGAAGGAGTGTTGACCTGCTGGAAGGCAGGAGGGCTCTGCAGAGGGATCTGGATAGACTGGAAAAACGGGCTGATTCCAATGGGATGAAGTTCAATAAGGCCAAGTGCCGGGTGCTGCACTTCGGTCACAACAACCCCCTGCAGCGCTACAGGCTGGGCGCAGAGTGGCTGGAGAGCAGTCAGGCAGAAAGGGACCTGGGGGTACTAATTGACAGGAAGCTCAACATGAGCCATCAGTGTGCCCAGGTGGCCAAGAAGGCCAACGGTAACCTGTTCTGTATCAAAAATAGCGTGGTCAGCAGGACAAGGGAAGTGATCCTTGCCCTGTACTCTGCATTGGTGAGGCCACACCTGGAGTATTGTGTTCAGTTCTGGGCCCCTCAGTTCAGGAAAGACATTGAAGTGCTGGAGCGGGTCCAGAGAGGAGCAACACAACTGGTGAAGGGACTTGAACATAAGACCTATGGGGAGAGGCTGAGGGAGCTGGGGTTGTTTAGTCTAGAGAAGAGGAGGATTAGAGGTGACCTCATCACTCTCTATAACTACCTGAAAGGAAGTTATAGCCAGATGGGGATTGGTCTCTTCTCCCAGGCAGTTAGCAATAGGACAAGGGGGCATGGGCTTAAACTCTGCCAGAGGAAATTTAGGCTGGATATTAGAAAGAAATTCTTTACAGAGAGAGTGGTCAGGCATTGGAATGGCCTGCCCAGGGAGGTGGTGGACTCGCCGTCCCTGGAGGTTTTTAAACTGAGATTAGACATGGCACTTAGACATGGTCCAACTAGAGTTGGACCAAGGGTTGGACTCGATGATCTCTGAGGTCTTTTCCAGCCCAGTCGATTCTGTGATTCTGTGTGATTCTGTCTTGAAACAACACATCTAAGTTTAGGTGTCTGACTGAAAGCTTCATTAAGGAACCCTGTCACTTTAGTTTCTCTCATCACTGGGCAGAGTTAAGATTAACAGTTGATTCAGCACACCTAAGGTGTAGGCCTAAGTTGCCTATCTCTTTTCACTAATGCAACAGAATTTACGATCACAGGGCTCAACTTATTTGCACACTGATTTGCAATAAATGTACTCTTTTTGGTGGGGTAAATCTGCACTGTAATTGAATTTCAAGATGTAAATTAGGATAAAAATCACACAACTAAGGCAAATATTTAAATATTCGCTATCTCATGGTGTACACTACTTTGGATTAGTATCTAAGTCTTTATAGAAAGCAAAAAAAAGGTAGTAATTCTCTAATCACATTTGATATCTAGATATTTGTGAAGAAATTTAAACCTATTGTTCTGGTTCTTGTTTAAGTTTATTAGCAGTATGATTTGTTTAATTCAGAATTTGAAATGCATTCAGCCCAATTCAGGAATATACATAATCCCCAAATGTTGGCATTCAAATTAGAAAGAAAATACAGTAGGCAGGATGAACTGGAAAGCCCAGCTTTCTCATGAACCACGGGAAAATGCATGGTTACTTTTAAAATGAATAGATTTTCATGCTTTGAGGTATCTGCCTGAAATGAGAAAAACTTTCTGCATGGACAGACTTTTCTATTACTGTTTTCCTTGTATCTTCTTCCAAAACATCCTTGGTCAAATAGATGTGCAACATGTCACACTGTGCACTAGATCAACTATTACTCTGGTATTACGTGATTCTATGTGTATGTCAATAAATGTATCTTACAATTTTTTAATTTTGAAACCTGCATCAGTGAAAAAAGATTAATTATTTTCCATAAAATGCACAAGCCCTAGGTATTGTTATAAATGCAGATAAGCATATAGAAAATAATACACATATAAGTGCTTTGCTGAGTCAGTGCTTCAAGGTATACTGCTACTGTTATTGTTGTTGCTACTCTTGTAATTATTAAAGACCTTACCAAAAAAAAAAAAAAAGTTTCACATCCAACACCCCAACACCACACCAAGGTACTCATACTTCTGTAAGTTTTATGCAAAGTGCTTGACAAAATTTTAAAGCTCTGAGTCAGGGAATTTTGGAAGTGAGGCAGTGAGACCAACTGCTAAATCCTTTGAAATATATTGTCTTGGGAGACACCTTTGTGAGGATAAATTGGAGGGTAATGCTGGATAATAAGGATTTTGTGCTGGGTAAATAGTGACAACTGGGCATGTATGCTACCATGATCTGCTGTGACACTGAGCAAAGAGATTGTGAATCCCGTGGGCTGTTAAGAACTCTTCATTAAAACCATTATCTTTGCAGGGATTTTGCACAGCATCCAGAAGTTAGGGTGTTTTTTTAATTTGCAAATAATTTTTAAATTAGCCACATAGCATATACCCTTGTGCTTAGTTCACCTCAGGCTTAGTTAATGCAATAAATGTGAAGTTTCTAGACCAAGTGGTTTTTGAGATAAGCAGTGGAAGCAGAGGTAGAAAAGAGTGTGTGCAACTTGTCTTACACAGAGTTTCTGTCTTTAAGTCTCTGGGCAGCATACAGGAACTAGACGGGAAAATTCTGTGCCTTATCTGTCATAGAAAATTAGACTGGATGAGCACAACCTCAAACTAAAATGAGGATCTGTTTGCTAGGCCAGTGAATATTATCCTTCTAGTGAGACATGAAACTTGTATCTGAATTGGTTACTAGACCTTAAGGCAATGTGTTTAAATGTTATAAAGGATATGCATTCACAGAAAAAATAAAATATATATATATATTTTTTTTTTTTCTTGGACTAAGATAAATATAGTGACTCTTTTTCCATTGTATCTGCTTTTACTTAATCAAAACCAAGTAGTAAATGACATAATGAAAAATGGTGAAAGACTACTCACTGAAAATGATATCTTAATTATGTTACTATTATATAATATTTTCTTTGCCAGTATCTGGGATGCCACTTAAATAAGTACTTCCTGGTTTGAGGAGGAAGATCACTTAAGATGGATGATGGTGATGGACTTACTGAGGGAATTCTAGACTAGTTAGATGGGAGCGATATTTATTAAAAAAATATTTATACCCTCAGTGCGTAGTTAAAAATTGGAATAGGTGATTTACTTCTAATCATTAAAATAATTACATTATCTATATATTCATTGACCCATGTGGTCTGATAGCCTGTTAGTAGTAATATTATCTGCCTTTTTCTGATCTGTTGTTTTCTGAGTTGTTAGAACCTGAGGAAACCGTACACAGCTCCTGGGATAAAGAGCATGTCTTGTTCACTCAGCAGTGAACTTTCTGGCCAATATATCAGTGTTGACAGTCTCTCAAGAATACTTGTATGGACCTTTACCTAAAGCATGGTTAGCTGAAACTTATATGCAGGGAAGCTTTAGAATTTTTTCTTCACTGCTCTTTTTTCTAGAGGTAAGGAGTAGATCATATTATCTTAGAAAAGGACTAATTAAGCATAAAAATGAACAATATCTTCTGATTATACTACATCCTAAATAATCCACGTGCCTTGCTGCAGAGGTTGAGATAGATCTTAGCTGCTGTGCTGTCTCTCTGGAGGAGGCTGTCGGTGGGTGAGGAGGTGATGGCAGCTATGTCCCACACGTGCTGCTGCGAATGGAGGAGCTGAGATGGTGACTGAGCTATTTCATCCACTGATACAAAGAACAGTACCAGCCCCCAGATCCCAGGAAATTAAGAAAGCAGGAAAAATACACCTAAAGGAGTGCTTTTGAGAGACATTGTCTTTCTAGATCACAAGTCCAACATCTAGATCCAGAATTGCAATCTGCCTTTAAATGAGATTACTTCTTTATGAAGAATATTTTTAAGATTTTTTAAAAGTATGGGCACTTAATACTTAATGGTTTAACAACAGAGGCAGGATTGGCTCTGACAATGGTTAATATATTAACTAAGCTTAGCAGGTGGATTTTGTTATATTTGCTTTTAAGTCTCACATGATCACCAGAACATCATCAGTAAGTGTTCCTGGATGATCAATCAATATTTCCACTTCTATCTGGTATACTAAGAGACTATGTAGATGTCTTGCTATTGTAATCGAAAAACTGCATCTAATTTTTTTTCTTTAATAGAACTAATTGGTTAACATAAGGACAAATAAGTAATGCAAGAAAAAATATGGCTGCAAAAAACAGGGAAAAAAATTCTCTCTGAACTAATTCATTTTCTCTCTCTATTTTACATTTTAAGATACATCCTTCAGTAGACTTTTTGCAAAAAGAGCTGATTTTAAATTTGTTTTCCAAACTGTAGATGCTTAAGATCGGATCATTATGGTTGCTATTGTTGTTATTAATATTATTATTATTATATATGACAGTTTATCAGTAAAAAACATTTTTGTTTTGCAATTTCAAAAGAACTTGCAGGTAAAGTTACTCTGCTACTGACTCACAGACAACTTACAGATTTGTGCTTTGTCTTGTGACATCTTCAACAGTAAAAATACACAGTACTCATACCAGTTTCATTCACAAGATCAGCAATCAGATATAGTCTTTAGGGGAAGGAGATCAACTGTTCAGCTAGTCAAATACTGACATCAGCACAAAATGTAATGGTAGAAAAGGTGTTATGTGGCTACCACCTTGAAGTGCTGTTCTTAAAGAGTGACAATTTTGTTCTGTTTTGCAGCTTACTTTCTACAGTGTATATTTACAAAGAAAGTTTCGTCTTTACCATCTTCACCTAATCCCACTCTCTGTCAAATGCTGTCAGAAAACTTAATCTTTTGTTATGAGTAAGAGTGAATCACTTCTTCAAGATTGAATTTAAGTTCTCAGATTCACAGCCCAGCTGAGAAGGTATAGCTGTCATGCTTCCATTATACATTCAGCCTCACAGAAACTGAAATAAACAGCCTTGTAACTGTTACTCCATTTTCATGTTAGGTTTGACAATTCAGTTGTATGTGTAAAAGTCTACAGGACTACCTGCTGTAAAATATCTGAAGTAGTCCGAAGCTTACTCTGCTGGTTGTTAACTTAACTAACTGCTGATTATACAAGACCCTGAAAGTAAATAACACCAGATCTATTCACTTAAATTGTCAATATTTGGCTTTATTTTTTTGTTTTAATAGGGCAATGGTCTAATTAACATTAGATTTATTTGTACTGGTTAGTAAATGAAGTTGTTTTCCACTTCACAAGAGAGTCAGTGGAATTTCCATTTCCATTATTTTGTTTTCTAATTCCAAAAGAAACTGAAGAAACTTTAATGAGGTGGAGGTTTTTAAGATGACATTAATAACTGATTAAAGTACTTTAATAGGATTATTAGTCTCAAAACAAACAAACAAACCAACCAACAACAAACTAAAAACAAAAACAAAAACCACACCCAATCCCCCAAACCAACCAAGCACCCTCCCCCATGTACACAATCAATTATCAACACAGATGTTTTCTTCCTAAATGTTATGAAGCATCCCTACTCTTCTGTAAACAAAATTTGAAGAGCCTAGAGGAAATATCCCTTTAACAGAATAAATAAGCTTATCAAATGCAAGTGGATATCGCTTGGGAAGAAAATCTATGTTTGTCTATGTTTTGTGTAGCTGTAGTAATGGGAATGTCAATTAGCACTGCAAAAGTGACGTTTCCATCTTGTATTTCTGCAGGAATATATGCAGTGACAATAACTATTCCAAGATGTAAAAACTTGAGCTGTTTTGTTGAATTTTATGAAAGTCTGGTGTCAGGCTGGGCAAGCCAGAAAGATAGATGAAGAAGACTGTTGTGCATTTTAAGTCTGCAAGAGAACACATTGCCTTATTACATTTCCTACATTGTGATGAATAGTTCTAAATAATTTGCATAATATTTATTCTGTTGCTTTTGGTACTATTGAAAACACATTGTAGGCACTAGTTTTAAACTTGCTTGTAATGAACTTGCTACAGGGGTGAATTTGTTTATTTATTTTATTTATTTACTCTTTAAATGAAAAAAAAAGGCGTCAAAAGCTGATTGCTTCCAGCTATTGAATTTATAAAATATCACTTGTAGAAATACACTTTTCTCTTGAAAAAGAGTTAAAATTTAAAGCAAGACTGTGCATGTGAATTCTGTACTTATGAAAGTATAAGAGAACATGCTATCCTTTAAAAATCCATTTAAAAAAATGTGAAAATGATTTTTTTTTTTTAAACGCACATATCCATTAACAAAAGTTTCATAACGGAGAATTCCACTGAAGATCTTCTTTGTTTGCTTGCTTCTGTTTCTGAAAGGTGCACATTTGTGTGAACTTTAAAAATTAATACAGCCATACATAAGGAAAAATCAATGCTACATGTCAGCATGCATATATTATGCCTAAGCTTACTGTAGAATGAAAGATATCCTGTATGGGTTTTTGCACTACTTGAAATCTGAGGTCTTTCAAATACTTTGTAATCCAGACTGCAATACTGTATGAAATATTTATGCTGTATTTATTCAAAAGCAGGGCCATATTGACTTTTATTTCTATTTGAGTATGTGATTACGTGTGGAAAACTCATCATGTTTTCTAGTCAAAATTGAGTAGACATTATGTTCTATATAAAGTTAACAAGCTGCATTGTTTTTTTGTTTGATCTGCATAGTATTAAACCCAGATTTTAAATGTCAGTAACTGTGTATGGCCATTTGTAAGTGGCTAGATACTGGCTACAAATATGTATTTAGTATGCAATCTATTTTTATTTTCTTAGGAAGGATTGTCTGTAGGAGGGTTACAGCCTTTTTCTGTTGAAATCCTATGTTTAGCCCTAGTAACATTTGTTTTAATATATTCTGAAAACTGTAAGATTAAATATTTTCAATTTCCTTTCACATTTTTTTTATCTTCCTTTTTTCTTCCTTCCCCACTTTCCTGAAAGTGATTAAAATTCAATTATTGATGTTTCAACTGCTGTCTGAGATCCTTTGGGATCTTCTACCTGGAAAAAACACAGAAACCAAAAAAACTAAACCCCCAAACCTCAAGTGAACAAACAAAAAAACCATCTTTTACTATTATTTCCTGTTACTGAATCTCATGAAAAGCAACTCACCAGCCCAGATTCACGAAAATGCTAAATAATTAAGCAAAATCACAAATAGAATCAGCAATTTTATCACCCGTGCAACTGTGTCTCTGGTCAGTTTGCCCTCTAGTGGCGAAGGGTGCACCATATGTGTGGGCTCAGCTGGTGATTCAGTACAGCTGGGTAATGAGCATCAGCGGAAGTCAGGTCCTGAAAGACTGCAATGCCTTACCACCAGAATCCAGATAAAGGCTTTAGTTTTCTCGCCTCAGGTGCCACAAATATTTGAGGTTTTGCATTTTGCAAGATTCTTTTTCCAACTTGATGGTAACTTGCATTTTGTCTAGTAACTGAAATATGCAATGGGTTGACCCTGGCTGGACACCAGATGCCCACTAAAGCTGCTCTATCATTTGCCCTCCTCGACTTGATGGGACAGAGAAAATATAATCAAATACTCTTGGGTCAAGATAAAGACAGGGAGAGATCACTCACTTATTACTGTCATGGGCAAACCAGACTTGTCTTGGGGAAATTAACCTAATTTCTTGACAATCAAATCAGAGTAGAACAATGAGAAATAAAACTAAGTCTTACAATCACCTTCCCTCCTATCCCTCCCTTCTTCCCAGGCTCAACTTCACTCCCAAATGACCTACCTCCTTCCTTTCAGCAGCAAAGGGGGAACAGGGAATGGGGATTGCGGTCGGTTCATCACACATTGCTTCTGCTGCTCCTTTCCTCTTTGGAGGGAGGACTCATCACACTCTTCCCCTCCTCCAGTGTGGGGTCAGTCCCACAGGAAACATTCATACATGGACTTCTTCAATGTGAGTCCTTTCCACAGGATGCAATTCTTCACAAACTGCTCCAGCATGGGTCCCTTCCACAGAGAGCACTCTTTCAGGAACACAGTGCTCCAGCATGGGTCCCCCATGGAGTCACAAGTCCTGCCAGCAAACCTGCTCCAGTGAGGAACTCTTCTCTCTACAGGTCCACAGGTCCTGCCAGGAGCCTGCTCCAGTGCAGGGTTCCCATCAGGTCACAGCCTCCTTTGGGTGCATCCACCTGTTCCAGCACGGGGTCCTCTACAGCCTGCAGGTGCATATCTGCTCCGCTACGGATGTCCACGGGCTGCAGGGGGACAGCTTTCCCTACCATGGTCTGCACCACAGGTTGCAGGGCAGTATCTGCTCCTGCGCTTAGAGCATGTCCTCCCACTCTTTCTACACTGACCTTGCTGTCTGCAGAATCGTTTCTCTGATATATTCTTACTCCTCTCTTAAGATGATGTTCGCCAGCAGTTTTTTTCCATCTTCTTAAATATGTTATCACAGAGACACTAGCCTTGGTCACCTATGGGTCTGTTTTGGAGCTAGCCAACATTGGCTCTGTTGGACACAGGGAAAGCTTCTAGGAGCTTCTCACAGAAGCCACTCCTGTCGCTCACCTGCTACCAAAACCATGCCACACAAACCCAATACAGATTAGTATGTCAGTGTTGTGGCACCTAGTGTCTACTTCTAGTGTACAAAGTGTGATGACGTTTTGTTGACTTGCACATGTAATAAGTGCCACAAAGTCAAATGATTGTTGATCAAGGAAATTATGAATCCTTACATGCTAAGTCATAAAAAGAAATCATTAAATATTACTTTTCCAGATTTTCAGTCAAAAATTTTGACTTAAAATCCTCAAACATACCAATGTAATTTTTCAGAACCACTGGCATATAAAATATGAGGTATCTGGAAGGCATTAATTTGTATAGAAATAATCATGAGTTATTTACAAAAATCCCTCATTGTCAAGCATGTTCTTGGATGTCTTTGGAGTTCTGTCAGCTTGTAGACTAAGGGAAAGGAAGAAAAAATGGAAATTCCAGGAATCAATCCTTAAAGTCTGTAACACTAAGAAATCTAGGAAAATCAGCAAAGCAAGGCAACATTAGCACTTGAGCTGATGTCTCATCAGCTCAGCAGGGTGGGATGCACTGGAGAGAAAGTGGCAGTTGCTGCAGCTGCCTAAGTTCCATATTTGCCAAGCAGAAGGTCTTTCTCTTAAGAGACGTGAAAAAAGCACCAGTATCTCATTAGGCACAGAATACTTGCAATACAATAATGATATACTGATGAAGTAATGAAAGCTCGAGAAAGCAAGAACGGAAACTTTTCTGAAGTTTCAGAAAGGTTTATTTACACGTGAAATCAGAACTGTTTCTTACAATACTTCCAAATATGACATTGCTCCTGAGAGATAACCTATTACTCCCCTCTTGTTAAAGTGCTATCTTTGTGTTTAACAAACTAAAATGTGGTCTTCCCTTCATTGTTTTTTAATAAATTCCTCATCTTTATATGAAGATGTTCTGTGCCTGGTCTGCTGACCTACCTCTCACCTTCTGACATAGAAAGTAGATTTAACGATATAACTGAAGAATATTTTAAATCTGAAATAATCCTCAAGCTACCGCCTAATCCAAACCTCACAGAATACCTTGCAATTCTTAGTTTCTCTTGGGTGGAGAAAAATCTTCCATGTTTCACTGTGAACAGCTCATTTCACACATTAGAAGGTATCTTCTTGCCTTGTAAAGTGCAGGAAAGAAAAAAGAAAAAAATCAGGCCTTACTACAGTTCAAGGATGCCTTACATGTACTGGAGAGGACATTGGGTTATTCACCCTATTCAGAAAAAGAGATGGTTCCAGAAAAAGACAAGACACTGAGAACCTAACAATAAGAAAACAAGACAGCCACAAGTATGATCTTACAGCTACATAGATAGCTCAGAATCAGTGACTCTTGTCCCTGGCTGTGTCACAGACTTCCACTGGGATCTTCTGTGATCACATCCATCCAGACTGTTTAGATGCCCAAATCTTCACCCTTGATTAAAGGAAACTTTAAGAATCTCTGCTGTGGACTTTCAGGGACTCAGTTTCCTAAGGTAAAATATGAATGACAAAGACTCTAGTCTCTCCCACATTATAGTTTTCATCAGTATTAAAGGAAGGTCTTCCATTGACTGAGATGATGTAATTATAAATTAGGTCAGCTCATGAGATCCATATAAATCTGCATGTTATATGTTTGTGAGATCCACTAAGGCTAGTGGGGAGGGGAGGGTGTGGAGAAAGAAAAAAAAAAAAAAACAACAAAACGCAAACAACAAAAAAACAACACGTGTTTGAATCAGCTGGATTCTGGACAGGAGTCCAAAATGTTTTAGCCTTGTCTTATTTTTCAGTCTTTTAAAGTTTGCACACTGCTAATTGTAATGTAAAATCTACCTTAACTTCTTAAGCTTTGCGAAGACTAAGCACCAGCCCGCTGTTCTGTGTCTGGCTGAGATGGAGTTAATTTTATTCATAGCAGCATGTATGGTTCTATGTTTTAGATCAGTGATCAAAACTGTGTTGATAACACAGCAATGTTTTAAGTTGTTGCTGAACTGCACTTGCACAGTGTAAAGGTTTTCTGTTTCACATTCTGCCCTTCTTCAGGCAATAGGCTAGGAGTTGTTAAGTGGCTGTATGTGTTGTTTGGTCAGTATCACTTGACTGCTTTCCTGAAAGATCACTTTCTAATTCTTACAAAGATTTTCATTTTAAGTACTCAGAGAATTATCTTTATGGATATTACAAAAATCTGTTAGGAATTTTTGTTTTTTGTTTTTTGTTTTTTTTTTATATTGTGTGCAATAAATATTTTACAGGGTCTACGGGGTCTTGTATCAGGTATAAATTACTGCAGCACTGATTTCAAAATAGTGAACTACTTCTGCCTAGGACTGTATTTTTATTACTATTGGAACATGACCATTGATTTCACAGTATTGTTGACAATGTTTTTAAGAAAATATTCAAATAAGTAAATAATCAGTACCTGAAAAAGTGATCCTTCTAAGTCTTTTAACAATATCTACAACTGACTGACTTAGAACACGTTTGAAGAAAACATGCTTATTGTTAGGAATGAGTAAATATTACTAAGTATTTTTTATAACTATGTTATTATCAGCATTCAGATCTGATGCTTAGAAGTACATTCTTATTAGCATTCATAACTGATCAGCTCATTAATAAGATTATAGGGAAACAAAAAGAAAGTCCCAAAAGATAATGTTCAGTCACTTTTAAGTGACTTATTTGTTGTTTTAACATATCCAAGATGCCTGAGAAGTAGAATCAACATAATGGCCCTATAAGTGGAAAATCTGTGTTTTAGTCCCATTGCTGAGAGTATGCATTAATTCAAATACCTGATTTAAGTTTCTAATACGGAACGGACAAAGCTCAGACTGTTCTTACTTATGGTGCCTTTTATCTGAAAACTTCAGCACTATGAACTTAGGCTTGGAAAGGGTGTTCACTACAGTTATTCACTTGTCATTCTGAAAGAAGTAATCTTCTATCAAGAAAGAGGTTGAAATATTAACTGCTCAAAAAACAATTTATAATTTTACTTTGAGATCCTTAGAATTTCTGTCTTTACAGTCCTTCCAGTGTAATCTCTATGTATCTTCATCTATATTGTTCCTGCTAGTTTAGACTTTTTAAGCTTATTCAGTTACATTTGTATGAGCCATTTCTTCAGTGAAATATAGTGTCTTGAAAAACTGTTCTGATTTCAGGTGGAATAGAGTTCATTTTCTTCCTAGTAGCTGCTATAGTGCTCTGTTTTGCATTTAGAATGGGAACAATGTTGATAGTACACGGATGTTTTAGTTGTTGCCAAGTAGTAGTCAAGTTTTTTTCAGCTTTTCACACTATGCCAGGTGTACAAGAACCTGGGAGGGGGCACAGCCAAGAAAGCTGACCCAAACTGGCCAAAGAGAAATATGATACTAAATGATGTCATGTCCAGTATAAAAGTTGGGGAAGGAAGGAGGAAAGGGAGGACATGTGGAGTTATGGTGTTTGTCTTCCTAAGTAACCATTACATGTGATGGAGCCCTGCTTTTCTGGAGATTGCTGAACACCTGCCTGCTGATGGGAAGTGGTGAATGAATTCCTTGATTTGCTTTGCCTGTGTGTGTGGTTTTTATTTTACCTATTAAATTGTCCTCATCTCAACCCATGAGTTTTTTCACTTTTTCACTTTTACTCTCTCCTCCATCCCACCAAGGGGGACTGAGTGAGGGACTGTGTGGTGCTTAGTTGCCAGCTGAGGTTAAATCACGACAAAAGCTTCAGGTCAGAAGTGAATTATTAAAGTAGAATTAAAAGAAAGATTTCACACACTGTTTGCAAGGCAGAATATGAATCCATTATACCAGATGCTTTTTTTTCCCTTTTTCCAGAGGCTTTTGCCTTTTAATCCTTCGCAAAGATTATTTGATCAGAATTATATTAAAAAGTGTAAGCATTTCTTCTAACAACATGCTTGTAACCATCATTGGAAAACATATTAAAGCTGCTGTCAAGCTGGCTAACAGATGACAAAAATCTTTCTTCGATCCAATGAGGGATGAGTTTCATCACAGTTTAGTTTTATGATGAAGGCTGAAGAAAGCATATAAATATTAAAAGGAGTCTTAGGAGAAAAGATAACTGGATTGAAAAGATTTTAAGAAAAATAGATTTTAAATTTCCGGTAATACAGAATTTGTTTAAAGCTTAAAGCTGGTAGTTTAATGATTCTCAGCTACTTATAAAAGTAGTGCATTTTAAAATGGCATCAGCAAGAACATTCACATCACACAGTTTAGGTAAGATTTAAAATTGTCAGTTCTGTTACGAAAACACATGTAGATCTAGAGGAGACAAAAACATCTCTAATAAGGAAAAAAAAACAACCAACCAAACAAACAAAACCCAAACCAAACCAAACCAAACCAAACCAAAACAAAACAAAACCAAAACCAACAAAAAACAAAACAAAACAAAACAAAACAAACAAACTAGAATTAGACTAATTAGACTGAAAGGTGATCTGGTTTTATCTATCTATTTATTTATTTATTTAGGACAACATGTGAAAATGTGTAAGGAAGATAGTCTAGACATGCAGCTGGGTAACAAGTTGCAGTGCTAGACTGTCATTCTAAAACAGATCAATGATCCATCTACTCCAAAATACTACCTCAAACACTGCTGATTACTGCAAACTGCACAGATATGATGCAATACAGCAAAGAACAGTTAAGAACAAAAAATGTTGTTCATATCATCCATTTGATGATTTTTGCCCTGACAAAACCTTTATGTTTTCTTAACTTTTTAAATGCATGTAGTATAACCTGTGAAACATTTGAAAGGGGACAGTGGTTGGGTACACAATTAGCTGATATAGGCTAAAGTGTTAGAACCTTGGATACAGTAATATATTGCTGAAATGATATTTCTAAGTCACTCATGATACAAAGAAGCAAGATTAGTAAGTGATGGACCTATAGCCTCAACTTTACACTCAGCCTTAAATTTTAAGAAGTATTTTATATTTTTCTAGTTGTGACAGCTTAAAATCATATAAAGACCTTCATTTTGAGGTGCCTAATGTTTTTGAAGATAAACTCTTCACAAATACTTTTAACAAAAATAGTATTATCTTGGGAAAAATTTAAAGGGGAAGAAGTAGGTCTGTCAATCAAAAAGACAAAAACAATGTTAGAAAACATAAATTAAAGGTATAGGGTGCAAAAAAATGAAACAAAACAAAACAAAAACACCTATTTACCTAAAAGCAGATAAAAATGCAAAAACATCACATTCATTTGAAAATAAATCCTGCAATTAACATATAGTGCTGATATAAGCATCACAGCCTAGCAAACTGCTTGTTCTATACTTCTGATACTCCACCTTTTTTATAAAGTTCAAGCAATAAATCCATTTTTGGTATCTGTATATAAGGACCAGTCTGTAAACACAGAAATGAAAGCATTGACCTTTGTAAGATTTTGAAATCAAACCTTCACACCCCTAGTTGACTTTTCCAAGGTAGACTTCTGCATGGAGACCAGGGGAATAAGAACAGAGAAAGGATGCAAGGATTGACCCCATTGGGTCTGAGGAAAACAAAAATATATATCCCTGTTACAAAAGAAAATAAATAATACACCTAGTAGACTGGAGAAACTGGAACCCTTAAAATAATTACTGTCTTTACAATGCCAGTAACAGTGTCTGCAAATGTCATTTGCTGTGTTATCGACTGTCTTTATTGGAAATTTTCTCAGTGTTGTGCTGATGAGCTGGTACACAGCAGGGTCTGTGCCAGATTGTCCCCTTTCTTTTAACTCCATTTGGGATTTACTCAGCCCCAGAAAGTACTAGCTGAATGTGCCATTAACCTGCAAGTAGAGGCTGTTGATTAAAATTTGTTTTGTATGAGGAAATGTTTGTTTGTTTGTTTGTTTGTTTGTTTTATTGCAAGTTCATCTTCAATAATATCAGTGTTTTTTTAAGACCCTTTGTATCTAGGCTTCTAGGTCTGTCTTCTACTTCATTACCAAATCAGGCAGCTATCATTGTAATGTGTCTGAAAATAGCTCTGCAACATACAAAACAGGTGTTTTTTTTTTAAATCATGTGCAGCTAATATGACAGTCAATGGACTAAAATAACATTGACCTAAAAATATGAAGCAGAATTTTTAAAAGATTTTGTATTTTTTTTTCCCTCAGCACAACAATCCAAAAGTGCACATGAAGAAAAACATTACAATCGGTCTCCTTCTCTGGAGACATTCAAAACCCGCCTGGACACACTCCTGTGTAACCTCATCTAGGTGTTCCTGCTCCAGCAGGGGGATTGGACTAGATGATCTTTCGAGATCACTTCCAATCCTTAACATTCTGTGATTATGTGATTCTGTGATATTGACTTTGATTGTATTTCAAAGTGAAGTTTTGGGTTTTTTTAAGCTGACATTTCGGAGCTAACTTCTTATGGTAATCATCTTACAAATTATGTCATGTCCTTGCAACACTAACATAATATGAATGAAAGATACAGTAAAGCCGATCTTTTTCCGGCCTTTATGCAAATCTACAATCGGAATATGAATTTTAATGTTTAAAAATTAAAGATCTTGTTTAAAAATTAAAACACTTTAAATCTTTCTTCTGCTTATTTTTAAAAAGCACAAAAAAACCCAGAATGACAACTTGTTTGCAGTCTTTTCTTTATCCAATCCAAAGATATTAGTATCACAAGTGATGTCACTTTCAGCAAGGTGATTCTGACCACCAATTGCCTAAGAAACATCTCTTGCAATTTATGTTATATTCAAAAGTTTATGTTTCCTCATCATAAACAGTATTTCTCATACTTGAAATTTATGGAAAACCAAGTTAAAGAAAGCAACAAAGAAGCTTCCAAATCTGACATGAAATGAGAACTCCAAGTTCAGATAAAAATTTGGAAAAAGTTTAGGCTAGTACTCAAGGGTAAATCATGTTCATGATGGAGTTTATATTTTGAAAACTTGGAAAATCAATATTATAGGTAAATAACACAAAATCAACAGTAGGCTGAGACCTTTATTGTCAGTAAGGCATCCCTGTCAGGTTTTTGCTGAATTTGAACTGGCATCAGAATACAGTCTTTTCCAAGGTAATATTATAGCTCCAGGTATTATAAAATAAGATGGGGTCAAATATTATCTGGAAAACCCCTCAGAACTCAGAGAATTTAAATTTCCGGTGGTCTCCTCTGAGTCAGATCTAGTAGCATTTTTAAGGGGCAAGTTTCCTGAACAGAGATCTCTAATGCCATTTGAGATTCCCTAGATTATCTTAAGCAGACTCTTGCTGACAGTCCAGAAGGGAAAGCAGGTCATTCATAGGTTTTATGTCATACTTACCAACTTCTTACAAATACCTTGGATACCCCAGGACTTCTCAGATGCCATTAAGTGTTTTTGGATCTTGGGAACCAAGCTGACCCTTATTGCTTTTCTGTCTGTAATCAGTTTTGAAAGAAGGAACAAAACACATTTTAGCAATAAGCAGCTGCAACAATCTAGAAGGTTTTATCATTCTTTTTTTTTGTTTCAGTTCAGACTTTGTTCAACATTGTTATGTCCAAAATCTTGTTTAAGGGGAAAGAAGAAATATCCGTTATGTATAAAGCCAATAATTTATTGTTAGCTTAATGGTTATTTTAACAACCTAATGCAGGAAGCGTTATTAATTCCAGGTCAAATTGTTCTAGAAAAGGAAATAATACTTCTCTACAGAAAAAAACCAAAAAGTCTCAGTAATAGCAGTAATACAATTAAAACTGTTTCAGACAGGTTTAGTTGTTATGTTTTTCCTGGTGCTATCCCTCCTCCTGCTTCTCTGAGTCCTGGGGTCAGTTTCATTCTGGTGGTGGTGGTGGAGGGGCTGCTACAGTGAGTTGTCAGCAGCAGGAGTCCTTCACCAGGAGGAATATGGTTGGTGTTCATGTTGAGGGTTCCTTCTTCCTTACTCTGGGATTCACTTAGAATAATTTTAAGATGTTTGCTAAAATGATTTTACAACCTTCTCTTTCTTCACTGGTCTGCAGCTACATATTATATCTGAATATAATACCAATGATATTTTTTAGGTATGTTAGATACTCATTCTTTTTTCTTTGTTACTTCTAAGACCAGTTTTGTCCAGCTCCAGACCTTTATTTCTATAACTGACCATGGGTTTGTTATTTATAGCCATCAGGTCTCCAATTCCAACCTGTACTCCAGGTCTGTATTTCTCTGCATCATTGTCTCAAAACCATGAATATCTCATTCTGGATAGAAAAAAACCCCTACTTGACACTAGTATCTCTGTAAAACTATGATTGCACCATATAATAATATGCAAAATGAATTATACATAACCTCCTGATCAGAAGAAAAATTGTTGTTACAGCTCAATCAAATAAAAACAAAGCTACAGACAAGTCAAGAAAAGTTCAGACACAGCAATCCCTATCAGCCTCTGTCCTAAGACCTCGCAAGCTCATTGCACAGCCTGTAGCCTTTACTAGATGTGGTTATATTATATTATATTATATTATATTATATTATATTATATTATATTATATTATATTATATTATATTATATTATATTATATTATATTATATTATATTATATTATATTATACTAAATTATAGGCTAGAGGATTACAATACTTTCAGAGAAGGAAGTATTGTTGCATATATTGCACCAATTTTAAACTTATAAAACTTCATATAGTACAAATAAAATTCAAATTTTCATTATTTTTAAAATACAGAAGTGAATTAGGACCTGAGAGAATGCCATGAAGATGTGTCAAGGAAGGCTTAGATTGGATATTAGGAAGACTTCTTTCACCTAAAGGGTTGTGGAGCACTGGAACAGGCTCCCCAGGGAGGTGTCACTGCCCCAAGCCTGACAGTGTTCAAGAAGAGACTGGACAACACCCTCAGACACATGGTGTGAACTGTGGGGTTGTCATATACCGGGACAGGAGTTGGACTTGATCTTTGTGGGTCCCTTCCAACTTGGGACATTCTATGATTCTATAAATTTCACTTTTATGACTGGAACTGAAATCATTCATCAAAGTGAAGCAAATATCCGGACTATTGAACTTGAAGCACCTGACCCATTTTCTGAATCTGGGAAGTGAACAACCAACCGAAACTGTTACTATCCTGGATTGAGTTTACCAGTAAAACTGGGAAGACTTTGAGATGGCTATTGCAGATGCCTTAGATGTGCTAGCTTTGTTTTGTTGGTTGATTGTTTGATTTGGTTTGCCTCAGCTGTATGTAGGGAGTTAGTATCTGGTGGGTTGTAAAACCAGTCTGTATAGCTTTCTTGAATCTAAGTATTGTAAAGCTTTCGAAGTTTATATTGATTAAGTTCAGCAAAGATTACATAATAGGAGGTCAGAATATGACTCAAAGTAATGGTCTGCTTACCTCTGAGATATGTAAAGAGCTTTCACATTAAAAATTCTTTTTTTTTTTTTCTTTCCCTCTTAATGTGTGGTCATTTAATAGGAAATTTTGTGCTGATTTGCCATTGAATTTTGAGGCCTTAAGCAACAAACAGAACAGTATTGTGTTAAGACTACTGAATCTGTAATGGAGGGCAGCTCAGGGACAGCTCAGAAGCAATATCTTTATTTAATCTCCCCTGAATGGTCTTGAGGAAAATGGCTTAGTAGATGTGGGATACACCTATCAAAGCTCACTTCTATGAAAGAAGAGCAGGCATGATTTTGTGTTATCCTAGTCTACCTTTTTAATCCTCTTGTCACAAGTAAGTAATGAATTAAGTGTTTATTGAGCATTCATTAACAGAAGGAATTCTGTCAAAACCTTGTATAAGCATGTCAGAACACAGATGACATTGTTGCTCCAAACTTCTCCAGCTGTAGCTACAATACAAAACCTGAAGTAGACTTCAGAACAGGTTTAAAATAGATAAATTATAGTCTGTTTTAAGTTGATAAATAAAGTCAGGCCAGGGATTAATCCCTGGCCCTGAAGTCATCTGAAAAAAGCTTGTTTGAGGCCCACATTGACTCTTTAAATCAGATTTGCCTTGGAGAGATCTAGTTGGAGTAAATTAAATCTGAGTTTTGGACCAACATAACAACTAAGTGCAGTGAACAATAGCACTTCATGTACTGCATGGTTGTGTGCCAGGAACTGGTTTTTTGGTCCTAAGCCTGAGTAACATGGCATCCATTATAGATAGAGACCTAACTCTCCTACCATTCCAATCAGGTTAGCCACAATACATTGCCTGTTGCAAATAGCCTTTAGCCCATGTGAATGACCAAATCACAGTCAAGCGTTGTTGCAGAGTGGTGGTTGGCACAGATTAAACAATGGGATGTACTTTCCTAGCACTTTAAGACTGTGGGTTTCACAGTTGTGTGTCTATACCCACGACATATCACTCTTTACTTTCCTGGAATAGGTATAGACTTGCAGATGTAGTGTTCAAGGTTTCTTCTTACCCCTCTTCTATTTAGTAGTATAGATGTACATTGAAACATGTGCATTTTTTGCCTGCATTGCTGTCTGTTGAAATGTTTGCAGCTTGGCTTAAAAATGTCCACATTATGCTTAGAAAAAGACAAACTGATGCACTGCTGCATATGACAGTCAATTTTTATTGACCCAGCAGACTGCAAGACTGAGCACCTGGGTGCGCACTAAGGCACTGAGTATGCTGAGAATTAGCCTTCTAAAAGGACTCTGAGCTCAACCCTATGCCCTTAATGGAGCCAAAGCTTACAGATGAACAATACAAAAAGTAGTCAAGCTTTAGACTCACACCTGACTGACAGTATGACAAGCTTTCTATGCTGAATCTTTGCTTAACACAGAAAGTTTTCAATGTTGTGATTATAATTATAGCATGAAGCCACCATGAGCAGAATACTTGCTTCAAAAGGATGACTGATAGTCCACTTGTGGTCTCACCCCTTTCATAAATATTTGCATCATAAAGGCACTATGTGGCTTTTCAGACATCTGGTAATGGCTGATCGTATTCGAGACAAGGGCAGCAGGACTACTGTTTGGCCAGATTGCAACGAAATGCTAAAACAGCAATGAAGAACCTTGTATTTTACTTGACTCTATCAAGAATTATCAGCCTTTTTCTTTCAGGAGCATTCTAGTATTAAATAAAAACCAGAACCATTTATGAATACATTGTTCCAGTTCTAGATATGCTGTACAATTAAAGAGCTATTACACCAGTGAGTGATTATCCAAAACAACTGCAACCAACTGTAAGGGAACACATAAAACTATATTCACCATTTGTTTAATAATTTAAAATATAATAATAAAACAAAAAACCAGTCCAACCAAGTCTAAGGGTGAAGAAGTCACATTTCAGTGGATTGTATTGATTAGATTTTGTTTACTGTAATGGAGCACACTCTTATGAAATGTGCTGAAAAGAAAAAGAATTATCCCAAGCTAGAATGGCTCAGGAGCCTCCCAGGGTTTTTAAAGCAATGTTTTAAAATTATGTCTGGAAAAGGTAGCAGGGAATTGAAGATACACTTGTAGGCTGTGACAAATTTAGGCCTAATAGCTCTAAAATAACGTAAGCAAGCCAGTGCAGATAGTGAATCAGCCTTCTGAACATGTGTTAGGAACAGATTTTCTAATGTACAGATAATATAAATATATGTATGGTTAATAAAAAGCATAAATTAAGAGTCTGAATATACCTATTAACAACATATCAGATGACATTAGGTACCATCTGTGTGTTCAAGAGCAAAATATTTTCTGATTGTTATAATGGCTATGCTTGGAGAATTAGGGCTAAAACTTCCACAGCATTAATACTAACAAGGCACCACTCTTCTGCTACCCCAAGCACCTTTTTCACAAAACAAATCGTGTTGCTTAATAAACTAGGACCTGTAAGCAGTTTAAGAACCTCTGGTTTAGTGCTCAGTCTTAAACAAATGAAAAATTTTATTGTTGACTTCTAGCTTTTTGAACATTTAAGACAGGCACAAATATTGAACTAGTATACACATATAACACACTAGAAAACTAGTTCTGTTAATTACAAAATCACAAGGCTGAATTTCGAAGAAGGGGTGATTTCACTAAGTACTAAACTGTATTTCTGTAAAAACTTGAGTTATTCTCTGTATTGTAAGTAACTTTGTGACTTAATCCTCTTAGATTCATGGAGGATTAAACAGTTCTAACCATTTTCCATTAGCACTGAGAATCCATGGTCTGGCTTTTTTTTTTTTTTTTTTAAATTTTCTCATAGATATAGAAAATTAAACATATTGAATGTGCAAGTAATTCAGGGACCAGTCTAGCCCTCAGCAAAACCAGCAAAACTTTTTCCATTGCTTTCGGCAGTGCAGGATCAGCGATGTGGCATTTAGTGTGCAATAGGCTTTAAAGCACAGTCTTAGCATTTCAATACAGGCTCCAGCTGTGAAAGGCATTGTGCTGGTTCACTGCAGCCTTTAGGTTCCCTTACATGACTCTGAAAATAAGTGCATTCATCTTTGTTGACCAGCAACTCCACATAAGACACTGAGAGTAGAAATGGGTCTCTTTTTTGAAAAAGGCACTGCTGATATAAAATTATCCCTATTTCTGGCAGTTTAAATTAAAAGAAAGCAAAACCTTTGCTTTATGCCCTCAGAATTACTGCTAGCTGTATGAGGTGGTAGTGAATTGTCAGGGTGCTCATGGGAAAACTGAAACTTATTGAAAAGACTAAACTGCATGTATCATTACTAGGCTAAAGTAACACCCTGTAGTACAGTGGCATTCTGTTCTAACTGCAAAGGGCTAAGGACATTGGCAGGATAAAGTTTGTAAGGAGATCTATCATCTTCCATTAGTCGCCTGTAACTACCAGAAAAATTAAACAGCTTTTGGGGGACAAAAACCCTACTTGCAAACCTTGTCCTGTCCTTGTTCTAAAGAATAATTCATCCTGAAGGGCTCCAAAATTATACACACAGATGTGAAGACATTGTCCTAGTAGCTAGGAGATTCCTGAAGTGTATTTTGATCCTTTAAGACCCAAGTATGCTTGTACTTTTTCTCATACTGCATACACATTAATTCATACAGCATATTATTTCCAACTACCTGGCTGCCTGATATTTAATTTTTTTTTTCTTGCAGGTAATTGAGCTAAAAAAATAAAGAAATAACAATGAAAATATTACTCTATTTTCACAGGAACAACTTGTTTGTTTTGATAATTTTGTTACTTTTAATAGTATGAGTATCTGAGAGTAACTTATTTGATAATTCACATCTTCAGAAAACTCCTCAAATTAACACAAAGGTAACCAGAAGCAAAGAAAGAGAAGCCACTGATGGGCAATCTATTGATGGAAAATGGTGAGAAAGAGTAAGCTGTGGCACCAACTCCCTTCGTCTGCCTTTGTAGCCTGCACTGCTATATAGAGGTGATAACTATTATTTGGTTTAACATGTAATTCAACTATTATGAAGTATTGCAAAATTTTCAGGGTTTAAGGGTGATGTAAATGAAGGAGAGTTTTTGGAGGAGGGCCAGTAAAGCCTGTTCCCCAACAGTGAAATATGATCTCCAGTCTAGAAATGTTCTAAGGATTTATTCTAAAGCAGTTGAGCTACCTCATTGTTTTCAATAAGGTATACTTGAAACTGAGTAAGCACATTGATTTATAAAACTCTTAATTTGAAACACCTCCTTTCATCTCTTTTGATTACTGGTATAACATCCTAAAGGCTGTTCTATTCAGATTAGAGAATCAAACTTTGTACCTATATGAAGATAAACACTTATTTTTAAAATGCTGACATTAAAAGGCTTACAAAAATCAAGATTATAGCAAATTTTAGGAATATTATTTAATAATAATGTCCAAAGGTTGTAAGCTTCTTTTTTTTTTTGAAAATATTTCCTACTATCTCAAATAAATCCAAGTAAACAAACAAATAAATAAAAATTTACATGAAGAGTTAATAAAAAATGGAAAAAATAAACAATAATATTACTCAGGCTTTTAATGTCCCCTCTCTCCAAATCTCAACAACATCAGTATAACCATAAAGCCTTAACATAAGATGAAAAACAGAAGTTGTCTTTCAGATGTGAAGAATCATTTTTCAGATATATTTTATTTTAAACTATTTTAAACTATTATATTTAATTTAAAACTTTTTAATAAATACAGTCTTCTCTATGTTAGCAAAATATTCTTTTTACTGTACTATATTTTGAATGTTAAATGCAATATAAAAAACAATGTCGTATGTGATTATCTTTAAAGTTATTTACACTGAATTTGAGATTAGGACAGAAGTCTCAAGTCCATTTTATATGTACTAATGCATCTTAAATATTGTAGTGAAGCAGTTTTCACTTTTTGTTAAGCCAGGTGCCACAGCTTCTGTGAAGCCAGGTGTCCACAGCTCAGAAGGAGCTGTAAAGTTTCTGATAATGTGCTAAAATAGTGTCTGTGCATTAAAAAGCCAAGTCTTTAATATAAAGTCAATCGTATTACCTAGTAAACGAAGAGCATAGATAAATATATGTCATGTATTGATGGTACAAAATCTGTTGGTTTTTTTTTTGCGTGTAAAAACTAAACACGTAGATTATTGAGCATAACTTTATTAAGATCATTACCTTTTTTTTTGGATGATGAGTGTTTTGGCCAGTTTGCTTTGTAGTGCTCTCACAGAAGCAGTTCTGCCTGAAAAAATAAGTCCTTATTTGCTGATGTATATATATATATATGTGTGTGTTGATTACCTATGGAAGCATATATGAATTTATAAACCTCTGTGTGTGTGTATTTGTAAGCTTTTGTATAGATATGTGCATATATGTAAGCAGAAGTTTATAAATACCTGGATTCATATACATATACATGCATAACACATTGCAGATATTTAAATATTCCGGTGAACATAATCATTCAGAATAACTGAGATTGCTCTGTGGTTCATATAAAAATTGTTGTTGGTCTTAGTCCATTATGTACTGAAGCAGCAACCACAAATTACACACTTAAAAAACAACAGTACTGACACCCTTGTTAGTAGTCTTGTAAAAAAATACTTGTTCAAAAAGAATTACAAACTGAACCCAGCCTGTGTAACCTTAGGCCACTGAGACATGAGCCTGGGGCACTTACCTGTCATGTATCCCTTTACACCTCTAAATCCCTGCAGTAACAGACCATCTGCACCCATAATCAGATGGCCAGACTTTGGAGCAGTACACCCTGTTTATAAAGGACAATTCTAATTTACAACAAACTCTATTTTGGGAGGTACTCTGGGAGCAAACCTCTGATGCTTTCAGATCAGCCATCTGTCTCCACTCTTGCCAAGTTACCTCTAGGTTATGCTCTTTCCCCTCTTCAGCACATTATCCTGTCTGTTGCACACTCACACAGAGTGAAGATCAAGAGAAAGAGCATTTGAGCAGGTAGGATAAGGAAGAATACTCTTACAGTGTATGTTTACATACTTTTCTAAGCAGATACAGTTTCAAAGATGGGACGAGGTAGCTCTTAAGCGCTTTCTGCTGTGGTATTTGCTACTTCTTTTGGTTCTGAATTTCAAGCAGCAACACGGACCACCTAGGTTTTCGCTGTGGGGCTCCTGGGGACTGGAACATCCTTGTCTGGTCCTGGGCATCTCTGCCCAAATGCTTCATATCACTCGCAAGTGGGTCTCCAGAAGAAATTCTCCCTCTTCCCTTGAAAGCTGCAGCTACAATTGCATCTGAAAAAATGGTCTACCAGTTAAGTTTGGTGCCAGCTTTACCGGTCTGCTGAATGGTTTATCCTGGAGAGAAACTGAGCTTACAGCAAGCTAATAGGTACACAGGGTAGTCACTAGGCAAATCCAGCAATTTAGATCATACTTATGCTTCCCTAAAGGTGTTCACCCATAAAGTACCCCAGTCATGGCAAGCTGCACACTGTCCCTGCTGCCTTTATGTGTGGTGATGTGTCACAGAGGTACAAGTTTTGAACAGATAACACAGGCTAAATTACTTCCTGGAAAAAGCCGAAGTGGGACCAAAATTCCAGCAAATCTCCAAACTGCATGCCATGTCACTGCTTTAAGCATATACCCCATCAGTCAGTGAGAGCAGCCACAAGCACTAGAATCTCTGCTGTACTAGAGAGGATGTTAGCACTCATGTTTTGGGGAAGAAAAACAGGAAGGCAAGAATAAAATATAGAGATTTAGGGGAAAGATAACTAGATCAAGTATTTTGTTATTTGCAAAGAGGCATGAAAAAGCTTTTGCTGCCTTCCTTCAGCAGACTGATAGACCATGACCATTGCAAATCTAGCTCAGATACAATCCACACAGCTATGCTGAAAATCTGTCAGTCTCCAGAGTACCACAGTTAGCAAATTTAATGTTTGTTAAATTCACATTTGTGTCAGATGCATAATGCAATAACCTAAGGAAAACAAAACACAGAATAATACAAAACCAAACCAAACAAACAAAAACAAAACCAACCAAACAAAAAAAGTTGAAAAATACCTTTAAGAACAGCTACAGTGAGTAGATGTAACAGTCTGAATACCATAGATAGAATGTTGTAAAAATAAAAGTCAGCATAAACATGTCAGCTCTGGGAGTATCTGTCATCTCTGTTTAAATAGCCACTAAATCTCTATAGAGAAATTCCATGAAACGGTACGTGGGAAACATAAAAAAAAGATTTGAATAAAATATTATAGGTCTTCTTAAGTACCTAAATATTTACAGTTGTATTTTTATTCAGTAAGTACTTGAAAAATGCAGATGAGCTTGGTTTTGCTTTACATAATCCTTGCATCATCCAATTCCTGCATTGGTTTCAAACACTGTCTTCTTGAGTATGATGACAGGGTATGTTGAAAAGAATACCAGTAGAATTGTCCTTTCAGCATCAATTTTACATAATTTTATTGACAAACCTGCCTAGTACCATTATAACTAAGGCCTATGAATGCATATCCTTTATATCAGTGTTACTACTTTGATTACGGGTGACTTTCTAATGGTGTTACTATAGAAATATAATTTGTAATTAAGACAAAAGTCATGTTGATATAGCTTATTTTTGGATAAGGAAAGAGAAGTTCATTCTAGAAACAACTGTTCATAGCTGGATACAAGCTACTAGATGTGCTGTTTCCCTCCCAGATTCCACCTCTCACCTTCCTACTGAAAGCACTCGTGCATTAGTATTGCTCTGGTCTATTTCTGTCTAAATGAAATGGATTAGCAAAAAGCTATTATTTAAAAGGTTCTTGCCTGTGGACAGATATCCTGAACACACTTCCACTGTTAAGAGATGTCATCATACAGCATAGCTTGCTATTTATTGGCATTTCTCAACCAGATTTGATTTAGAACTGTTAAAATATTCCCAAAGCTTAGTAAAAGCTAGCCATGTGATGTCAGACCTTGTATTTAAAATGCTTGAGCTGATCTGACCAGGCAATGAATGCATTTTTCATTATTTTCAGCTTCTGAAATTCAGACACCTCTCAATTTCCATCACAAAATTTCAATTCTTTTAGCAAGACTTAACAATAGTCTTTTTTTTTTTATTTGAAAATGATTTTAAACACATAAAACATTGTTTAACATTGAATCATTTTAAAATAATTGAACTTTTTTATTTACTATAATTTATCTCTTTGTTAAATATTCACAGAAATTTTGAGATTTTGCTGTAAGGATTTTTCAAGGTAATGTAAGGATATTTCAAGATTTTTGTTTGTTACCTTCTTCTAAAGTTTCTCCTTACACAAGAACACATCAATCAATATGTATTACATAGTTCGGGTTTCACTTATAAATTAGTAATCTATATGCAAAAGTTGACAAAGTGCCTTTTATGAGAAGCAATGTGCTATGGCATATGTATAGAGAACATACGTCCTTTATCTTTTCAATCATGAATTAGAAAATTTGATTTGTTAATATATTTTTTCCTTGACTTGTAATTTTGCCAAACCCCTAGGTTCTGAAGCAACAATTCAAAGAATCATAGAACCATTTTGGTTGGAAAAGCCCTTTAAGGTTATCATGACCCTGAAATCTTTAGATTAGTTCTAGCTTCAAATATCTAAAATATTGAATGGTGGCATATAATTTACCTTATTTTATTTGAACCTTTAGAAATAAAGTTATCATGTTTTCCTCTCTAACAATAGAACAAACATAATTTAAATATGATTTTTTTAGGATAATATTGAGATACGTTATTCTTGTGAGGTTGTAAAAACACCATTGAATAAGGGTAAATACACAGACACACACACAAAAAAAGTACCTCCTTCATTCTGGAAGCTGACCATGGTGGGATTTAAAACATAAAGAGCCCACTGCTGTACTCCTCCCTTTCTGCCTGAATAAAAGTGGCAGGAATTATCCATGCATTAGATCAAGGAAATAAAATATCCATCAGATTTACACTATAGGCACTGAACTTGGACTTTACAGGCATCTCTCTGAGTATAGAAGGAGCCACCTAACAGCCATAACATACATAGGCTGAATTGCTCAATGGCTTAAGCCAACAATGTGAGAGGTTGAATGCTTTATCTTGCCAACAACTGCAGGCCTGTTTGTTGCTTGCATCTACAGTCTTCATCATTTTAAGCAATTTTCTTCCATTCCCTGGAAAAGCTCAAACTTTATTTCTCTTGTTAAAACATATATTTGTTTTATTTTACAGGCTTAGGCCCTCCTGAACATGACTACCTACAATTTTCTGAGGTTTGCAGCTTACCTGAATTCCACAGAGCTTTCTCAGAGATGGCAAAAGGGAGTATTGCAGGTAGCAGGGCAAGGATGCTGCCAAATTTAAAATTGTTTCTCCAAGGCATGGACAAGCTGCAGCTCTCTGCCAAATGACTGTATGATTAACACAAAGCAAGCAATGTCTTTTTTCTCTAGACTCATATTGAAATTTAGCTTTTTCTGTCTGTCAAAACGCAAACCCAAACAACTGAAAATAGTATAAGACAGACACATGGAAAACACATCAGGAAAAAAAAAAAAAAAATTAAATGTTTGACCATTTTTTTAGAAAGTCCCAAAAATAAAGACTTACAAAATCTGAAATAATGGAGTTAATTTTCTTCCTTGTAGACTTTATAGTGCTGCATTTTTAATTTAGAATGAGGATAATGTTGATAATAAACTGAGGTTTGTTGCCTACTGAAGGAAAGTGTTAAATTAATTCCTTGATTCCCTTTGCTTGGGTACACGTCTTTTGCTTTACCTATTCAACTACCTTTCTCTCAACTCATGAGTTTTTGCACTTCTATGCTTCTGAATCTGTCTCTCATCCCCCTTGGGGTAGGTGACAAGTGGTTGTGTGGAGCTCAGTTGCTTGCTGGGGTTAAACCACAGTGTGTGTATGGACAGTTTTGTCATTCATTTTCTTCTTTTCAAAATTCAAATTTTAGTGGGACCACATCTTTTTTATTATTTTTATGCTCTAAATTGTTAGATTGCTCCTTTAGTGAAAGGAGCAAGGTGAGGAAGAAAAAAAAGTATATAAATTCTGTATCATCACAGATAATATAAAAAAGGCAGCCCATTATAAAATTTTCATCTCATCACAGACATAGTCACATGCAGATGTGTCCATTCCTGTTAGATGTACAGCCAAAATTTAAAAAAAAATGGAATAATTGTCCCAGTAAACCTGTATCTCATGTTTATGCTTAATCTGAAGATTCTTCATATACTTCATCTAATACTAACAAAACATTATGAAGAAAACCTGATTCATTTCCATCAAAGAAAGACTGTTTCATTTGGAATGATTAATTTAAAAACAGAGCTAGCCCTTACTTAGGTGAATAAATGTCTGCTTCAGGAAAAAAAAAAAAAAAAAAAAAAAAGAGAAAAAACACAGATCCTGTTATAAATCATATAAGAAAAAAAAAAGACTGAAAGTATTTGCAGTTTGTAAAATATATCCTTTCTCCCATTCTTCTTTGATTTATTTACCATAAACTGTGTTCAGGTGCAATAGAATTTTTGCTATTGCTTTAATAAATCAGAACTATCACTGCATGTAAACTCTGATTTACCAAAACACACCAGCTCCTCATATTTGAGGCTAATGAATATGCTCCTATCAGTAAAAAAAATAGAACCAAGATACAGATCTAAAACCTAGGCATTTTCTCCACTCTTTAACAGTGAGCTCTCATCTCTGGTGTGGCTTTGTCTTGTGTGAACAAGCACTCTTACAGGTAATGTTTAGGCCAGTGGTGGTTCCCACCAGGCAAGATGCAAAAAGCCACTGTATTCTGGTGAGAAAGAGAGCTGTGATGTGCCAACAACCCTTAAAGCCAGAAAATAAGACTAATTTATTTAACAATATAGGTGAAACCCTGGATGGTGACAGCAACTCTATCCCTAGTACCTTACCATCCAGAACATAAATATAGGAGCAGACTAGCTCTTATTTCTAACCCTATGAGAAACACTGTGAACATCATAAATGTTACCGAACACTCACATCCCTATGGGGTCTTAACTTTTGCATATGTTGTATTCTTGGGACTTAAGGAACCAAAGATCCAAGAAGTAGTCATAAACATATCATTTTCCATAATCCACTCACGCCTTCTCCACACAGAAGCCTCAGGTAATCAGTGTTCATGAGTGCTTAGTGGTAAACTATCAACCAAATTGCACACTGATACCCTTCTGTACCTCTATGGCCTCCACAGAAACCATCTGGAGCAGCTGTGGCCTTCAGTTATGCCCAGGTTCTTACTTCTTATTTTGTGGTTTGAGTTAAAAACAAGTCTGAGAGCTCAGAGCTGAGTGAATGATTTCGTGGAAGAATCAACTAGATGTGTCCAAAGTTTTCAGTATTTAATAGGCTATTAAAAAAGTAGCTTTAAAACTCCACAAAACAGTTAAGTTCATTAGTTGGTATTGAAAACACCAAATAAACACAAATAAAGGTTGTGGTACTTTTAAAAAGTTATAATAATTGCAAGAAATAATGAGTAAAAAAACCCTCTCAAATGGTTATAACTTAACTTCATACTCTTGTTTCCAACTAATTTTCAGTCAAATTAACATCTAACATTCCTCTGAACCCTCACTTCAGTAGGAGGGTTTAGGAGGTAATTTGGGCAAAATTGCTCTCTTCTTAAGCAGTTACAAATGTGTTTTTAAAATAAGCAAATGTTTGGAAACCAGTAACAACTTAACTTTCTCTACATCTGTTGTTCAAAAATATATTTACATTTTACTATATTGTACTGTGTAAATAGAAGTGTAATATGCATGATATTTTATTTTTCTGTATGACTGTAGTACTCATCAGCTGTACCTTTGGGAAACAATACCTTTAACATCAGTCAGAACCACAACTTTACAAGCTGAAAAAAAAAAAACAAAACATTGTCAATTTATTCCTAGGAGACCCACTATAAAAAACAGACAAGACTTTTTTAATGTTTCCCTCCTTGTGTTTTTGCTGCTAGCTGACTCTACAGACATCACATATATTGTTTTCATTTCTATACATTGTAACCCACCTGAGAATTCATAAAACATGTGCATGTTCCTTGTGATTCGGCATACTAAGTAAATGCTAGAAATATATTAAGTTTGCACATCTGTAGTAGAACTATTAGGGAATAAGAAACAATGACCTGTACAAGAAGTCAGAATTTGATAGGGATCTAAAGTAGACTAATCATAGTAAAAGAAACCTACCAGAAGAAAATAATACAGTATTCAACTTTTTCAGGTCTCAAGGTAGCCGCCTAGGCAGTTGAAACTGCAACCAGAGGTGTTTTTTATTACTATTATTTTTGTTTAAATGCCTATTTAAATAAACTTTGTGACAGAAAGTCGTTTTTCCTGGACAGTGAGAGTTGTAACAAACTTTTTTCCAAATATCTGCTAGTGGCTAGAAAAATGCCGTATGAAATGAAATCCACTTCATGTGTGAGACAAATTCTGGAGTTATCCAAGATATACGGGGAGTAAAGACATAGGACAATAATCTAATTTAGATGCCTCTGTCAGATACATAAAGTTAGATGAAATGGACTTGGACATTTTGCCTTTTTTGCCAGAGGAGACTGAAGAGTGTGATCAAAATAAGGGACTTCTTTTTATTTTCTCCCCAACATGTAGCAGAGTAAATAGCCATTGCCATGGCATAAAATCTGTTTTCTTCCTGCAATACATATAGATTCTTTAGTTACCTGGTTTTTGTTCTCTGCTTAGTTCTACATAGAAGATTGTGCAATATATGAAAAAAATATTAAAGTTTACAACATTTTCTTTCCTATTACATTCTTTATTAAAAATGAATTCTGACAAGATGTTCATATAACCTTGTGACCAGTGATTCTTTCTGAGATCCTAGGTCTTTAAAGATATATAACTAGGAAGAAACACTGGCTGTTGGGATATAGGTGATTATTATATGAGCTGAATCTCAGTCTGTGAAGTCTAATCTTAGATTTGATCCCCAGAAAATTCACTGGGTAGCACTAATTTTCAGAAAAGCTAAATACCAAGCAGTTCCTAATGAATTTGGTGGGTAATGTATAATATTGAAGAACCGTTAAAATAAATCAAATATGACATCAGTGTTTTAACACCACACAGAATTACTGTGCACACAAAACAAACAAACCAACAAATGAATAAATATAGTTGTGGTATTGGATTGCATTAGATACTTAGGAAATAGTCTGGAGCTATTCTGCGCTATATGCACTAATATGTCTAAAATGTCTGTCCATCATTGTTGATATATGCCCATATCTCTGTAAGTACATTAAAATGGTCATCAATAGTAACTTCAAAAACTTATTGCAAATAGCTTTAAAGTGGGGAAGGGAAAGGTAGGAAGGAAAATGGAGGAAAAACCTCTTGTTTTTAAAACATTTATTTATATATTTTTATGTGTTACCTTCAGATGAGAATGATCTCAGTCAGCATCAGGTTTAAGAATACCTTTTCATTAGTGATGATGAAATGTGTCTAGCACTTATTGGCTGTCTTTGAACTTCACAATTTAGAGAGACATACCTTTTCCTGCATTTGACACAGAAAGCATCTTATTCCCATCTAAGAAATAATCTGTTCCACCTTTCCTGGCTTGCAATTATATGCCACACAGTTTTACTGACTATTAAATCTTCCACATCAACTCACTGAGTCATAAAACACTATACAGGAGGTAGTTCTCAACTTTTGCTTCTGTTTATTTTTCTCTTTCTAACCTTTTTACAATACAGCACGTATGAATCCTCTTCATGACTTTTTCTCCATGTGATATGAATTAATAGTTTGTGTCTTATTTCTTTTTCTTAATATTTTCTAAAAAAAACCCCAAAAACTGCACTGATCTTCTTTGTTTTTCTTTTTCACTTGTAATATAAGAAGCATAAAAAAATAAAAATTCTATAAGAATACAAGGAATTCAAAGACACGTGTTAAAGTTTCATAATCATCATTATTTGTGGCATAGAAAAAAATAGATCAAAATTGATTATTCTTTTCTATCCTAAAACGCTTGGAGTATTAACAAACATTTAGAAGCACCCTCAGATTTTTATTTTTAATGAAATTGTGTGGGTTTCTTTTCATTTTTATGGAGAACACATTCTCAGATTAAAAAAAAAAAAAAAACAAAACCACAACAATCCAACTTGGAAGTGTTTTTGTGTTTTACTTTGTTTTTCCTGTCAATCTTTTTTTTTTTTTTTCTTTTTCTTTTTTCCTTTTTTGAAATGAAAAATTGGGAAGCCAAGCAATATTTTTTTTTTTTTTTTTCTGTGGCATTAATAAATGCATTTAGGGAAAAGTAATGTAAGTAGCGGATTCAGTTGCCAAATCAGGTAGGTTTGCCTGACTGAAAACTGATTCTACTACATCTTCTCACTCCTTTTATGAATGCATCTGGAAGTAAGAAAATATGCTTATATTTTCTTTGTTTTTTGTTTTACAGATGAACAAAGGAAAATACAAAAAAAAAAAAAATTCCTCTTGAGCAGACAAGTATCAACAACATGGTTTAAGTCAATATATCCCTACATTTGAATAACATCGAAAGTAAATGCAGCTTCAAAATATACAGGCAATACTTAGGTATTGACTTGCAAATGTGAATGTTTATTATTGCTGAAACAATTTGATTTTTTTTTTTTTTCCGAACACTGTTTGAACAACTGGAGGAAGCATATTGGAAAGAAGAACCCAAATTCCCAGCACTTTTTAGATACATTAACTAGTAACATTTAAAACACAGAAACAGGTTATCACAGAGGCACACAAAAACTGAACCAGGCAGATGGTGAACTGAAAAGGGGAATCTATTTTTCCTCTTCCAACCAAAATTGTTTAATCAAGAATAAAATGTGTTCTTAATCAATTTAGTTTATGCTCCAACAAAAATTTAGTATACCACAAGTTTAAAATACCAAGAGGAATTCACTTATGACACAGACAAGTCAGGATCCCCAAACCCTGGAACAATGATTCAAAATGTCCACTCATTCCCCAATAAGGCAAGGGGTCTCAAACTTGAGAAGTTTTCTTAGGTAGCATTCCAACCCTGACTGCAGAGCCACTACTCTGAGGAGGACAAATTCAAAATTGTGTCTCTGGCAGAGTTACATTTATATCCTAGTTCAATCTGATCTGTGATCATATATGGTCAGTGATCTAGAAATGTCTCTCTGACAAGGTGTTTTATTGGCTATGTGCTCTGACTGTTGACCAACAGGGGTGTACATGACCATAGACACCATGTGTGGTCTACTGGTCTAGAAATTTCTGGTGGTTTTGGATGGAGTGGGTGAGTGCACCTGCCACACAAGTTGGTTTCTTAATTCAAAATATTTATAGATTAGAAAAGAATAACTATAACAAACCTGAAATTTGTTAAGTTGATCCTAAAATCAAAATAGTGACATACAGTCTTCATCTTCAGAACTCTTTTATTTTAAAACCACTGAAATCTGATTTTCCTTTTTGGCAACTGTAACTTTAGCAACACCAAAATACCTTCGGAAAGCAAAATTGCTAAACATGCTTTAAAATGTTATGTGATAGTGAGAAATTACCTGAACTTGTAAAGATCAGGGCACAACAAAGTGTTGAATTTGGCTAATAGTTTGTTAGGAAACACAGAGCTTAAAACCAAAGCTGATTAAAATATGTTAGATTTTAACTCAATGATCCTTAAGGGGCCCTTGCAACTTGAGATATTCTTATTCTTATTCTTATTCTTATTCTTATTCTTATTCTTATTCTTATTCTTATTCTTATTCTTATTCTTATTCTTACTTTTATTCTGTTCCATTCTATTCTACGCTATGCTATGCTATGCTATGCTATGCTATGCTATGCTATGCTATGCTATGCTATGCTATTCGTTGAGTTGAAATATTTTGTAATGAGTGAAGTGCAAACCAATTCTGGTAAAATTGAAATAAATTATTCTCAAAACTCTAGGTAGATACCTTAAGAGTTAATTATTTTCAAGCTCTTAAATGGAGCTAGAGACTACCTGATCCCTCATCATAAGAAAGACACTGAGGTACTAGAGAAAGTGAAGAAGAGAGGGAGTAAGCCATTGAGGGACCTGGAACACAAGTCTTATAAGGAGCTGCTAAGGGAACCGGGGCTGTTTAGCCTGGAGAAATGGTGACTGAGGAGAGACCTTACCACTCTCTACAACTACATGAAAGGAGGTTGTAGCATGGAGGGTGTTGGTCTCTTCTCCCAAGTAGCAAGTGATAGGACAAGAGGAAATAACCTCAATTTTCACTAGGAGAGGTTTAGATTGGACATCAGGAAAAAATCCTTCACGGAAAGGGTTGTGAAGCATTGGAACAGGCTGCCTAGGGAAGTGGTGGAGTCACCCAACCTGCAGGTGTTTAAAAGGCATTTAGATGAGGTTCTTAGGGACATTGTTTAGTGGTAGAGTTAGGTTAGGTTACGATTTGACTTGATCCTCAAGGTCTCTTCCAAATGAAATGATTCTATGATTCTATGCTTCTAAATGTTGTTGCAGATAATCAAGAAAATTAAAGATTGTTAAAGGAAAATATGGCAATTTGTTAAAAAGTACATCTCAGCTGAGAAGTTAGTGGTATTTTTCATTTATCTAGACTTATTATCTGACTACAGATTTATTGAAAAACTGTTATTTTAAGTGTACATGAAATATATGATTGCTAATATTTATAAAGCTGCTTATCTTTCAGGTTTCTCCCCTGAAAATCCAAACTCAAATTTAAAGTAGGTAGCAAATATGCATATGAAAACTCCAACGTCAAACAAAATTTGAGCTATTCTTATTGCTAGAATCAAAATTAATTTCAAAATTAGGCAAGCATTCTCACACTTGCTATTTTGCAAGGCAAAAACAAGATGTATGGTAGTTCTTCTGACATCACCTTAAGAAGTCAAACAAGTAATTCTTTAACATGCTTTTTATGTTCAAACTGTCTAATTTGCATATTCATTAATTAAGAATAGATGTTGCACAATAAACTCACAATACTGTATTCCATCAACTTAAGATAGTTTTATTGACATTGACACTAAAGTGGCATTAAATCGTAACACTATTCAACAAACACACATTTAAAAATTGTAAACCTAAGCAACTATACTTGTAGAATATCTTATGCATCCCAAGTATTAAAACAACCTTTCTCTCTCTTCAGTCAAAACAGACTACAGTCGTAGCAAATACATGCATCACATTTTTATTCTCAGTATTCCATCAGCAAAAAATCAAACACTTTCTATGTCAACAAAAAAATTACTTTCCATTGTCACCTTTAAAAAGCATGGGTCTTTTTTTCCAAGTTACAAACAAAAATTCTTTCTTTTCTTTGAAGTCTTTAACTTTTCTTTGAAGTCATTAACTTTTCTTAAGTTACCAGTACACACAAAGGATATATATGTTATTTATCTTCACTTTACATATGGTATTTCCAAGTTGCACCATTATTCTTGTCACTGGAGTGGAACACAATGGAAAAAGAAAACTTCTAACTTAATCTTCTAATTACCAATGCCATTATTTTCATACCCAAATTCTTCCTGGAGAGCTTTTTGGGGTACTTCTATTTTGGAACAGCTTGGTTTTAGCTGATGAAAAGCAATGAGAGTATAAACTTGTGTTATGGCTGAAGATGCTAAAATAAGGTCATTAGCATATAGATGCAATAAATTTTACATCAAAGGCAAATCAGCTTTTACATGCCTGTTTTAGCCCAGGATTCAGATTACTCAGTATTCTTGACAATTAATCAAGGTTGGTCAAGAGACAGCAAGCAAGGCTAAGTTAAATATGTATCCTAGCAATATTGTAACTTATCACTATCTTCTGCTGGTTTCAGCTTTTCAGCCTTTCAGCTTTTCCAGGTTGTAGGCAGTGTTTGATCATTTTCAGCACATTTCTGTGTCCTATTCTTTTTCTCTCTCTTTCTTTTTTTTTTTTTTAATTCAAATACTTTCATAGTACATTAAATAAGGTGTAGCATTTGGTTCAACCAGAATATCAAATAATACATCACAACTTATCAGGAAATACTAATTTAAAAAAAACAAAGTGAAGGAAGATCCTGCACATCATGTGGAAATAAGTTCTTTGAATTAAAATGAAGAAGGAAGAGACAAGGCAGATGGTAAGAATTTCATAATCCCCAGGTAAAAGACAGGTGACTGTTACCACATAAAAAACTCCAGATGACAGCAGGAACTAGAAATCAAGATAAAGGTTAATTGAGGACCTTGCTTGAGGTTTGCCTAGGATTAATGTTTCACAGAAACATTATTCATTTTCATTTTTTTTCACTAAAACATGAATAAGAAATTTCTAAGACCATGGGCATGGTCTTATAGTATGCAATAATGCATAGTGCTGAGACTTTGGAGAAATTTGTGTAATTGTGTTTACACAGTGTAGCATGGTGTAAAGGTGATAACACAGTTTCCTACATCAGTGCAACATTAATACTGCTTTATTTACTTTGAAGTTAAATAACACAGTCTATTCTGCTTCATCTATTCTAGAAGTACTAGTGGCATTGTTTTTTAGGAACTCTGCATAAAGATTGTGAAATACAGACAGATATTATTAAACAAGAACAACAACAACAAAGTGATTTGTTCCCACCATTTTCAACCACTATTTTTTGTTATTATAATTCAATCAATGTCTCTAGGAAGGAAATAATTTCATGCCCATTTACAATAGCATCTCTGTTTCTAACTTTAACATTCCTCAAAGATAATGAGTACAGCTTGGCATCATTTTGCACACTCCCATACTTGAGCAGCCCTTCCTGCTCCTCATTTCCTTTTCTCACTTCAGAACAATTCCAGAGAGGAAAAGGAACTTGTTTACCATTATTGCTTCTACATGTCAGTATTCTGGGTCAATACATTTGATGGCGACAGCAATGGTCAACTAAACAAACAGGCTGTACAGAGAGTACATTTTCATTGTGCTCACAATAGTTTGATCTGAAATGGTAGACACATACAGATAAGACCATAATTGTTCATCAGAATTTTACTTTGAATTTAATATCTCAATGTTTCACATGGGAAATTCCTCTTTAACAAAGTTTTACTGTATTTAAAAACAAAACAAAACAAAACAAAACCAAAAAAACAGAAACAAAACATCTATTCTCTGAAATATGTCTACAGAAGAAAAAATGTCAGTAGAAATTTTCTGATGTTTCTCCAAAGCAAATAAAAATTACAACCAGAATGATTCTCAATAAAAATTTAGACAAAAGTCAATGAAAACTTCTATCTGTTCAACGGGTCTAGAAGAAGTCTGAAAAACAGCAATTAGCAACGAATTGAATGTTATAATGTTATAATATTGTTTAATAATAATGTTATAATTTTGTTTAATTTCTTCCAGAGTTAAAGCTGGTGCTTCTTGACCAAGAACTTTTTTCTTGTTTTCACTTTTATTCTGCAGTTCAAAAGCATTAGATCTACAGAACCTAGAACTTAACTTCCTCATAAAGAGTTGAATTTTATCTTAAATGCATAAAATAAATACTGTACACAGTGTAAGTATTAAAATTGTGCTTACAATTAGAGGTCTGATTTCATTGCACTAATTATTTTCAAAATAAAGATCTACTATAAGGTTCTTCGGATGTCCAGTTTTTTAGTTGGAAAAAGAGGGATTAGGGTAGGAACCAGACATTTAAGATTTAAGACATAAATTAAATGCAGAAATGTTTGCTTTGAAGCTAAACCCACAGTGCTAGTCTCTATCTTAACATGTTTTTGTAAGAATGTATATCTGCACACTGTATATTCTGCCTCGTGTAAATTTTTAAGTGTAAAATCTTATATGACAAACTGACCTATTGTTTTCTAAGTAGGAGCCATCGTACACAGCTATAGCCAAAATCTTTTCTCCCAGAAATGCTAATACTTTGCTATTCAGAACTGTTATGTTCTCTGTAGTTAGTACCTTCAGACTTGGTTGTATGTTAGCTTTACAACAAATCAAGCTGAAAATATTTTAAAATGGCTAGGTGTAACTCATGGTTTAATTTTGGAAAATCAAGGTGAAAAAATATAACTCTTCTGCTCATAAGCAGTATTCCAGCTGTTATCTCACCAATGTAGATTTATGCTTAGATTTTAATAACAGCAAAAATCTTCACAGATGGCATAGGTCTCTGATTTCGCTCACCTTGTTTAAGAGAAAATCTTAGTTCTAGATGTAAAACAGGTTAATTACTCTAGAAATAAGACACATATTTGCATGTGATTTAAAGCATATCAGCAAGCATTGGCATACTGAACTGAAGAACATCATACTTCTCAAAAGTCTTAGAGTTAGTCCATTCAGGGGACAGATCTTTCATCCATATCTTTGTGGAGATAGTACCAAAATTTTATCTTTTAGGTCTTTTATCATTTAATGAAATCTGTCACATGGAATTAAGTACTTTAGATCCCTGGACAAATCATAATTCCTAGCGACGAAAGGCAGCAGCCAGAAAAACTACTTTGATGAGTGCAGACATCATCTAAAGTAGAGTAGAACAGTCTGAAGGAAAAGAATGGGAAAAACTTGTGCAATCCAGCCCTACTTCGCTGCCCCCCTTTAGGATTTAGATGTCATATTCTGGGCAGGCTTCTCCTACTTCACTACTTGTACCTGGCTAATGAAATAATTTCCATCTGAGGATTCCATGTGAAGCCAAAGAGGGCTACAGGGTAGAGGTTACAAGACCTGCAGGAGAGTTGAACTGGCAGTAAGAGGTGGGAGGAGTAATCCATGGCATCTATAAGGGCAGTAGGTATCAAAGTTTGAGCAAATTAATTTACCTTTTGATGGTGAAGCAGAGATTCAGCTCCAGATTGTAAGCACCTACATCTTTTAAATTACTATTAAATTAACAGAGCTGAGTAGCAACACAGATTTAGACATGTAAACAGCAGTCAGGTCATGCAATCTACCCTTGTTCTTAAAAAAAAAAAAAAAAGAAAAAAGAATAGTATTAAAATATATATTACATTATTACTTAATATAAAAGAGCAAATTTTTTTAGCTAAGAGGACTGAAAAATAAATAACAGGATTTTGATACAGAAACCACCTTCATTCCCTCTGATCTGAAAAAAAATGACTTAAAAATATTATCGGTGATAATACCATACAAAACCATTAGCTCAACTCAACATGGAAATGGGGGGAACTGAATTCAGAAAATTCTCTCTCATTTCCCAAAAAAGGCAGATTAGTAGTTACTTATGCTCAACAGACCACTGATGTGCAGACAAGTTTTCATAGGTATTTGCTAAGTTGGACAGAAAAAAAACAACCAACCAGCCAAAAACACTGAGAATAGGATTATTAGTATAAACAACAGTTCAAGGCAATGACCTGTTTTGTTTGTCTGTTTATTTGTTTGATTTTTCAAAACTACATTATCTGCATTTTTCAGAAGATTCAATTGCACTATAACATCTACTTACAGTCTGTATTCTGGCTCAATCTGTTTTAAAGTAAGATTTTTGTAGTCTGCTTTCCCTCATGTTAACCAAGGTTTATAGTTTAAAGCAAGCCTTCTGAAAGAAGTAAAAGCGTTTATTTTTTGAGACTGTTTCTCTTAATGACTGTTTTTTCCCATTATACTGGCATATAAAACCTAGACTTTCAGTTGTTGGCATAATAGTTACCACTGGTGTCCCTGATATATACTTTTTTTTTTTTTTTTTTTTTTTTTTTGGTCTGGACCAAGTAGAGAAGATTTATGCTCTAGTCACTCAATTGTGAAACATTTGGTATAACTCCTGGCACCAGTTTCTGGGCTGTTACACAGCAACAACTTAAAGGCCTGACTTGTCTGACTCGGAGACAACTGACAAAAAGGTCGAACAGCAGGTGCTGTCCATGGTAGCAGCAGACCAAATGTCAGTCCAAGAACTAAATACCAAAATATTGCAATTCAGGAATGACAAATTCAAGGTCAACTCCTCCTTTCATAACAAACCCAGCACGTGACTGTAGCTGCCAATGGAGTTATACTATCGCAGAGGAACTATAAGAGCAGAGTTTGGTCCTCAGTAGATCTCTGAATTCAAACAAATAACTGAGAGATTTTAATGTAACAAATGTATACGGTTATGAGGTTATAGCATTCTCTCCTACATCCCCCCCTCTCCCATTGACTGAGAAATGGTGCAAAGAAATCCCTTTTTGGTTTTCAACAATTTCACATTTAGCAAAATGTAAATTTCTATAATAAAATATTTGAAATTAAATTTTGTAGCTGATCCTAATGAAAAACCTATATAGTCTCAGGAAACTTTTAAGATCTGGGGAATTCACTTCATTGTTATGTCATCTATAGAATGGTTAACACGGTCAAGTTTTTCAAGGATTCTAATACTGAAAAGCATGAAAAGTGCCATATAAGCAATAAATATTCTTAGGTCAATACTGCGTTGTGTGATCAGTGTAAAACAGTGTGAAGAAAAGAGGATCTATATTGTGATTTTTGTAATTTATACTTAGGCATCAATGTATTTTACAAGTCTTTAAAAATTACTATGTGTATTTCTTTTCTGCAGTCAATAAATGAATTTAATTAGAAAATATTACCATTCTGAATAATTTGATATATATAAACCAATTTTGCTTTTCTGTTGAACGTATTGCTTTCTTTTACTGGAGCTAGAGAGTTATTATTATTATTAATATTCATACTTAAAGACATATAGTGACATTTTGGCTTATGAGGGATGTGATTTTGTTTGGAATTTTATATTCGTCTTCTAGGTTTCATGTTTTGTGTTTTTTTTCTGTCAATTCTTTTTCTGATTATTAATACATCTAATTGCCGTACTTATTGCATATTGATGTTATTGATCTGTTAACTACATTAAATAATATAACTTGGTGACACGTTTTACAACAAGTACTTGTAAAAACTTGTTCAAAGGAGTTCGCTGTCTTCTTTTGAGCTTTTCATACTTTTTTTTTTTCTTTCTCAAAAAACATCAGTTGCAGAAGGATATGAAGATGCAAAAATTGGAATCACATGTTGTATTTACGTTTGTGTACATCTGAGCTAGGTACCTTTGTTTCTGAGGAGATAACAGGCACAGATAAGATCTTCGAGAATATTGTTCCTCTCTTTAATGAAGACATTTATAAATAAGACACATGAAACAAGTCTTAAGTGATTCCATTTCTTTGCACAGAATACAATGAGGAACCATTTCAGATATAAACATCTACAGGATGAATTTTAAGTCAAGATGTAGTCCTTAGATTTTCTTACTTATTAAGAAAGCTACTGATTTCTACTATGTCTTTGTTTTCTTTCATAATTTAGGCGCATTACAGTTAGTAGATTCTAACAAGAATGTGAAGCACCTATGAATATTCTATTTGGTTCACTTTATATTTCAGTTTAAAAAATAAAAATAATTTCACCTGTCTAGGCAGTTCTGTTAGCAGCAAAATAGTTGAATAAAGTCTCCATAATTTTTTTTATTTCTTTTTTTTTTTTTAAAAAAAAAAGGCCATGTTGTTTTTACCTCAGTTTGAATATTTAGTATCAGACTTCCATTTTGTTACCTAAAGAAGAATCATTGCAAAAGAATTTATTAGCTTATTACTTCAGTCGATGTTGGAAGATAACAGAGTCTACCTTTTTTCAGCAGTCTTAGGAGCTTCACCTCTACACAGACTGACAGTTTTTCTGATCATCTCTTTATGACAAGAACTTAACAGTTATCTACAACACTTCTGATCAGATGCTGCATCCAAGGTATCAACAGCAAGTGGCATTTTAGTACTAAAGATGAAAAATAAATAAATAAATAGAAATTTAATTTTCACTGATTACTGACAATATCAGGTCCCTTTCCTCTAAGTGTCCAGCTCTGTGTGAGTTTTCCCTACCTAAATGCTTACACATAGTTGCTGGGACTATGGTCACAGTGGATGAAGTGATTCATCTCTCTCAGCATTTTGCTCCCCAGAATTAGATAGCAGCAGATATGCAGAGAATGAAAATAAGAAATAGACTAAGAAAACCCTACAATCCACCTGAAATAAACAGCAAAGAGACTTGTGTGTTGATGTGTTCTTCCAAATCATCATACTTAGCCACCAATGAACATATTTCCATAATTTTGTTTAACTTATGTTTAAAAAAACCCTAATTTTAAATTTATGGCCTCTGCGATGATCCTTGGCAGTAAGCCAGACTCTATTTAAGTAAATCTTTTTAAAGTGCTGCGGCTTGCAAATTTTATTGGTTTCTTCTTTGCTTTCTTTAAAAAGGAAAGATTAATAATTCTGAATTCAGTGTCTCCACACCATTGATGAATTTACAGATCTCTCCTACATGCCTTGGCTCAGTATGTTACTTTTGGGACAGAAAACTTCACATTACTTATTGTATAAAATGATAAATTTCTATCACTTAAATTTTCACTCTGTGGAGTAAAAAAGCATAAGACTTTTTTTTTTTTTTTTTCTCGTACTATTTTAACCTGGTAACAGGAATTAATATTATGTTAACAAACCTGCGAGAAACTTCATTTCCTTCATTACCTATGTATTCAATAGAAATTAATTATGTTTTTTTGTTTTAGTTTTAAAATGGTTGACATACAGAAATAAATCAGAGTGGACAGAACTTTGTTCTGTTGGGATTCATCCAGTCAGGAAAGACTGGAAAGAAGTTTGCTGACCAAAAAAAAAGAACATGAACTATATCAATAAAAGATGGGTAGAAGAAAATCCTCCCAGTGACTCCATCCCTGCCCACCATCTACTTTTACCACTTTATTCTCCAGAGACAGTCTCAGTAACCTTAGGAAGCAGGAATAAAGTGAAAATGGTCCCATTTCCTGAAATGTGTAAAACTGTCTCACTTATTTGTAGAGGCTGTGAGGCAGAACATAATACATTAGAGTGCTTAATGGAGCATGCAATCAAGACACTTAAAATCTTTCATACAGCAAACTGTCCCTAATCAAGTAAAGTTGAATAAATTATTTTCATGACTCAGTTCTACAGAAAAAATTTGAATTATTTTATTTGAATTGATTGACCTTGTCCCAGAGTGTCACAAATAATAGATCTTTATTTCTAGATCACGTGTAAAGAGTGTTCTTACGAACAATCAAGAAAGCAAAAGAAAACAATGAAAAGAGGAGGCAAAGGATTGGTAGACTTTAATGATACCTGGGAAATTTGAACATTAAGTATGCGTAAGTGAATAACAAAGATCAAGTATCACAGGGCATTTTCAATTGTAGTACAGAAAAAATTAAGAAGGAAAAAAGATGGTTCTGTTAAGAGTAGTTGACAATTGTATGTCAAAAGAAAGGAAAGCAGCATAATTCAATCACTGCTCATTTAGTTTAACAAAATCAGAGGTGCACATGTGTTAAATTTAGTGTTTTAGTGTTTTTTTTTTTGTAAGAATAGAATGAAAGTACAGGCATATCACTGCATAATTTTCATGATTTTGCATGGAGACAAGAATAATATTAATATTTGATTTGCATTAAGGAAGAAACGACTCCACATTTAAATATTAACACAAATAGTATAAAAATAAACTACAGACCTGATGAAAAAATAATCAAGAATACAAGAATGTAAAGACACATCCGGAAGAAATAGGTTGTATTACGTCTCCTGACAATAACCACTGTGTTTGAAATCCCACTGTCCTAATCTTATAGTGTCATTTTTGAGACAACACTATATATTTGGGGTAGCTTCTGTGTTTAGATAATTAGCTAGCTAACTCCCTGATTGCATTAGAGTTTTATTTACTAATGCTCCTCAAGACAGTCTGTTATCCAGTGCTCTTTTTAAAACTGGGGCTATTCAATTGAAAACTTGCAGGTGCCTTTCCAGATTTGGCCTTCCTATGTGATATGAGTTGAACTTTGAGAAAAGTTTAGTTTTATCTGAAAATAAAGATAAATTAGTTAGAATGCTGCAGTCCAGCTTCCACCTGGTACACCAGTGGAAGGTACAAGGAAAATGGTGGGTGTCCTTATTTGGCAATGGAATGAATTTGCAAATATAAAAGTATGAATCCCTGCACAAGCACATTCAGTCACCATAATAATGAACTTTTTTTTTTTTTTTTATTTCTTTCAGGAATGTATACAAAGAGAAATTTGAGGATATTAACAGAACTGTAATTTAAATTCAGAGACAAAGATGTCTGACATGTTAGAAAGTGAGACTTTGGAAAATGTGCCAAGTATGCTTAACTTCTGCTCAGAAATTAATTACATCATATTTGCTCAAAGTAGCTAATTGATTGAAATAGTGTAAATCACAATGATAAAAGTACTAGAAAATCCAAATAGAAACTGAAAATAAAGGAAGATTATATGGCTTGTCTTTTTTGTCAAAATATTGAAGTAACATGTGGTGTAGAGATAAAATATCGCCTTAATTACCTAAATACATTAAAGTTCTTACAAACATAGACTCTAAGAGAAAGTGTATTGAATCTATTCGCACAGATAATGCAATAGCTTTCCAATAAACAAGATACTACATTTTGATTCTTTCTGCTAAGATGACAAATGAAGAATGTGGTCGATTAACAATGGATTACAATTGTGCAGGCTATATCAATACATGTTGATTGCAACATATACACAGTTTTCTTTCCTATTGCATTGGCTTTATATTCATTCCTATGTTTTCCTTTTGGAATATGGGTTAACTTCCTGATGTGCTTTTCTGCACTCCCATTTTATTAAGTCTGTTTTATGGTGATGTCGTTCCTCTTCAGTCAATGTGAAAATCTAGAAATAGTAGGCTGAAGATACAAATATTGACAATTAGATATGTACTTGAGAAATTAATGACGTCAGAAGTCATACAGTAAAGAATAAAACAGTAAGTATCAAGCGGGCAAAACTTTGACATACTGTTATGGAAAATATTTGAATTTTATTGCTGGAAAAATATTGATGTTTACCTGTACCCAGTACCAAGGTTACAGTGAACAATGTGAAGATGATGGACTGTGTTGTTAAAGAAATAGTATATAAATCCAGCAAGGTGGCATAACTATGACTGTATAATGCAGAATTTATATGTCGCATTGAGTAGTGTATATAATGTTGGTTATCATACCAAAGAGAGAAATACAGTAGCTCTCCTTGAAAGTGGCAAGTATTAAAGATTTATAAGAGGCTCAAGAAACTGATTCAGGTTTGATAGACAAAATGTCCTAAATGGAGTTATTAAGATTATGAACTGCAATGACAAAATAGATCCAAATCATTTTTGAATAACACTGTCAAAGTATCTGTATATAAATATATATAATTATATATATGACCTTGAATGTGATGATTTTACTATCTACCAACTCCAGACAGCCTCATATCTGCTGATGTACACTGTTTCAATCTCAGTTCAACCTTAAAAACTTTGCTCAAATATTGATTCACATTGGCCCAATTTAGCTGCCTTGTCTGTTAGGAGTTTCTGCATTTGGATAAATTTTGTTTGATGCTTTTTCTTTTTTTTGCCTCTACTAATATATTTCCTGAAGAGTGATACCTTATAAGGAGACAGAAAAGCAATAAATGGAATAAATAATTATTTTAATACTATCAAAGTAGAATTTAGCAACATTAACGTAATAAGATGATGGTATCATATTAATACCAAATACATGATTAACATAAAATAGACAATAGCATATAAATAATAATCAGATAGTTTCAAAATAACATTAGAATTATATACACAAGAAAACACATACAAGTAGTACAAAAGGTTTTATTAACATTGAAATAAATCATATTCTGGATGGGAGAATATGATTTATTAACACTGAAATAAATCATATTCTGCATGGGAAAATATGAGATAAGATATCATATTTTGGAAGTTTTACTTAGGACGTATTTATTTTTCACAGTAAATCAGTTCATGGATGGAAAATTGAGAGGTTCACAAAATTTACTTCTGAATACCTTTTTTAGACAGTTACGAGAGAACAAAGTAAGTTAGTGCTCATCTATTATGATAAGTAGTTGCATAAGTTTCAACTTCACAGTTACTTCATTTTAAGCTCTCTCTTTAGATTTTTAAGACTGGGATTTCTTATTCAATGTTGAGCATTTTAGAACTTTCTTAGAAAAATACATAAAGTTACAGTGCTATATAACTTGATTATAAATTACTTTTTTTTATTAAATAAGGGAACATGAAATGCCTACTTAATAAAGTTTCATGTATTTTTAAGTATAAAATGAGAAATCTAGCAAATAAAAGGTGAAAAATGAGATACAGCCTTTCTCCCATACCAGGAAAAGGGAATAGAACCTTGCCCTTCTAATTATTTTTCACTGCTGTGAGAGCAAAGGGTTTAGCCAATATCTTGAGGTGTAATACAATGCAAAAAGAATCCTTGAACAGACATCCATTGAATCAATCAAAGCCTCACCTCCCATCACTAACGAGGTTACTATCTGGAATTAAGTATTTTTTTCTTCTTTTTAAAGAGAAGTAGTGCAGTTTCTTGCAGACACTTCACTTTTATTTTCTTCTCTCTTAGCACAGTCAAGGGGGTATTTGGGTGAAGGGCTGACATGAACATATTCCTTTGATGAGTCCTATCTGGGATTTTGGGACCAAGGGAAATGAGAGTTTTCTAGCCCTTAGATATCTGCTTTTCTGAAAGAACAAAGTGCCAGTGAAATGGAAGTGTGTTCTTGTCTCATATCACCTTCAGTCCTCCTTTAGGGATAAAAAAGTTACAGAATCACAGAATAGTTTAGTTTGGAAGGGACTTCTGGAGGTCATTTTGTCTAAACTCCCTGCTCAAGCAGGACCATCTAGAGCTGGTTGTATACAAGAAGGCTTTTGAATATCTCCAAGGTAGGAGACTCCACAACCTGTCTGGACATCCTGTGCCAGTGCTCATTCACCCTCACAGGAAAAATGTGTTTCCTGATATTCAGACAGAGCCTTCTGTGTTGCAGTTTGTGCCCAGTTCCTCTGGTCCTGTCACTGGACACCACTGCAAAGAGTCTGTCTAGATCTTCTTTACATCATCCCTTCAGGTATAAGATGTCCATTGGGCCTCCTATCCTCTAGGTTAAACAGTCAGCCTTTCCTCATACGTTAACTGCTCTGGTCACTTCACCATCCTTGTGGCCCTTCATTGGACTCTCTCTAGTACGTCCACAACTCTCTCGTACTGGGGAGCCCAGGACTGGACACTGTAGTCCAGGTGTGGCCTCACCAGTGCTGAGTAAATAGGAAGGATCATCCCCTACTTATTTGTTGGAATTGACCACTTTTGAGCTTGCAGGAAATGCTCCTGGATTATTAAGCAGCTTTCTTGGGCCCTTGTTTCTTCCAGGGCCTTATCCCTGGGACTCTTCCAAAAAGACCTTTCAGCAGGCATGTTTGCTCTCCTGAATTCTGGTGTTGTGAGATTGCTCTTCACCCTTCTTCCTGCCTTCAGCATCCTGGACTTCACCATCTCATGGACACTGCAACATAGGCTGCTTTCAACCTTGACATCCCCAACAAGCCCTTCCTGGTTTCTGAGTATGAGGTCCAGCAACCTCTTCTAATTGGGTGATGATCATTGATCTCCAGGAACCTCCTGGACTGCTTCTGCCCTCTCATGTTCTTCTTCCATAACATATTGGGGTGATTAAATTCCCCTATGAAGGTCAGGGACTGTGAAGATGAGGCTGCTTCTATCTGTCTGTAAGGGGCCTTATCCATTTGTTCTTCCTGTCAGGTGTCCTGTAGCAGACACCCACTTCAATGTCATGCATATTGGCCTGCTCTGTTCTACTATATTATAGTATCTGAAACCTCATTTCTGGATGCAACTTGACCAACATCTCTCTTTGGAAACTACCAGGAATCTAAACTGAGAGAGTTGTGTGAATAGTCAATTTTTGAGTTAAATTAGCATCCTGGATAAGGGAAGAGAAGGGTGACCTAAAACCTATTGAAGAATATTTGCAGAAAAATTGACAACTATTAAGGTATAAATTATTTCTTCTTGGCAAATGAGAGTTTTTAGATTATTTAGTTGTTTATTTGGACACAATAAATTATGAGACATGAGACCTGTAAACAATTTTTAAAGACAGAAAGGCTTTCAACTCTCAGCCACTGTTCAGCCACTCTCAGCCACTTCTAAAATATAGGTGAATTCTCTAAGTCCTAATTAGAATGATCACATGGACTCTTTAGGTACTAACACCTATCTTTAAACTCCTTTGTTTTCTTATCTGTTACTTTGGAGTAAATGGTAAGTAACCTTACTATAACTCAATTAATGTAAATGAGGAGTTTGTACTGTCATCTTTTAATTAAAAGGCTGTAAAAGGTAGTAATTGGTACATGGTGGTAGGTGCTTGAAATCATCCTGGCTACCCCTCTGCTATCTTAGAATGCAACAAAAGATTTTTTGTTTGTTTGTTTAAAAGATTCTGTTGTAAATTTATGAAGACTTAACTTTTTTTTTTCTTTTTACAAATTTATTTATAGTGAGAAAACATTTTCTATCCATGCAGCACCTTTTTCCTAGATTCATACCTTTGCCTGCTTACAGAATGCTGTCATCAGAGTCATTGCTATCAAGTAAGGAGCTTTTTTCCTTTATTGTATATCCTAGAAAGAGGTTTCAGGTTGGAAAAGACTTTCCATACAAAGAAGACACTTTGGCTGAAGGTACATTAAGAGACACTACTGTAATGTAAGTTACTTTAAGTCTTATTATTGCAATAAAATTCTCCTCAGCTTCCCAAGAGAGTGCTTCATTCCTGAATATCCCTCCCAGTTCTCTTTTATTCAGAGAACAACAGAAGTTATTAAGTAAGTCAACTGAAGATCCTAAACTGACAGGCTTAGTCATTGATGTTAACCTTTATGAACTATATAGACTCATGTTTAAATAACAGCTCCTTAAGGAGATATAAGTGAAAGTTATGCTCCCTTTTAGAAGGGACTATTTACTACAGACATTGGAACAGAAGACTGTTTTTCCAGTGGTTGTGAATGTCTCATGTAATACTATTACCTCAGACCAATAGAAAAAATAAACACATTCATCAATTTTATAATCAAATGCGTCAGTCAGGGTTGATAAAGATAGTCTTTTAAATATGTATATAGAAAGGCAATTAATTACTGCAATTCCATTTAGTTTTGATTGGGTTTTTTTCATTGGTTTTGTTTGTGTTGTTTGGTTTTGTGGGGTTTTGCTTGTTTGTTTGTTTGTTTGTTTGTTTGTTTAATCTTAACCTTTTCTATATACAGAATATTTAGACTGGTGTGCCCATGTATAGATATAATGCGTCTAGCTTTCAGACATGTTTGAAAGCCTTTCAATTCAGTCCATAACAAATGGACTCCACCCTCCATTCACGTTTGTAGGTTTTTGCAGGTGAACACTTTTCTTGTGAAATACAATTACAAGAATGTTTTTGTGTGGGTTTTTGTTTTGCTTTTTATGAAAATACCATGTGGAAGGCTATAAATATATTCAAAGTTCACATTTAAAATTTTAAACTACATTTAAAAGTATCAGTTAATAATTAATCTTCAAAATCAACAAAAGGAATTTCATTCATGTTGGTATCCAGTTCTAAAGACACAAATTACAGCTATTTCTCCATAGTTCATTGGAGGGATTCTTGTTTCACAGTGTGAAACAGTAGTTCCTCCACACAAAAACTTTACACATTTGCCATTAAATTAAATTAGGTTTTAATAGAACTGTCAAAGTTAATTAATAGAAATTTATTAATGAGTTGGAGATTAAAACCTTTGAAACTATATTGTAAGTTCAAAATATTTTCCCTGGAGAATCTATGTTAACCCATAGCTGGTGTTCTTCCTTCTACACAAATGAACTAAACTCCCAGATATATGCCCCAGTCAGCTATTACAGATTTTTTTTTTTTTTTTTTTTTTTTTTATTAATTTGAGTCAATGGCTATTTTCATCCTAGGTCTATCTTTAAACGTGGAGGGTGAGATGGCATCCCTCAGTCCTCAGTCAGGGAAACATCACAGTGCTCTAGGAATTTATTGGCTTTCTGTGAGTACATGTATATACCTCCTGAAGTGATCTAAATGTTCTTTCACTCATCCCTTTCCCACAGAGATTTTTTTTAGACTACTTATTGTTCTTTTATTCTTTCTTTTGATGTAGATCCTTCAAATGAGTGGCTAGATAAGATGAGGAAGCTGTTGGAATGTTTGCAGTATGTTTGAATGTAAGAAATAATTTCTGCCATGTGATGGGTAAAACAATGTATTTACAGTCCTCTACTTTTATGCAACCCATCAGCCATATAAAATCTATATCTTAGTAAGCCCTGGTTTAGATGCTTCTTTTAGAGCCTTTTTTTTTCCGTTGTAATAAGAAGTTAATCCAGAAGCACACATATAAAAACACATTACAATAATGTGTATTTTCATAAATCATTTACATGTGCTATTTGCAAAACTTTAAAATATTCTATATAGCCTGTTTTTGATGTCTTTTGTATCAAAACAATTCTGCTAACTTCAACAGGAGATATTTCAGGTTTATATTGGAGAACTGAAAACGTATGATAATTATGATATTTTCTAGTACAGAAACAGGAATAATGAATCAAGAAATTGATAAAGATTGTGTAAACTCTTGTTCAATGAAATATCTTGGTCCATTATTAACAAAAAGACAGAATAGAATTAAAACACACTACACTTAAGTGACTTAAGAAGAAAAAATATATACCTATAAATTATAGTTATTGATTTTAAAGTTAATAGGTGAATGAATGCACATTATTTTAGACATTCGAACTGATCTTGTACAGCACAGCATGTTAACAAAATTAGTTAATGAATTTAAGACCCAGTTTTTTTAACTTCTGAATATCTATAATCACACATATACCAAAATTAATTACAATAATCAAATTACTCAACCAAACTCATTGCTAAAGTTCCAAATTAGCTAAGTTCAAAATCTAGCCCTAACAGTGGAGAATAAATATATTTTGAGCTCTTGAGATACACTCCAGAAAGAATATTGCAAGTTAGTTGAATAATTCTGAAACACTATGATGATCTCACTTTTTACAGAACTTTTAGAAGCAAAAATGCTGAGAGGAAAAATAATTGCTCACTGTTATCTTTTGTTCTCTGAACACACTGTCTGATATACAATGTGGCTCTCTGGTGGTGACATTTTCTTATTTGTGGCAGACTAAGATGGTCCCGCAATGTTTTAGCCATAGTCCTTGGTTAGGGAAAAAAAATTGTTGAGTCTTCCAATCACACTCACCCATCTTCTCTTGATTTTCTATTGTCCATGGAAACTACACTTCAAGTAATGATATAGACTAGCAGGTGGAGTAGGCAGAGTCAACACATCTTCAGCAACTGCTTTTTTTGGGTATAGTCAGCAGACAAAAATAAAAAAAGTTTTAAGTAACCCATTTTTATACTTAACATTTTTCCAGAGAGCTTCTCTTTTTACAACCACGCTGAAAATCCCCCGAGGAGACAGGCTGGAAGAAGTATATATTTAGTTGAACACAGACTGAAGTACTTTCTTTTCCAGTATTTCCCATCGGTACTGCAAGGACAGAGGAGGAAGAATACACGAGTCTGTGCACTAAACTTCATGCAGAAATGCAAGAGATTGCAGGCAATGCCATGGAGGTTTGAGATCTGAAAAATATGAGAAACTCAGCATCAACTAGGTATGTAGATTTTGCCCGTTTTGGCTCAAACCACCTCAAGGAATTATTTATGAAATCGAACACTCTGCTTGACATAAAACAATAGTATAAAAGATAGTTATTTTTTGTTTTAGCTAGCAGACATACCTAGGCTCATGTACTTAAGCTAGTTTTAATGGTTATAATAAGGATAGTGAAAGAAGGGTTTTTTTTAATTCAACAATACTCTGTATGTTTCTGCTTAAATCTCAAGACTACATTACTAGGGTATTCAAGGCCAGACATATAAAGTTTGTTATAAAGGGACCTACAGGTCCCAGTTTGTCAGTGGTGCAAAACCACAACATAGCTAGTAGCAGAAACCCTCATTCAAGATTTAGTGCGGTTTGTTTTGTTTTGTTTTTTTTTTTTTTTCCATAAACTTCAATAGGACGTTTATAAATAAATGGGAACTTTATGAGAATTGTGACTAGCCTGAAAGGTAATAACTGTTGACAAGACAATCATTTTCCATCTTCATTTGCAGAAATTACATTCAAAAATATGGAATTGGTTTTATATTTTGATTTTCTTTGTGTGGGGTTTTTGTTTGTTTTCTTTTTCCTAGAACTCTAAATGTTTGAATACCCTTTTCACAGAAATACAGAAATTTCATGCTAAAATCATTGTACTCTGATCTTCTTAGAGTCATAGAAATTTAAATAAGAAAATATCATTTGGGATAGCTGTGAATTCCACTACTAGAAAAGTCCAGATAGATTAGAACCAAAACAAAACACACTTGCATCTGTCTTCCAGACTAAATATCCATTCAAATATATTTCACAAAAAATGTGGAAAGTGTGTGAAGATTGGAGTCCTTTTGACAGACACATTTGGGGATATCACTCTGAAAGAACTAATGAGAGAAGGGAAGGCATGAAACTGTGCAGGTCAGAATCCTTCAACATTATACACTTCACACTGTTCTCCTGTACAGTCAGAAAGAACTGAATGTCCTTAAGGTTAAAAGCCCTTCTGAAATTCTTTCTGGTGTAGCATATGTCTGCTGTGCTCTCAGGAGCATGTCGGTGCCAGAAGAGCTGAGCATAACATAGGCTGTTCTCCTAAGTCAATATTTAGTCAAGCTGTACAGATTTAGCTCTTTTAATCTTCACTCATAAATCAGTCTGGTTATTTTTTGCTATTCCTTGCAACTCCTTTCAATTTGTCAATATCTTTTTAGTAATCATAGAACCCTTGAATCATTTAATAGTTCAGATTGGAAGGGACCTTCAAAGGTCATCTAGGCCAGCCACTCCTTCATCTACAACTATATCAGGTTGCTCAGAGTCCCATTCGGCTTGGCCTTGAATGTCTCCAGGGATGGTGCATCTACCACCTCTCTGAGCAACCTGTTCCAGTGTTTTACCACACTTATTGTAATGTGGTATCCAGAACTGAATACAAGAAGTTTAAATAGCTTTCAAATACCTGATGTATTATTATTGTTGTTGCCGTTGTTGCTATTATTATTATTACAAACACTTTATATTACAAATATACCCATAAGGCTAAAGTTTTAATAATCAGCTTTGATTTGGTACCAACAATCAAGATGAATCAATTGTAGATACATTTCATACCATTAAATACTTAGTGCTGAGTTACCCTTGCCTAATTACCTGTAAATTAGGTACCTAGGTGACACCTCTTTAAGGTCTTCTGAAATTATGCCTTGATATGTCTGTATTGCCTTTTGATCCATAACAGATCACACGTGAGCAAAAGAACAGGCTAGAAATGAGAAACCCACAGCAGATAGTTTTAGAGCTGCCAACTCTATTGTGAAACTGAGCACTCTGGAAACATCTACAGAAGTATTTTACAAAGGCATTTTTACACCTTTCATACTAATATGTTTAGGATGTGACAGATGTGAAATCTCTTTGACTCAAAGAGTATTTCAGTGACTTTGGAAGTCCTTGAAGGCTGTAAAAACAGCCATGAGCATGGTATGATTTAATATTTCTATGCATCTGCTCTACAGACAAGCTGCAGAAAGCTTCTAGGAGTGCCTGGCAACGCAATGAGTTTTCAATACATCCCCTAGAAATCCCTTTAAATGCATTTAAGACACTTTGTTCAAGAAACTCATATTCTCATGACTCACCAGTGAGTTGTGTATACATTCCAGCTATTAGGCCTTCCAAAAGTATTTTATGAAAAATTCATGTGAGGTACACAAAAGGTTGGTAAAACTTTAATTGGAAAGGACATTTACAGGATGGGTACTGTTGTTACTGACTTTTTATTTCTAACATTTAAGCAAAAGATTTAGCTCATCATCTTCTTCCTCTAAGAAACAGTCATGGTGCTTTTATTCTAAGAGTCTGGGAAAGTGTCACAACACCATCTGGTAAATGGTTAAGTACTATTTATGAAGGAGAGTCCCACAGGTCAATATGACATACAAAAATCCTCTGCAAGCATCCATAATGAAAAGTATTGCTTTTTAAGCATAGCGAATATACAGCAGTGAAGCCTGACACTGCCTAAACTACTGGATGCTGCAATAAGTCTTGAAAATGTTTCTGTAAGCATATAAGCTGACAATTCCTAAAGAAGTGTTTGTTGCAAGGCAGCGAAGGTATAAACAGAATGACTCTGTGAAAGTGAGATATAACCGAACATTATGTTCTGAGAACAGTAGACACAGGTAGTCTTAGCATCACTATGATCATCAAACAGAATCTTCAAGATAAAGAACATTAAAACCACATGTGAATAAAATTACTATTAGTTGGAGAATTTCTGAAATAGTTGGGAAACAGATTCTCTAGTGTTGAATTTAATGAATATCCAGTCCAAAGTATTGAGGTTTTACAGGACCTTTGCTGTGTGTCAGTATCTTGAAGATACAGACAAATTTAACCGTTGCAAAGCCTGTGGCAGGAGAACAAGAGTTCATGGAGTATGTGGTACAAAAGGCCACGACATTCCTGCCTGATGATGTACACTGCAAGTAAAACTGGAGTAAGAGTTTTCACAACTGGCATTTTCTCAAGGTCTAATGTAAAGCTGAATCTCAGAGATGAAAAGCCACTTATCAAGATGTTCTATTCTCCTGAACTTAAGCTGATCCCAGTCCCAATAATCCAGATCAATCACAGCACAAACTGTTCCTGGAATTACAGAGGGGGATTTTGTTGAGACTTTCTCATTGGAAAAATATAGTTTGAACATTAGATGATCTGATATTAGCTAATCTGAAATGTAATTAGCATTTACTTATAATTAAGTGCATATGTCAGTGGCAATGGCTCCAAGTTTGATTACTTTTCATGAAGAGTTGTGATTACATGTGCCTACCTACTGTTATTTTCTAATGTGATGCATGAGGAATGACCATAAAGGAATGTTATCCATAATCTTACTCCTTCCTGCTCTCTATGTAGGCTTGAAGAAAACCTGTAGACAAAGCACACAAAGGAAGACTGATTGCATCAAAATGGAAAGAACAATTGAAGATGTTTCAATATGTTAGATTTGTCTTGAGATCAACTAACAATTTCTTCACAGGTTATTTACTGACGATTTTTTTTTTCCTCAGTATGACAGCATTTGTAAACAAAAAGGATTGGAAAAAATATTTTTTCACAGGTAAGCTTAATGAGTTCAATAACAAAAAAAATCTGAAGATATTTACTTTTTTTTAATGAATACTTCAAATTTTATTTTTATTTATTCAAAAGTCGAGACAAACACTATTTAACTTGAAGCATGTGAATGCTTCCTTTGATATAAATGCATGAAGTTAATCACATGCTCTATTGGATTAGATCATGAATATATATTGACTTCACTGTATTTCCAGGAAAGGAAAGAACTTGCAGTCAAAACCGAGTAGTACAGCTTTATACTTGTGTGTGAGTTCTTTGTGGCAATGTATTTAAATTTGAGTGGAATGTATAGTAAGCTGGCATATTGCAGTGATGAAATTAGAAAAATAAAGTGACACAAGGGTTAATGACATTCTCAAGAACTTATACGTCTCTTCTGTAGTCTTGCCAACTCCAAGCAGACCTGTAACATCACAGGATCATTAAGAAATCATTAAAAAGGGGTTAACCAAATATTTACAGATGAAGTCACTGAATGTCAATGATTTTCTGTTTCTAGATCCAGTGCTATATATTAAAATAGGGTTCACATTCCTTTACTTTTGTTTTTGGATTTTTATATCATCCTTAATAAACCAGTTCCATCATTTAAGAGTATTACCCACCTTTAAGTAGGATTTAAGTTTAGAAGGTACTCAGGAACCTATCATTTTCTCATTTCCCATACTTACAAACCTATGTATCTTTCTGACCTGTGGTCAGGTTTATAGTGATCTCATCATAACAATACCTTTGTCTTATCTGAATCCAGCAAGAGAAATGGCTTTCAAAAAACAAGCTTACTGTTGGATAAAGCCAATATTTATAAGAAAATAAAAATAATTTTTTTTTTCTGCATTTCTACTTGCTCACTGTCCTGTCATACTTTGAAATTTCTCAAGCAATTTTTAAAAACAATTTTTGTAGCATAAATCATTTTATGTTCTTGTAGTTAAAAACAAATATGTAGTCCAGATTTGCTATTTGAATATTTAACTAATGATAACATGTTAGTAGAGCTGTGAAAATTAAACTTGCAGCCTGGTACACCAAATCCATGGTTTGGATTTAGTCTTCACATATAGAAGAGATCAAACAACAAAAAATTAGTTTGATCTCTTAATATGACCTAGAGAGTATTATACTGTCTCTGTACTGATTGCAGCAATGAAAACAAAATTAAAAAATCAGGTTGTATGAGATTTTGCAGAAGCGTATCTCAGATGAAGTGCAAATGTATGTATGTTGTTTCAACAGAAGAAGAAGGAAAATATTTTCTTTTGCTAAATGGTTTATGCAATTGATTTCTTTTATGGTTTTGATCTTTAAATATATTTTCTATATTTCTATATTTTCTGTGATTCTACTTGGGACTGACTATGGATTTAAATATTTTCATACATTTTATCTGTGGTGGTTGGTCCCATGATTCAGAAGCAAACACTGTTGTAACCATTGTCGTCTTTCACCTGTTCTCTGTATTTAATTTATTTTGAAGAGTCTGTGTTCATTATTCTGTTACTCACGCACTGATCATTTCACTCTCTTTTGTTCAATAGCAAGCCAGTTATTACAACCACAAGACAAAAAAATGTAAGCCAGGGAGATGAGACGTAAGAGAGAATGAAGTGGTTTGAGGGAATACAAGTCTTCACTTGGAATGTGACCGGAAAAGTGGGCATTCACCAAACTCTCCAAACACTGAGAAAGAACATATTTTTGTGGCATATGGACCAGGCATCATGTCAGAAACCATGCACACCTCCTTGTGACTACACATTCCTTCATCCTCTTCTTCACCTTCCCCCTTGTGACCTAGAATTCACAATCTTCTTCCCCTGAACCAGAATCTCACCCCACTTCAGAAAATCCTGTCTGTGCTGCTGAGAAAGGTATTTTACCAACAAAAAACTATGACATCAACCATAGACATCACAATGACAAACTTGCCCTTTTGGAAGTTACTCCTTCCAGATATTCCCTTCTTCATGAAGTAATTTTCCACCTTTTTTTTTTTTTTTTTTCCTATTTACATTGCTTCTCTTCTTGAAATATTTCCATCAAACCTACCTTATTTATATAATTTCACTTACAGCACCTTTTATATAGTTTTACAAACACTCTGAAATTGTCATATTTCTGTCATATGACTTAAAGTATCTCTCATGCTGTACTATATGATCCTTATTTCTATGGTTTCCTTTTCTGGGTCTCAATAATTCTTGATCTGTCCTTCTATCAACCTATTATAAAAGGTTAGCATAAGCATTATGAAATTGTCTGTGGATATGTTTATATTGTGGTACCCCTATGTAGTACTGGAGCATTTAGAAGCATTAATGATAGTATCAGCCAAACATTGTACAAACTGGTCATCCAGAAGTATGCCTAACTACTTTCTTAATCAATAAATAAATAGACAGGAATCCCTTCAGTCTAAGCAGTATCAACCCTTTGAATGTTGTTTTCAACCCTAAAGCTAAAGTTTTTGCCAGAATGGGGACAATATGTTGAACCATGGGCGGGAGTCTGTATTGGTCTTCCCTCAGTCAGATATCTTTCTCTCTTTAAGGCCCACCATTTATTCTGTTTCTTCCTTCAGATTCTCTAGACTTCTTTCATGGGTTGTATTACTCTCTCATATCACTCTCTTTAACATAAGTTTGCCTCTTTTTCTAGATAAACACAAAAAGTCCATGAGATGCTGTGATTTTGAAATTGTTTTTCTAATAATAATCTTGCATCACATAGAATAATAGTCTTACAAACACAGTCACTTGAGGATCAAGTATAGTTCATGTCAGTCAAAAATAAAAGCCTTCTACTCCTCTTCTCTCTATAGTGTACAGTCTAGGTAACAGGAGGCAGGCTGCCACGTACAGTGTAGGCAGACATGATTGACAATGCTCAGAATCCACAGCATATTTTTAAGCTGATGACCTCAAAAACTAGAGCAAAGCCATGTGGTTTGTTTTGTTTTGTGGGGTTTTTTTTGCTTGTTTGATTTGTTTGTTTTTCCTTGCAGTCTTCTCCCACAGAGTATTTAGAAGGTAATGGTGGAGGCTTTCAATAAAACTAACCAACAGGAATCTCTGTTCACACTTTGGCTTTTAGAAGCTTCTCTGAATAATAAAGCAGTTAGCATGGCTTGGATGGAAAATTAGACTAGAGAGCAAAAGGACACCAGCTGTTAACTGAGAAAAGTGCAAGAAACTGGAACTGCACTTAATTATCTTTGAGACTTCTACTACCCTGTCAAATCTGGCTAAAAACAAAGATTCAAAAGCTAGAGGAACAGCTAAGAGACATACACATGCATACATGTACCTTGCTCCCACAGTGAACACTGATATGAAGCCAATTTGTCTTCGATAGTGAACATCGATACGAAGCCAATTTGGCTTGCATGTGCAAGGGATGTTGCATGCTGCCCAAAGGGACAGCACACACAGTGATGAGTGGCCACATCTGTGTGAAGCAGTCAGGACATTCTCTAGGGTTACATTGAGATGTACCTCATTTGTCGTCTGGAGGCTGCACACATGCTTTGCAGTGCTTCCAGAAGCACATACAGTCACAAAGAGGTTAGGGAAATCAAGTCAAAGTTTATTTCATCTAAATATTCCCCTGTTTATTGGGCTGCTCAGGAGGATATATGACTCCATAAAGCACACCTATTTCTCCAATATTCTGTGGGCTGGAATAGATGGACAATACTAATCTCTACTTGAAACAAAGGTAAATGCAGTCAGCTTGTTCTTTATGGTGCCTCAAACAATAGCATCTCAGCAGGGTATGTTTTGCCTTGGACAATCCTTAAATCCCCCCTTAAAACCAGCTTCAAGACATTGGTGACCTGGATGATATTGGGGTAAAAAAGCAGACAGAAATAAGTCAGGGGTGAAGAGTGTGAATTTCATGTATAAAGCAGGATAGTTACAATGAGAAAGACAGACAGAAGCAGACTTTAACAGTTCACTGAATGCCTGATCAAGAACTGGATTTGTATTTTCAGATATCTTGAAGTAATGTCTAACAGCTTCAAATCTGTTGAGTTACTATTCCTCTACTGCAAACCCTTTTTATCACATCTACATATATATATATATATATGTATTTATGTATCTATGCATGTGTGTGTATATACTGCCAGTTTAACTTTAGTCTGAGTCCTTCTATGGCATTTAGTTTTATTTCTAACTTTATACATAAAGAATTAGATTGACCTGGGTCTATATCTTCAGAGAATTTTCCTCTCCATTTTAACGTATATGAAGGTGAAAGAAAATACTATTTTCTCCTTCTTGGTGTACTCTTCTTTCATGCTTTTATGTAAAAAAGATTTCACTTTCTGAATGTTTCCTCTGACATTTAAGACACAAATCATCTCATACGAGTCTCTATCCCAGCAATGTAACAGTAAAGGAATATTTCGATGGATTTGGTTTCATTTGTCTGAATCTATGACAAAATTGAAAGTTCATTTATTATGTGATATGATGATGATGATGATGATGATGATGATGATGATGATGATGATGTCACTCTTTTGTGCTTATCCCTTCGTCCATTTTGTTACACACTGCAATGGGATTTCTAGAGCATATTAACAGACAGTTGAAAAAGTACCTAATGTCTCCTATTTAAAACAAGACTGGCTAATAAGTTACTATTGTCCATTTTAAAGGTTCATCCACTAACCAAGCAACCGATCCCTTCAAACTATTTATTTTGATTCACTAGCATGACTCCTGACGGCATTTTTAAAGTGAAGGCTTTTTTGTGAGCTGATTTGAGGACAGGCAGGTCAATTTCTCCATGGGAAAAATCTTGAGATGAGAAATAAAATATGTAATACAGCAAAGGAAACATAATCTTTGATCTGAGAAAGACAGTGAGCATATTTCAAAGTGATCTTCAATAACAACTGGTGAATGTAGATTTTTATTTTCATTTTTATAAAAATGTTTCTGCTGTTTAAAATTAAAGTTTTGTGTGTTTAGTGTTTTTTTGTTTTGTTTTTATTTGTTTGTCTGGTGTTTTTTGTTTTTGTTTTTTGTTTGATTGATTGGTTGGTTGGTTGGGTTTTTTTGGTTGTGTGTTTTTTTTTATTTGTTTGTTTTCCTGAATTCTGTCTACTCTGCTTTGCTTTCACCATGAGAGATGCTATCTGTGGAAGGGCGCAGAGTGGAGATAAACACACATTATTTGAAGTGAGAAATTATTCAAGAGGTAGCAAGGGGGGACTAGAACTGTTTCAGTGGATAGGCAATTGGATACACCTACAGTGGAGACAGAAGACAGAAACAGATCCATGCCTAAACCTTGCCCTAATACAGATCTCCAGGGAGACAAGTCATGGATCCAATATAAACTTCCTGATGATCCTTCACCAAAGCCAAGTGACCTCTAGCTGAATAGAACATTTTTTTATAGTTAATTTTATACATACATATATATATATAAATATAAATTAATGTACATAATAGGGAGATTTTTCTTCATCTTTTCTTCTAGAGGAAACTTCTTTAGTGCATACTCTGGAATATACAGCACAATCTAATGGCTATGAAAATGTGATGATCAACTTACTTTATTCATAGAAAATAAAATATTCCAAATTATTAATGTTCAGAGTATCATGAATGTGTGCTGTTTTAATAAACAGTGTTAAACTAATTACCCATTAATGTGTACTTATAAACTCTACGTGTGTGTGCCTCTGTGAGTTACAAGACAGTTACTTAAAATGGTGTTACTGTACTAGTTGCTCAGTTTTGAGTTGGTCTGTGGTGGGACAGAGGGCCAAAATAGGAATAACAAGAGTGAGAAAGTTAATAGGTCAAGATAAAGACAGGGGAACTGCTTACCAGTTACTGATGTTGGGAAAAAAATACTTGACTTGGGGAAAAATAATTTAATATATTATCAGTTAAAATAAATATGTAATGACTAATTCAGGTAGTTGGAAACATAAGACAAACATTAAAAAAACACCTTAACTCCCCCTTTCCCAGGTTCAACTTTGTTTTTTTTTTTTCATGCCAACGTTCCCCTGAGCCTTGCCTTTTCTTTTACCTGAGTAAAAACTAGCTTTAGTCTGGTCCCTGAGATGGAATGCTCATCTTCAGCTGTAAGGCATTAGGTGTGTCCCTGAAGAATATCCTCCAACAGTTTCATCTGAAAGAAATCCAACTGTGTGCTCCAACATTTTTCCTGATATGAACCAAATCAAAATGAGTGGGAACCATTAAGAAATTAACTGAAATGCACGTTTCTGATCCCAGCTAAAACACTAAAGCAAGTTCAGCATGTAAAATAACTCTACTCACTTGTATAAATAAAACAATTTACTTACCAAAGTGCAAAATCATGTTACAATTACATAGATATTACAAAAAAGGCAAACAGAGAGACAAACATGGTCTGTTTCATGACATTTAACCTAACTAAGAATCCTAGCTATTTCTTTGCAAATTTTGATTATTATTTCTAAGTGTATAAACAGTTCTTCATTGCTGTTAACACTGTTCATTGGTGTTAACACTGAGAACTTCTGAAGCCTGTTCATATGTGTAATGATATCTGGGATATAATCCAAAATTTCTAACCTAATTACTGTAATTATGAAGAAAAAAACAGAAGGAAGATAGAGAGTAGAGAATAATAATTCTCTTTTCCCCCCTCTTTGTCTCTCTAGATGCTACTCTTTCAGAGACTGACTCTTATTAAATCTATGAACTGTAATTAGCAGAACTGAGCCCTGATCTCAGGTCTCCACTTCCATAGCATCAGCAGGAGCAGGTGAGAAACAGACTTCTATGATACTACTCCTACATTTAAAGTTGTGGATGTACTTAAGTGCTTTATTGATTTTGACCTAGATGAGGAGCTGGGAGGGAACATGCTACTTGAGCCATGTACAGTAGTTGTTGATTGTCTGTAAATTCCACCTCATTGATCAGCATATTTCAAGTAGGTGTGTTTTCTCACCACTTACTAATTGATATTCACCCTCCAGTGATGGAGAAAAAAGCTTTAGATGCAGTTTTGTTGTTGTTGCTGTCATTAATTTTTACCAGTTTTGCTAATTATTCTTCACCATATTTTAGATAGCTATAATACATTACAATATACGTTGGTCAACCCAGGCATTTGGCTGATAAACTCTATTAACTGTTTCCTCCGGCATCTGAATTTTCTTAAATTTTGTTAAACTTGGTGTATATTTAAGACGGTCAGCACTCAAACACTTCAGTAATTGAGTTGCATGCTTTACTGATCTTAACAGTTGAATGGTGTATTTCATTTGTGTTCATTTGCATAATTTGCTGATTAAAGTACATGTTTAATCTGTTGACCTTTACTCTGTACTTATCCCACATTTACAGAGATGTAATCAATGTGCAGACTTTACTGAATGCAGCTGACATCTCAAAGTTTACTTATACCTTGAAAATTCCATTCAAAGCTATGAGTACACTTATTGCTGGATTTTGGTGTTCCTTCTCTTCTTCCCTAAGGTGCACTAACTTGAAAATCAAAATAACCCATGTAGATAATAAGGAAACAATATCTATATTTACCACAGACTATATCCAGTCCTGTAGTGGAGGACACAAAAACATTGAGCCCCAAATTGTCATGTAAGGTTGTAAAATCAGTAAAACCAGATACAATGAAGAAAAAATTAACAGACATAGGCTGTTACTTTGAGAGGTGGAAAGGGAATATAAGAGAAAAACAATCATGTGATTAGGGATTTTTAGGGGCAGCTATTGAGCAGATTGATCAATCCAATCTGGAGCAGGAAAATAAATCTGCTATTCGTACCATACCATGCATGTTTGGCTCATTACTGTGAGCACTGGCTCCTGAAATGTTTCCCCTAACAGTGACAGCGAGAAAACTTGGAGGGGACAGAGGCTGGTTGAAACATCCCTTACAATTTATTTGCTGAGAAAGAACTGAACAGGATTCACCTGAAAAGTGTGTCCTGGCAGAAAGCCTTGAATCCCTTTCTTCCCACTCCCAGCCCTCACCCCCCATGCTCCTCTCCTATTTTTGTTTCCAGCTGGGACCAAAAGCCAAGATGAAGGAAGAAATTTATGTCAAGACCTATAGCCAAACCACTGGTTTTTGATCAGTCAGGGAGTGATATTCTTTATAAAATAACTATTTTGTCTCCAACACACTTTGTTATTTCCCTATAATCAAAGACTGAAGTTTTCAGGAATCTCCATTCTCAACACCAGTAAACCAAATGCTTTTTTTTTTTTTTTTTGTCACTTTTGAGTGAGGAATCACTTCTTGATGCTGAAGGCTAGGTTAATTCAGATAGGAAACAGTGAGCATGTGGGAACTGCCCGGTATTTAAGAAGAGCATAGTGAATTATATTCTTGGTACATCTGAGGACAAGTCATGTTGTACATGTCTCAGAGCAGCTCTGGCTGCAGTTACAACAGATCTTCAGGGATTTCATTGATTGCCTGAAGACTGAGTCATGGAGCTGGGCCTAAGACAACGTTGTTGTGTTATCTTCAGAATGTCATCTGTCAAGCTCCTGGCCAGTAGCATCCTCCTTCAAGTCATTTAATGACTTTTGGTGTGGGAGTCATAAGTGCTGGGGAGCTGCCTGGAGCTGGAAAGCCACAGACTATCTACCACTAAGTGTAAGAATGAACCTTTTTGTCAGTTATGGTAGGCCTAATGACATTGTTAATGTGATTTAGCTCTTTTATCAGTCAATTTGAATCATGACCTGTCACTGACACTGGTGAGAATTTGTTTTTCTCTTCAAGTAGTTAAATTGCTAGCATAAAATACAAACATGTGCCTATTTCAAAGAACAAGGTGGACATTTGCAGAAGAAAGCCATGGTAAAGGTTTCAGTTTGTTCAGGTGGAGAATCCACGTTGATTTTGCACCTATGTATTCCATTTAAGAATAAGTTTGTATAGAGAACACTATAAACCAGGAAGCAGATACCGAATATGGCAAGCTAGCATTTATTGAGCTTTTTGAGAATTTAGGAAAAATGAAAATGAAGAACTTTGAGAGAGGAGCATAAAATGTCTTGGAAAAAACTTCAAGGAATTCACATCATAGCTGAAGTAATATGACCAGGGGAAAAAGAGTTTGCTGAAATGATTTCAGTCCCAGATGGGCAGCCTAAGGTTGGTCCAATCAGTAGCAATCTGAATACCTGAGGGTTGTTAACACAAATCACAATGTAAAAGAAGCAGCTGGAATTAAACCTGAAGAAATAGAATCAGGAGGTGGCCTGAAAAAATACCTGGAAGTTGCTGAAATGGACACCCAGAGGCAGCCAAAACTGAGAAACGTATAAAGTGTTCTTGAACAACTATGGAGGCAAGGCTGTGAACAAGTTGCCAGGAGCCTCCACCAGCTGAAATCACTACCTTTGACAAATTGCATCTACCTTTAGAAGAAGTACCATAACAAAGTAGTTATTTTATGCTGCTGTGGTTTAACCTTAATTGGCAAGTAAGCATGATGCAGATGCTCACTTGCTCTCCCGCAGTGGGATGGGGGAGAGAATCAAAAGAGTAAAGTGAGAAAATGTACAGGTTGACATGAAGATAGTTTAACACATAAAGTAAAACCCCCTCACACAAACAAAACAAAACAAGGAGTTAATTCAATACTTCCCATGGGCAGACAGGTGTTCAGCCATGTCCAGGAAAGCAGGGCACTATCACATGTAATGGTTACTTGGGAAACAAATTCCATACGTCCAAATCTCCCTCTCCCTCTGCTTTGGTCACTTTGGGTCAACTGTCTTGGCTGTGCCCCATCCCAGCTTCTTGTGCACAGTGTGAAAAGCTGAAAAGTCCTTGACTTTTTAACAACAACTAAAGCATCAGGGTATTATCAACTTTATTCTCATTCTAAATCCAAAACACAGCACTATACCAGCTACTAGGAAGAAAATTAACTCTATCCCAAACAAAACCAGAACATATGCCTACTGAAAGTCTGCACAATTGATATAAGGCAGCAAAAGAAGGTAAAGGATCCTTTTAACCGTCCAGGCAGGAGAGACAAAGTCTATTTCCACATAATATTTTATAGTACAATCTGTACAGTGAAAGCTTTATTTAGCAAGTTCAGTATCACTCTGTTATTCTATCACCAGTAATTATGAAACTTGCAGAAGCACAAGTAAATGAGCTTTAGGAAAATGTCTATTAATTATGTACTCTGATACAATAAAAGGGAGGAACTGGTGGTCAATGATGCACTACTGATTTTTTCATCTCTTAGGTAGTTCTGTGTTATGACAAAAATACAAAAGAAAAGTTTAAGGAACTCACAAAATTTGAAGAAATAAATACAAAACCTGACTTATCTATGAACATTTAGAAACTACTTTTCAGGAACAGAAAACAGGAAAAAAATAGAAACTTAGCTATGCATAAAGAAAGAGAAGAAAACTAAAACTAATCATACCCAAGCTTAGCTTTCATCTCCAAAGTTGTGTAATACTCAGCATCTGTGTGGATCAGCAAAGCTTCTGGAGCCACAATGCCCTGTGCTGGGAAAAAGTGAATTTGAACCTCAGATTGCCTAGTCAAATGCACAACAGAAATCACAGTAAATAATAAGTATGCTTAAGGTGGAAGGGCACAGACATTTCTTATCAAAAGAGACATAATCCCAGGAGAAGTAGCAAGCATTGTGGCTGTGAAAGAATAAGAAACACCAGTACTGACAGCAAGATAGCAAGAAGGTACAATAAGCCCCTCAAAGTAAGAAAACTGACTGTCAGCAATGTGTTGTGGTAAATTACAGTGATAACGGTGTGAATTTCATAAGCTACAGTGGCAGGAATATTCAGTTAAGACCTTAACATTAAGGATATGGAGGGAAGGATTTTTGAAAGAGATTAGAAAGAAAAAAAAATTGATGAGTTTCATCCATTTAGGGAAACAGTAAGGAAAAGATTATGTGATAAGTGACTGCAACTGATGCATCTTACTTTATAAAATTGTTCTTATTAACCTACTTCATAATCTTTGTCTGAAGATTCAGAAAGGAACACCTCACTGAAAACAGGAGTCTGTAGAGGGACAGAGGGACACTTGAGGAAAGCTGGGCTGCCAGTGGAGACCCATAAGTTCCACATCCTGAACACTGAGCTGTAGCACATCTACCCTCCTGCAGGTTCTCTAGGGCTATTGGAAATCTATGGTTAGTTTGGGAAACATTTTTAGTTGTCTAATAGGCAGAGTGAAGTAAAGGTCTATTGTAGACTGTGATATATTTCAGAAGTAGAAAAAAGGCTGTAGAGATTTGTTTCTTGTTATTAAGGAACAGTTCTCTGAAGCTGAAATGGGCATACTGAATCCCTTCTTAAGTGTGACCAAAGCAGGGAAATCTTAATGCCTCTGGTTCCCTTTTCTATCTTTATATATGTCTCTCATATAATACACTGTTGTAGTGTATATCATTCCCAATGTAATAGAATTCCTAAATGTAAAAAGGAATTTTCTCCGTTAGTGGAATATTTAAAAGACACCCCAGATCTGTAAAATAAATCTAGATGTCTTGTAAATTCTGTGTTTAAGAAAGACCAGAACATCTCCTGGTAGCCTGAATTGCTTATGAAATGCCTGACAAAGCACAGGACACTGGACAGCTTGCCTGAATCCAGATGCCTCCCAACATATTTATGATAAAGTTATGCACTGTTTTGTATTGTATTTTAATTATAAGCAAGACAATTTGCTCAGCTTACCGAAAAACTCTGGGTGTAGTGTTTCATAACATGAAAAAGAAAAAAAATATCCCAGGTTTTAGGTTTGGTTCCTCAAGCTGATTATCAAAATATTTTAATCACTTTAATTAGCATAGAACACAGTGTGACTACCAATGTCGTTGAAAATCAAGAATCCAACTGGATCATCAAAGTGTGCAGCTGGATCCATAAAATATCTAATTGGAACATCAGACTGTGAACTGCAGCACATAGGTTACAGTAGTATATTTCAAGGCACTAAAATCTGCAGCTGAATCAATAAAATATTGTTTATCAGGAGGGGGTCTGGAAAAAAAAAAAAAAACAGAAAAACTAAACAAAACCACAAACCCAAAACCAAACAACAATAAAAATGTGTAAGTGAATCACAAATATGTTAAATGTGAGATATAAGAAAAGGTCAGGCATTATACTAACATAGTAAGTACTATAGTGTAAGCTGAGCAACAAAATACATGAAAATAAAACTAAAAACATTTGCAAAATAGTATTTCAGAACAATATGCACAAGCAAAAACATAGCTTAGCAGGAATTTAACACTGAATGGGTTTTCTTTGCTAGATGTCTATGAAGTGTGGCTGCAATGAAGCTTTTTGGATATTGCTAACAAAAACCATAAAGAGGAAATAAAGAAAAGGACAATTCTTTTTAATGGAACCTTCAGTGATACCATTTGTTATGTTTGTTTTTCATGGCATAGCTCACCTTGTCATGGCAGCTCATGAGAACAGCCATCATTTAGCAAAATAATAACTAGAAGCAACAACTATTTTTGAGTTATCTTCCCACTAGACACTAATGTTGACTGTCATCTGTACATAGTCTTCACAATTTCACAAACCAGGATCTGAGGCTAGATCTGAAATTGATGTAAGTTGTGTGTGAGCCAGTCCATCTCCACTGAACTCAGGATTTACACTAGCAAAGGATTTATGTCGACTGTGAGTCTGCACTTCCCAATAGAAGTCTCAGATATTTCGATTAAGTTTTACATCCTGCATCAGTTTACATCAGATAAGGGCAGATGTGCCAGAGTGCTCCAGATGCTGTGCAATGATGTAAAGCAGTTATAAACCCAGATTCACCTGCCAGGTTTTTGGCTACTTCGGCGTACTGGAAGAGTGTAAAGCACAGAAAGTGTATCCATGAATGTAGACTCATGCCCCCTACAGCTACATCAATTTTGATTTAAAGCTGATTACTCATTCAAACCTTCAAATTTTCTATGTATGTGTACTATGATTTCCTTCTGTCCCCCACAAATCTTTTTTTTTTTTTTTTTTCTCTGAATAAGCATAATGACGATAGAGATTTCTTTAGATTGCAGATGAAGAAAAATCATACAGACTTTACAGACTTTACTTGAGTAGGAATAACTCCAGGAATAACTCCATTAAAAAAGTAACTTCATTAAAGTCAATGGATTATGGCAGTGAAACTGTAATACAGTTACAGAACAGGTACATAAACATCATCAGGGAAATAAAAACATCTATCCACAAAACATGAAGTGCACAGAGTGAAAAGTAAGACACTGAATCTTTTGGAAATAGTTTTACTGTAAATTGGTTGTACCTATATGATATAGCAGAATATATGTTTTAAAATGTTTTATATTGCTTCTTAGATCTAGGTGACTAGAAAACATAAGCTATATAAAATAAACTTTAGATTAATTACATTGAAAGAAATAAGTCAACATGCTTTTTTCTCTTTTTCTCTTTCTAAGCATTTCTGTAAGCCACAAGATCTGCATACTGTTACACAATTCTTGATTCGATCTTTTAAACTTTAATTTAAACTAAAATATTTTACAAATGTTTCTTTATCGTCAAGAAATAGTAAAGTTTTATACCACTTTTTTGGAGTGAAACTTATTGAAAAGAAAATTAAGTGGTATTATTGTTGTTGTTGTTATTATTATTAATACAAATATTGCTATTATTCTTATTAGAAAATCATTAATACCAGGTATGTTTGGGGTCCTATTTTAGAAATCTACTTTAAGATGAGATACATCATCCCTCGAAAGCTTTTGCTCTTACCACTCACAAAGGAATTACAGTGAAGTCGTATCCAAATGAAGTCGTATCCATTACAAAGATCCGAGGTTTGTGCCACTCAGAGTCCTAAAGATACTTCCTGCCCTTTAGTGTTTCGTTAAGATAGCCATTAAAAGGCTTCCTCTGATCAAGTTAGTAGCCTGAAAATTTTACTCAGTCTTCCTCTGTCCTTTAATATATATTTTTTGTCGACAAAACTGGTTCAATGGCACCAGGTTTTATGCTGAAAGTAATCTGAAGTTCGTACCTCCTCAGTGGCTGTAACTACATCTAGGAGGTGACACATGGTGTCTCTTCAGAGATTTCAAAGCACTCTGGAAGAAATTATCCTAGATCTCTTGGCCAGGGCCTTCCTAACTCTGTCCTCGCCCTCCTTCTCCAAAGCTCCATTTGGATTGAGCTTCCACAGACTGCAGGTCCTAGAGGTACCAATCAGCGGGTTGGTGCTACATTGACATCCTGCCAATGTACAAATAAACTACATGAGGATGCATGCCTCATATTAATTACATTTTGCAAGTGTTTGAACCTAGCTGGAAAGTACATCAGCTTTCGTCTTGTGGTTCTTCACATTACAAATATTATCAGCTATTTGTATTTTGTATTTATTATATTTTATAGTTGAAGTTTAAGGACAGATCCCAGTGTTGTTTAAACTGGCAGGAAGCTAAACAACACACACAGCTGTTTGCTCATTGGTCCCCTCCAGTGGGATGGGGGAGGGAACTGGAAAAATGGTAAAACTTGTGGGTTAAGATAAAGACAGTTTAATAGGACAGAAAAGGATAATAATAATAATAATAATAATAATAATAATAATAATAATAGAATATATTAAACAAGTTATGTACAATGCAATTGCTCACCATCCATCAATCAATACCAGCCAGTTCCTAAGCAGCAGTTGCCCCTCCCCACCAGCCACCTCCTTCCAGTTTATGTACTGAGCATGACATCATATCGTATGGAATACCCCTCTGGCCAGTTTGGGTCTGCTGTTCTGGCTATGTTCCCATTTCAGCTTCCTGTGCAACCCCTCACTGGAAGAGCATGGGAAGCTGAAAAGTCCTTGACTTAGTATAAACACTACTCAGCAACAACTGAAACATCAGTGTGTTATCAAAATTATTCTCATACTAAATCCAAAACACAGCACTATACAACGTACCCAATAAAACTGCTTAAACAAGAAGATTTGAGTGGTTGTTTCAAGATGGCCTTTTAGATCAAGATCAGAGCCTTCACTTGCAAAGTAGGATCAGCAAAAAAAAATGTAGAACACCTTCCTCAGACAAAGAAGAAATGTTTCCACCACAAAGGGTTTTCCCCTTGGTCAGGAGGTACTGACCCTGGTAGTATTCTGACAACTAGGATCTATGACAGCCTTTAGTTAGTGACAAGAGGGCAGTACCTACATAGAAGTGAAGGCTGGGGATTATGAACTGGGGACTTCAGTCATAACCTTCTATTTAACATTTCGTATTACCTAGTTTATAAGAAATACTTAGTGATTTCTAATGGCTTTTGTTAGCCACTCAATTCTTTTCAGACATGATACAGAAAGTTGAAGTCTTTAATTCACTAAGATGTAAAACATATAAAGCTGAGGCACTGGAAGAGTTTTAATATTTGGGGAGTAGAGAGGAAAAAAATCTTCTCTTCAGTCCTGATTTAAAGTTTTTCAGATTAAGAAGAATACAAAGGAAAACATATTTTATTTTACATTAGAATAAAGACTACTTATATTGCCTAATTGCTATGTATTTCTAAAATCTCTCACTAAGAGGTAATAGAAAAGAATAACAAGACTGTCAATATCAATATCCGTACAATTACTGATGGACTTTCCAAGGAGACATTCAAAAATGTATACATATCAATAGAAGAGTGATTAAAACTAGGCACTGGCCCTGGTCTAGTCATTACTGAAGCTGGTGGTAATATGACAAAAGGTCCCAATGATTTCAGTATTTAAAGGCCACCTGTGTCAACTGTCTGCAGAACCACCAGATCTTTCTGCTATATTCTGCACTCTTGACTTTCTCTTTACCTTAGCTTTGTAATATTTACTGAGCTATCACATATCTTTACTGCATCGATATTTTACTTCTCAGAGCATTCACTCTTTTCTGTAAGAAAATAAGTACATAGATCACATCACACTATACCAGAAAACTAAGTGGTATATAGAATAATATTCAAATAGTTGATATTCCATAAAAAGAGTGTTTTATAGTAAAGAAAACAGTTAGTAAATGATTGTCCAGATATGCAGTAAAATGATTCCATACGTTTTGTAAGCCCTGTTCCTGTTATCTGTCAGCACACAGTATACAACAGCAAGCAATAGAGCTTATCAGATGAAAAGGGAGGAATATGAAGTGTTATTGTTATTATTGTTATTATTATTATTGCCATTCTTTGCTGGAAGACTAAATGGAGTTGGTATGTGAAGTAGGATGTCTGAATCAAAAATATTTCCCCTGTATTACCAACGTAGAATGCTAGCAATATCTTACTTGGAGTTTAGCAGGGACTAGCGAAGGACAAAATTAGCATATTGTATAAAAGATGAATACAATGTATGAAACACATAAAGGAGAAAGGAAGGAGAATAATAAAATTATTAGATTAATCGAGAAGGAAGGAGTAAAAAGCTAAGGATGTGCTAGTTAACCCATTAAGGGTTTTGAATCTTTTCACATAAAAGAATGCCATCCGTATCAAATTGTGTTATATTAGTTTCATTTTTATGTTGTTCCATTACTCTGTATCAGTACCTGTAGTGCTGTGTTTGCAATCTCTAAACACAAATTCTTCCTTAAAGGTGGTTTACGGCACCATTTTATTATTAAATCTGCTGAGAATGACTGTCTTTTCCCTGGCCACATAGTCTAGGATCATCCATTGTTTCTCCAAAATTACAAGTTTCTTTTGTGGAACACTGTTACAAACTCAGTCCCTAGAGAAGATAACATACAACAGGCAAACAGAAAACACAAAAGTCTTTTCAGGGCAAGAGAATAAAACCCCATCCATTCTTTTCATTAATAATATTATAGTCTAGCATGTGTAAGCATAAATACAGCTACTAGACACGTTTCTCCGATCATCCCATTCATATCTTAGAAGAAATATTATTTGAGTAAAAGCAAAAAATAAGTAAATTAAAATAATAATAAAATAATAATACTTTTATTCGGAAATCAAATTTATCCAAACCGGCAGATACATAACTTTGGAACACAAGAGGTTCCACTTAAATTTGAGAAGAAACTTCTTCTCAGTAAGGGTAACAGAACACTGGAACAGGCTGCCCAGGGAGGTTGTGGAGTCTCCTACTCTGGAGACATTCAAAACCCACCTGAACACATTCCTGTGGAGCCTCATCTAAGTGTTCCTGCTTCAGCAGGGGGATTGGACTAGATCATCTTTTGAGGTCCCTTCTAATCCCTAACATTCTGTGATTCTGTGATTCTGTGATTCCCTAAGAGTGTTTTTCTGAGTAATCTTCTCTTCCACTCATGAAAATAAAACCAGCTTTGCCAGCTTATTGCCTAAGTATTTGACATTTTTTATTCAGTACCAAAGCTATCCTGGAGAGTTTCAACAGGGATGGAAACTTCTTAAAGCAGGAAAGATGCAAACTTGAACATTAAACATATATATTTTTCACCTCAAAATATGTTTTTTCTGTTTCTATCCACAACATTCAAGAAAATTACTTTCAAGTGATTGCAGTTTAAAAGATGTATGTAGATGTAGAGAATTGTGAATAATTCTAATTTAAACTGACATGCTAAAATTAGCCTAGAAAATGGATTCCAAAGAGAAGTGGAGCACAAAATGGAACATCAGAAAAATATCCTTGACAACTAATTTCTCTTTTGCATTTACACTTTTTTTTTTTCCCTTCATTTTTACTCCTCCTTCCAGTAAGGCTGAAGCTCTGAATTCAACAGAGCTTATCTTTCATGGTGCGCTTAGATGAATTGTCCAAACTAAAACAAGTTCCTGAACCAGTTCTTCATCTTTAATATTACTGCAGGACAACACAGATCCTAACTTTCACATGATGAATTAATGTATTTGTGGGCGTGTTGGTTTTTGTTGTTTTTTTTTTTTTTCTTCCAATTGTTATATCTTTATTTTCTGATTTTGACATCAAAATTATTTCTACAGAAGCTAATGATTATGTCACAAATGAATAAATAAGGTGACATCTGTTAGCTTTGGGGACCATCTGTTAAGATAAGGAATTACGAATGTGAGGTTAAATTTAAATTATATTAATTGCTAGCACAATAAGATGGTGTAATATGCAGTATAAGAAACTAGTAACTTTCTGCTTTCTCTTGTGGAAAGCAGGAAGAGTGGTTGTAGCCAAGGGAATTGCAACAAAAAAACATAAGGAAGAGGTTATACTTGGGAGGCAAAGAAACAAATGATAAGTAAAACAAACAAACAAACAAACAAACAAACAAACAAACAAACAAAACAAACCAAAACCAAAACAACAACAACAAAAAACAAACACCCATTAATTTTGTATAGTCATAGGTATTGGTTTATGTACATATTTGTGGATCCTAATTTAAGAAGGCATTTAAGCAAATGCTGGACTAGAAGTAAACACTTAAATGCCAAGTAAATTACCAAAATCTGAGAGAGATTTCCAGAAATCGAAATGTTGCAGCACAAACTTTTTCCTCAGAGACTCTACTTTCTTACATTCTTTAAATTTCACTCTTATTAATAGGCACTTTCAGTGCCAGAATTATATAACAAGTAAATCTTATTGTAGGTAAACATAATGGACGTATTTATGTACAGTCTCAATGTAGCAATCAAGAATGCTGGAGGCAGAATAATCAAAGAAAATACTGCTACAAAGTAAGGTTATACGTGAATATACATACTACATACTATATGTTGTTATGTATTATATTCATACACAACCTGTGTCTGAGTTCAGACCACATCATTGCTGCAAGTTTTGAACAGATACACATGTGAAATAATAGGTTTGATTCATGAAGCTGATGTTCTCCTCTTCATAAATTCACAGAAGTTTACTCAAATAGCAAAAAGTCAATTGTCAAACAACCTCAATTCTGCTTAGTTATCTGAAATGTGGTTTAGTAGTCTTCTTTCTTTCTGTTCCCTTTAAAGGCATCAGGTATGTTGGTTAAGTATTTTCATTACTTTGACTTAAGCTCTATAAGAAGTTTAAGCTCCTGTATGTTCTTTTGGTGGTGTTTTGTTTTTGTTTTTGTTTTTGTTTTTTGGTTGTTTTGTTTTGTTTTTTAGTTTTTTGGTTTTTTTGCAATCCATGTTTTAAACAATCTCTTTCTTACCTTATATATGCTGTCATATTTTTTTTCCTTATATTTCTTTTCTGATTGAGGCAATTAACTCAGTTAATTCCATTTTTATTTTCTCCAGCCGTGCTCTTCTCTGTATCCCCCATAGTGACTATGTATTCATGACTTTGCATCAGCTCTTCTCACTTAGATATCTCTTTCCGCATTTACTACTTCTACAGAATCCATTGAATTCTGTTGGCTTTTCCTTCATGTTGAATTTAGTAATGCTAAAAAAAGAAAAACAAAAACAAAAACAGAAGAGTATTTTTGAGAAAAACAAGCTTAACCTAGCTAAAAAAATATCGCCTCAGTCATTGTCTCGAATTCCATTTCATACACACTTTCCTCATTCAGTCAATGTTGAATTTATTTGCAGATTCTTCAGAGAAGGATAGCACTTTTTCTTGCTCTTTTTAAAACATTCTAACATACCGAAGAGACTTGTAAACAATTACAAAAGATATCAGGAATACAATGATTTTCTGTACATTTCTTAGTATTGTGGTCAGAAGCCTGGGTAAGGTGAGTTTCAACCCATATCTCAGTTGGCTGAGACTGAGACTGATGACTTAATTTAATTTGTTTCATTGTGATTGTATCAGGGTGTTGGACATCACTTTTTTTTTTTTTTTACTTGTCAGACATTCATAATAAAAAGTAATTGTCAAGAAAGAAAGATGAACAGTCCCAGCTATGCTCTACTAATTAATATCATTTCTGTTTAAATGAAATGAAATCAAACTGATTTTTTAAAATTATTTAACAGATGAAAATAACATTTTGGAAAACAAAAATCAAAAAAACAGTCATTTTTGTACCAGGATTTTTACCTCTATTGAAAGCTTTCCAGTAAATATTTGTATCTAGATTTAGTTCTAATACAGGACCTTAAAGAAAATTTAGAAATGTAAGTAATGTTTTATCTCTTGTGTTCCAGAAATGTTAGATTGTTCCTACAATCTAAAAGATTCCTCTTAATGTTGACATTTATACATATATTTCATTACTTTTTCATAGAATCTGTTGTAGTTTATTAGATGTTATTGCTAAACAGATACTGTGTTATAAAGCTGCCTGAGATTGCTCCCAATTGTAATGTTTAAGGAAATTTCACAGAAATTTCAATAACAGAGTGATATGACTTCTTCCTGACTTTGTTTTTGTCTTCTTGGAAAGTTCTAGGAAGATCCAGACTTGAATAATTCTATGAGTTCTGAGTCTTCAAAGTATCTCTCATTTAAAAAATATATTTCATATTGCAATAGCACCTTATTCTTAGAAGGTCTGTCTGATCCCAAACTTATCATGAAATATTGCCAGTTTCTAGACAGTGACACCAGTCCACAAGGTTGTGGTATGAATTAGTACATATTTATTAATAATAATAATATAACTGAACAGTATAATTTCTAGCAGCCTGGATAACTAGCTTCCAGAAGGTCTTTACAGCTTTTACAATTAATTAAATCATCCAGAGGCAAAAACAAAAATATCTTCAGCCATCAGTATTATATGAACCATGCTGAGAAACCTCCAGGCTAGGATAAAAGAACTTGACACTGATAAAAAAGAGAAAAAAGTACTGTGCTGACGTATATAGGAATGACTGAGAAATAGTTCTAAATCTTAGTTGCACCTCTTAAGTGAATATACATTACATTGTAAATCAGTCCTAGATTTTTAATTCCTAAGATGTACAAAAAGCGAGGTTAAAACATTCCACAGCTCTTAAGAATATTATATGGCCTTATGAGTTCATTTTTAATAGGAGTCTTTTGTTAAGTAACATAAGAAAGATCAAGCTGTGCCACCATTGGCAAATGTATGCTTTATAGACAAAATTAAGATCAAGAAGTGAGATAATAGCATGTTAATAGAAAAGCAGAAGTCATCTCTCAGAATTCCTGCTATATCACATCACTATTGTTTTTTGGTCCTTCAACCTCTCAGTGATTACTGTGGTGAAACTTTAAAATCGCATGTGCTTCTACTGTCTCACTGTTGTTTTCCATTCTCCACATGAGAACTTCAGTGCCAACTGAGCTTCATTGAGACTTTCACTATGAAATTTCCATTTCTATTTTATTCCATATCTATGGCATAACTACAGGAAGATTTTGTGGACTTCTCAAATATAAGGAGACTGTTCACAGATTGAATATAACTTGTTATTAAGTAAGGAAAATAGAGGAATGGTGCTTTTTGAGAACCAAGATTTTTCTTTTTCTTTCAACTCTTCAATATAGTTGACAAGTGAAGCATGATTTCTGCTTTATCAAATATGAAAAATAAATGAATTCTCTGATTCTAACTTCCCCAAAGAGAAGCAGTGACAATTCACTCATTGTTTCGTGAATGAATTTCATTCAGATTACTATTAGTTCTTCATTGTAAAAAAGATTTCAAAATTTTTTCAGGCCTGTATTCAGCTTCCATCTGCTGCAAGATATCACGCTTCCCTCAAAAAAGGTCTGGAAGATTTGTTTTGAATTTGAATAACCAAAAAAGATTAAGACCATATTTAAGCATATCTATGCAAAGGGTGAATACTTATACAAATGTGCAAGAAAATGAGAAAACACTAAAAAGAAAAGAAGAAAACAACAACAACCACAAAAGGACACACACACAAATCAAACAAAAACAAGCAAACAAATACACACACACAAAAAACTCAAAACCAATCAACCAACCAAAAACCACAAAAAGAGCCCCAAACAAACAAACACCACAACTCCAATGTGTATTGACATGCTTTTGGGAGGACTTTTTACTGAGTGGAAGCACACCAACACTTTTTAACTTTATGTGTTAGCAGTTCTTCCTGGAAGCTTTATAAAACCCCTGCCTTCGTTATCACAGTACAAAGTCAAGACTACATGTCTAAAGGAAATTTTTATCAGGAATTATGGGGAGGTAATCACCTCCAGAAACATTAAAACTGGTTAAGTGCCTTAAGAAAATAATTAAATCAAAAATTTAATGCCAGGATGCACAATATGAATGGGCTTTGTCATCTATCCTGAAATAATTATCTGTTTAAAAGGTATGTAATGCATTTCTTATGGTTTAATTTTTCTCAAACAGTGATGACAGTTACAGGTCCATGCCATAAAACAAGTGAGATGGGAATATTCTATAGTTAGTTCATTGTCAAGGTTTTATAACCCTGACATATTAATTTCTGTCTAGTTGGCTACATTAGGCTAATATCTACAGAAAAAGCTTTTTTCCCCCCCTGTAAGTCTAAACAGTAAAAGAGAAATGAAGTCCATGAATCAGGAATAGATTCAGTAGTCTTAATTCATTGTTACTGAAAAGTGTCAATTACAAATTTAGGCACAGAAAGAAGAAAGGGTCATTTTCATATTATGTACAGCCATTACATTTGTGGCTTTTTAAAAACATCTGTAATAGTGTTTGCAATAAGCATAAATTCCAAGAGCTCCCATTCTCATTCAATATTCTGTGAGACAAGTGTATAAAACCAGTTTGAAATGGAAAATGTGTTTTGTTTTGTTTTGTTTTGTTTCCCCCACCCCCCGGGGTTTCTCCACTGTTTGATTAGCAAATTGTTGCATTCAAACATATTACTATTCTGTCAGCAGCACTCACAGACTTATACTTTCACTCGTGGTAAATGGAGTTTACACAGTTTATGTTGTGTGAGTACAAAGTGTAGTGATTCAGTGACGCACATTTGATTTGTGTCTAATTTGGTTAATTATTAAACACCATAAAGTCTTAAGGTTTCAAGAATTCTGTGCAAAAATGGAAATCAGATAGTCAAGATTCTTTGATGTAGATCAGCCTAGTACCAACAAAGTAAGTGAAAACCTACCAGCTTCTACCACCAATGATATGTTCTGTGGAATTTTTTTCCACTTGCACATGTTAAAGTACAGATATACCTATTTAAAATTAATCTAGTGTTTAATTTTATTTGTTGACACAACAGTCATATATACGTTACCCTTACAGTGTTGCTTAGCAAGCACAACACATGCAAGATGTGTACATACTGAATGGCTACTTAGTCTTTTCTTGTTTAATTGTTTGTTTGGGGTTTTGTTTGTTTGTTTGTTACAAAAGATGTTCATCCATTCTACAAGTCAATAGTTAAGTTTAGTAATATTTACAGAAGGTACACATCATGGTGAAGAAATATAAGTTTGTCTTCTCAGTTTTTTAAGGGCAATAAAAGAGGTTACTTGTTCCCAATCTAAAAATGCCTAAAAAGAAGATAGTCTTGATAGTAGAAGGCCCTTTCATTTGCCAGGTAAGGAACATAATTGGTCAACAGCTGGACACTGACATTAGAAGTACTTGCATGAAAAATACCATGCAATATTGTAGTAAAAAGCTAAGATAGATTCTTCACTCTCAATTTCATCCAACTTATATTAAGTTTGCATGTATTTCTAAACATTTTTATATGATTCAAAGTAACCACTGATAGCTGGAGGTGTTCTGGCTTAGTAAAAATTCCAGACAAGGTGATCCCAATAGTCCCTCCTACTGTTAAAATACATAAATACAAACAAATGCTTTTGGCTGACAGAGAAAAAGAGAAGGAAAGTCCTCATGCTTCAGGTCATGAACTAGACTTAACTACTACAGTCAGAAGAAAAACTTTGAAGTAATAAATCACCCCTAGATAGTCTGCTGCACTTTGCCATGGTATTGCTCACAGGCAGAGTCAAAGAACTTGACTAGACCTTTTTCTACAATTGTATAGTACTGGCACCCAGCCTGCAGTCTCACAGCTCCTATCTACCTATGACCCCTAGGACATTGACCCTATGTGTCAGTGCTCTTGACTTTATGAAAATACACATTTATTGACTGAGAGAATAAAACCATGTAGTTTTGCTCAGTCCGTATGTTTATCTTAATATGAAATCTACCCTCAGGCAAATATTCTAAGTCTCCAAATACCATCTTCAGCTATATAAATATCTCTTACATAGAAAACCATCAGTGTTTTCAGACAGTTAATGTCATAGATAAGTGTAATAGGTCACCCTGACAGGAAACTTATCCAAGGAACTCTACTTTTCTTCTTGGGTGCAATACATGACTGTATATTGGTGAACACATCCCATGAATGATTTACTACAAATAAAATCTACAGATTTTTTTTAAAGACCCTTTCCCATTAACTTGAAGGATTATGGGTCCTAAAACTGTCATTACAATAACCTTAAGAAATGTACCATAACTGAGTCATACGCTTCCTTTTTACTCCATGACTAACATTCTTATTTCCAGAAAAATTACCAGGGTTTTATTTATTTTGTTTTGTTATATTTCCTCCATATGAAGCAGAAAAACAGAGTGACAGTTAAAGGCAGAATGGATATTTCTTCTTCAGAACAACTTTACATGTAAATGAACCCAGGAACAACATACGTACTCACAAGGAGTTTTCTTCATATTTTGTTCTGAAATAAATTTGACATACGTGTTTCTTCAATGTTTTATGACAAAGTTATCTAATGACATCTATTAACTTCCTTCTTTGAGGCTCTCAGTGGACACAAATTAGTCCAGTTTAAGCACTGTATTTGTTCTGCATCAATTTAGATTGTGCCCTTTTCTTCTAAAGAAAAGGAGTTGCTGGTTTTGGAGTTTGCACATTTCTTATGACAGGGTGATTGCACACAACAAAGAAAGTTTAGATTATTACAGATACAAACGTCCTGGTTTTGTTAAAAACAAGCAGTTTCTCTTTTAATGAATTTTTCTTTCAGCTAAGGCCTTCTTAGTAACTGCACTTTTCTGAAGATGGATACATGTTTTGGTAGACATATCAATGGAATGCAAGGTCGCTGATAAGGACACACATCCTGTAAGTGAGAAGGGCAAGGAGGAGTGAACTGAACAGGTGACTAAAACTGACCAGGTAAGTATTCCATCCCATCCATGTCATGACACTATATAAAATGGGAGATCATGAGGGTCTTGCCCATTCTTCGACTATGGTCGACATCTGGGAAGGACCTGCCTGCTGTCCCTGCAAATCTGAGGCCTAGTGACAGACCCTGCATCCTTGAATCCAGTTCCAATTTGCTGTAGAGTCCAACCCAGGACTTCCAGATGCCTGCCCTGCAGTTACTGGAGCAGTTCTGAGCTTTGCTGGGTAATTCAAGCTTGATTTTATATATTTTGTAGTATTTTCTCTATTTTATTAGTAGTATTAGTAAAACATATTTAATTCTTTCCAACTTGCAAGTCCTCTCTCTTTTTTACTCTCTTTGCCCTCCTATGGCTTTTCCTTAGTTGGGAGAGGTGGAGCTAAGCATGGGGAAAAGGGGAGGGGGTTAACAAAACATCTGCCACAGTTTATTATCACCCTGCAATCAAACCTTGACAACATATAAGTGAGCATTTGCAATGAGAGCAATCAAGTTGTTAATACTGCCTTGGTGTGAAGAAAATCATACTAAATAGAATGATATATTAGTTATCCATACAGAAGGCCCATACAGAATTTACAGATCTCAGTCAGCAGGCAAATCCTCTTTCCCCAGAGTCTTTACAGACGATGTTACATTTCCTTCCCTTCCTCTTTTCTACTCTTACATTCATTCTCAGTTTTTTGCTCTAAAAGATTTAGAATTAATACAGAAAAATTCTGCCAAAATATTGGAGAGCTAGTTATTGTTTTGCAGTCTTTCAGAATTGAGATTCTTTCTAATCATTGAAAATGTTTCTTTTTTTCCTTACTCTCCATCTGCCCTGGATATTTAGGAACTGATCTAGGAAACATTTAATTTCATTACACTAACTAAAATCAGTGGGCCTTACCCTAAAAGCAAAGCAACTTAAATAACATCATGGCCTTGTTGAACAGATATAGAAGTATGCGTATATTTAAATAAATGTATTACTGAATTGGCTTCATGGTTTTCAAATCAACAGATTGCTTGGGCCATAAATAAAAAAAAATAAATAAACCTTAAGGAATTTTTTGTTCTCTTACAGGATGCATCAGCAACTAAAAGTGACTTTAATGTATTGCTCCCTGTAATAGGAAGAAGCAGCATGTGCAGCATATTTTATTTAAATGTATTGATCTTTTGATATATGTTTGAAAAAAAAAAAGAAAGAAAGAAGAAGACCACATTCCAGGAGATCTGATGAAAAAAATCTCAAGTTATATTTTACATTAGCTTTGCATATATCAACTGGCAACACTAAAACATAATTCTTTACAAATATATTAATACTGGAGCTGCTCATTTATCTTATAAGATCCAGACAAGACTCATAAGTCTCACTCATGTATTGTTGATGAAGGTCACAGAAAGGCAGACTTTCAAATGACCTTCTCTCTCCCTAAATTATGACAACAAAACTAAAATGAACAGATGAAGAATACTATATGATATTTGGTGGCACACACTCTAAGTGATCCTTTCATATCAAATGCAGACTAGCAGATGCTTAAGATGTAACTGAGAAAGTCTGTTTCTGGCTGTTCTATCCATTGACTTCTCTACCTGCTAAGATGAGGCAGAAAATGTTTCTGCTGTATATTTTAAGTCCTCTAAAAATTAAACAAGCTGGGCATTTGGCACTTAACGGGTGAGCAAATTGGGTGTTCAGCACTTAACATGTTCTGTAAGGAGCTGTGGGACACAGCAGTTGGTGTAATCATTTCTATAATAAATAAATTCTGCTTTCTGCCTCATCCAATTAAACATTTTGTTGTGGAGCCTAAAACTTGGGACACATTGCCTTGTGATACCTGTTCGCCTGAACCTTGCACCACTCAGTGGAGAGAACAGATGATCTCCCTGGGAAATGTGATGCTCCTAAGGAAAGAACATCACAAAGGATTATCCCAGAAGCCATATGTTAGCAACTGGACACACACTTGTATACTGTCTATATATTTGGAAGGCAGTGGCTAGCTATTGCTACTGGGTTTTGTGCAATCTTTAAACTGTCTCATACTGAAATGAAATTATTTAGACAAACTAGGATACCACTAGCAAGTGAAAAAGGGATAACAACTGCTTTTGAATTCTAAGGTTTCATCAGTAAAGGTTTCATAAACTTCTTAAAAACAGGATTCCTCCTGACAGAGAATCACAGAATCACAGAATTTGACTTCCATCTTTGCTTGGAAAAAGTTCACATATTTTTGTACATTTTTATGTCACCTTCTCAAATATTTTTATTTAAAGTTGCAAGCTGTTATGCTTATCTTCTACAGAGCATGAACTGTCTTACCTAGGAGATTATGCACATGGCTTTTGCAGTTTTAAGCATGAGAAGCGTAAAATCCCAATCTACAAGAATGGCAACAGGGATGATCCTGACCACTGTCAGCCTCACTTCTGTACCTGGCAAAATTATGGAGAAGATTATTCTGGAAGTTATTGGAAAACATCTGAATGACAATGCAGTCATTGGTCCCAACCAGCATGGGTTCTTGAGGGGAAAGTCTTGATTAACAAAATTAATTCCTTTCTATGACAAGGTTACCCACCTAGTTGACCAAGGGAAACCTGCAGATGTGATCTTTTTTGGATTTCAGCAAACCCTCGCAGTGCCCTCCTGAACAAGATGTCCAGTATACAGCTGGATAAACACATAATGCAGTGGGCAAGGAGTTGGCTGACAGGCTGGGCTCAAAGGGTTCTAGTAAGTGGGGTTATGCTGGGCTGGTGACCAGTCACTAGCAGGGGTTCTGCAGGGATCCATCCTAGGGCCAGTACCCTTCAATGTCTTCATAAATTACTTAGACACAGGACTTGGGGGAATATTAAGTAAGTTTGCCGATGACACCAACTTAGGAGGAACTGTTGACACTATTAAGGTCAGAGAGGCCCTGGAGAGGGATCTGGACAAATTGGAGAGCTGGGCAATCACCAACCGCATGAAGTTTAATGAAGGCAAGTGCTGGATTTTGTACCTGGGACATGACAACCCTGGCTTTACATACAGACTGGGGAATTATATATTGGAGAGCAGCTCCACAGAGAGGGATCGGGGCGTTCTGGTCGATGGCAAATTGCACGTGAGCCAACAGCGTGGCCTGGAAATGAAGAGGGCCAACCATGTCCTGGGTGCATCAAGCACAGCACTGCCAATGGGGCGAGGAAGGTGATTGTCCTGCTCTACTCTGCACTGGTGCAGCCTCACCTGGAGCACTGTGTGCAGTTCTGGGTGCCACAGGATATAAAGTATATAAAGCTACTGGAGAGTGTCCAGAAGAGGGCTATGAAGTTGGTGAAGGGTTTGGAGGGGAAGCCATGTGAGGAGCAGCTGAAGTTACTTGGTCTGTTCAGCCTGGAGAAGAGAAGACTAAGGGGTATCCTCATCATGGTCTGCAGTTTCCTCACAAGGGGAGGAGGAAGGTCAGGCACTGATCTCATTTCTGTGGTGACCACTGATAGGGCCTGAGGGAATGGCAGGAAGATGTGTCAGGGGAGGTTTGGGTTGGATATTAGGAAAAGGTTCTTCACCCAGAAGGTGGTGGAGCACTGGAACAGGATGCCCAGGGGAGTAAGCACAGATTCAAGTCTGTCAGTATGCAAGAAGCAACTGGACAACATCTCAGACATATGGTGTGAACTCTGGAGATGTCATATGCAGGGACAGGAATTGGACTTGATGAGTCAGCAATGTGACATTGTGGCCAAGAAGGCAAATGGTATCCTGGGGTGCATAAGGAAAAGTGTGACCAGCAGGTTGGGGGAGGTTATCCTCCCCCTCTACTCTGCCCTGGTGAGGCTGCATCTGGAGTACCGTGTCCAGTTTTGGGCTTCCCAGTTTAAGAAGAACAAGGAACTACTGGAGAGAGTCCAGCAGAGAGTTATGAAGATTATTAGGGAGGTGGAGCACCTTTCTTATGAGGAGAAACTGAGAGAATTGTGTCTACTCAGCCTGGAGAAGAGAAGGCTAAGAGGGGATCTTATCAATGCTTATATATATCTTAAGGGTGCATGTCAAGAGGATGGAACCAGAGCCTTTTCAGTAATGCCCAATGATAGGATGAGGGGAAACAGGCACAGACTGAAGCACAGGAGGTTCCTTCTAAACATGAGGAGAAACCTCTTTACTTTGAGAGTGACAGAGCACTGCAACAGGCTGCCCAGAGAGGCTGTGGAGTCTCCTTCTCTGGACACATTCAAGACTCACCTGGACACATTCCTGTGTGACCTACTCTAAGTGAACCTGCTTTAGCACTAGGGTTTGACTAGATGATCTCCCGAGGTCCCTTCCAACCCTAACCATTCTGTGATCCTGTGGGTCCCTTCCAACTCAGGACATTCTATGATTTTCTGTGAAAATACTAATGTCATTTTACTCATGAGCAAATCACATTTACACTCATGAGTCATCACTTTTAGAAAACTACACAGGGAGAAAAAAAAAAAAAAGACAAATGTTCTTACTGGAACTATCCACTCTATCTAAATTCAGGAACCTCCATTTCTCCTCTTCCTCTACACCTTTTCTCCCCCTCTGCCTCTTCTATTTCGTGCACAGACAAAATAGAAGGGATTTTAAGAATTGTGGATGGAAAGGCTAAAGTGTGAAATGAAAGTTGGCTGTACAAATTAGTCAATAATATCAGTAGGTATACAGGACAATTCTATCTTGCTGGGCACAATTGAGCTAATAGTTATGGGCTAAATGAAGAATAAATTGAAAAAAAAAAAAAGGAGAAAAATAATAATGTGCCTGGTTTGACAGCTGAAGCTCTAATATTATCAGTACAGAAAAGAGACAAAGAAGAGCTACAACAAAGTTATGATTAAGAACTTCTTAGCTATTTATCACCTTTCTTATTTAGTGTTCCCATATTTCTGGATGGTTGAACATGTATTTATGACTGATGCATGTAGCATATCAATTGTTTCCACAGTGTATTTATAAAATACTTCTAATGGTTTATAATGGAATATATATATATATATATATGTATAAAATAATCCATCAGCACAACAGGGAGAATGGAAATGAGATAAAACATTTGTTCAGAAAGCTTTTAAATGATGTTGTTTGTTCATGTTTGCATTTTTTACCTATTGCTATATCTACCCATCTTTCAGGAGGACCAAATCAAGCAATTGCATAGCAAATGAAGAATACATTGCCTCACAGTTCACGTATTGCCAGAGGAACCATCAGGGGATGAGTTGCAAAATTGCTGAGCTTGTGTAACAACAGCTGTACCTTGAACATAAGGAAAGCTGTACCCTGGTAAAGATTATAAAAAAAGTGTGTTGTCAGCATATCAAATAAGGCACCCCCAATTAGAAAATGCTAGCCTTTCTCTGCTTCAACAACCTGTTTGTAATATGGGATCATGCAGATAAATATTTAACAGGAATACTTTGAAAATACATGCATTATTTTCTAAGGCATATTTGGTTACCATACGACAAATAGTATAATCTTCCACAAGAGAATTAATTCACTGTCCAGGACAAGTTTTCAAATAGCATGCAGAAACTGTGGTGATCAACAGAATGTAGCACAGCTTCTCACTGATGTTCATTCATCCATTCAGGAGGCAGGAGGTGTGGGAAAATGGTCTGAGGACAGCATTTTTTGCATATATACAATTTTCATAGATGGCTTTAAACTCTTCAATAATTTTGCAATAAGTAATGCAATAATAACAATGATGGGAAACTGACAGACAGTGCAAAAGGATTTTACAAAGTATCTAGAAGGAGCAGGAACAGATTAAAAAAAAAAAATAGGGGAGAAAAGCTGGATGATATTGTGTGCTTAGTAGTAAATCAAACTGAACTCAGCAGAAATAATAATGAACTCCACAGAGTTTTCCAATGTGGAAGTGGGGTACAGAATGTGGCTCTTTAAAATACCAGTACATTATTTCAGACAAGTCTTTGTGTTAGGCTTTCCTCACTGGTAAGAAATGATCAGTGATACCAACTTTGGTTCAGCTCTGTGTCTTCATTATTTCCTAAAAGGGTTTGTGAGTGAAACTTTAAAATGAAATATGTACAACAGCCTACTCATGGTTACTTGGCTTGTGATAATTTTAGGACAAAACCAAAACCAGTTTGTTCTTTTCAGGAGTGTAGAGGTGAGTGAGCCAGGTTACACCTGGACATATTTAACTTGCAATTTTAGAATAATTTTTCTGAACAAGATTCAAATACTTGCCCCTGGATTCCCAATAATTTTAACTTATTGTGCCGGCACAACACCAAATTTTAAAATATTTAACTCTTTAAGAACTATGAAAACATTACTTAATGTTAATTAATGTATGGGATACTGTTATACATATGCCCCTGTGCTGGTTTGACTGAAAATGAGTCAATTTTCTTCATGCAGTTAGAAACCTTTCTTTTTCATATCTAGCATGGTCATTATTTGGACTTAGTTTGAGAATAGGAGATAACATCCTGGGACAGAGTTAAGGTTTCTAATTGCTCTGGTCTGAGGGTCAAGGACATTCTGAGAGCTCTGCCCACAGATGTGAGGTATCGAGGAAGGGAGAAGAGGTATCGAGGAAGGGAAAAGAGATGGGGCAGAGTTTGACTGACATCCAGACTGATCAATAAGAGTATTCCATCCCATTAGCATCATGCTTCATATTTAAGGAGAGCTGAGATCTTCTGGTCTCTCTCTTGCTTCTTTGCCTTCTTCGCTCTTCTTGCTGGAGCTGGAAGAGTTTTGTTCGGGATGTTTAATTTGGCTTTTTGCCATTTTGCAGAGGCCTCTGGGACTTTCTGCCGTTTTTCCTTTTTATTCCTTTTTTCTCTCTGGGATCAGCTGTTCAGGACCAGGTGCTGCTTCCTGGGACTGCCTGCTCGGTGTGGATAGAGTTTATGAGGAATTGCATTGAATATATTTTATTTTATGTTCTATTTCTGTTTTATATATATATACTTACTAGTAACGTATTAGTATTTTGTTATTTTCTTAAACTGTGTTTATCTCAGTCCAAGTTTCTCCCTTCTTTTTTGATTGTCTCCCCCATTTGAAGGGTGGGGAGGGGAGTAAGTGAGCATTTATCGTAGTTGTATTGCTAGCTCAGGTTAAACCACAGTATCTGCCTTTTGTAATGATGTTTGAAAGCACTCTGCCCTGTGGACAGATGTGACTATCAAATTCAATGCCTGCAGCACATTTACTGACCTTCAGCAAGCTCTGACTTTTTTATGTTGCAACATTATTTTGGTTTATTATTTAACCCAGAGAGCAGTCTGTGATCAGCAAAGAGATGCTTTTATCTTAATCATTGATCATAAATATTCAGATTTTCAGTCTCTCAGGAGCACTGTTCACTATTTCTTGGCATTGAAAAAAAGCAATGAAATATTTTCAACCAAAATTCAGTATACTAAAACTGACAGTCTAGTTATATTAGTAGCAAAAGGTGATTTTTTAGTTACCTGTTTAATTCTGTACAATTCCAAGCATGGAGTCTACAAAGTTTTCACATTAGGTGTGCCTTCATTTAATTCAAGAAGAATACTTACAAATTGTCAGACCTTGAACTTCCCAAATCTGAAGAGAAGAATTTTCTTTATTCTTACGACTAGATTCTGGTAGAGTTGGCCTATGATTAAACATGTCAAAGACCAAGAAAGAAGTCAATACATTTAAAAAAACCCAACAAAATCAGGCCGAAGCCTGACACCAATATAAAACTGGAATAATGGCATTAAATTTAATTGATTAAATGTGGTACTTACAAACAATCTGTCCATAGTGTCTTAGAAGGGAGGAGAGGAAATTAAAACACTTCTGAAATCATGTCCATAGAGGACACGAGTATGGAATTGTTCCCTCTTTTGCAGTGAATCCAGCAAGTTACCTTAATTCCTTTAGGTCAGGGTCCTTCAATTTAGCATGCTCGTGAACATGTGTGTTAGAATGAGAATGCCTGAAACAGTTTGACTTTGATAATCTCCTGCAGCAAGATCAAATTACACATTTTTACTTTTTTTCCTTTCTTTGTACATGAGTTTCACACAAACACAAGGACAAAAAACAACAACAAACTTAAACAGAAACAAAACAGCTGGATTTTTCCTGTCATTATGTATGTGTATATAATTATTCATATGTATTTTTACTATTATTTCTTTATAATTTATCCAAATGCTCCTTTGTCAACTGCCGGTGAAGAGAAAAAAGAGTATTTACATTCTTAAATTTGGGTACTTCGGGTTATGCAGTCAATTGAATACCAGGACACTTCCTGAAGTGAAAAAATTATCACAGTATCACAGTATCACAGTATGTTTGGGATTGGAAGGGACCTCAAAAGATCATCTAGTCCAATCCCCCTGCTGGAGCAGGAATGCCTAGGTGAGGTCGTACAGGAAAATGTCCAGGCGGGTTTTGAATGTCTCCAGAGAAGGAGATTATGCTTATCTCTACCCTGGTTTAAGATACTCATGTAGTTGCAAAACTTTTAGACCAGGATAAACCTACAAAATATTGTCCGATTACATGGTCTCGGCAAACATAAAATTCTGGACATTGGGAGAGGGAAGGAAAGGACTTATAACACTACAAATACTTCAAGTCTTTCATGTTATATTTCTAAATGCTATTGTATGTGATATAGGTAACATATTTCCTCCATTAAAAGTTGTGTGAGAAGGATTAAAAGGTTTAAAATATTAAGGCTGTAAGTATGTTAAGTATCTTAAGTATCTGAAGTAAAGGATTTGTGGCCTCTGAATTTTATATTTGCTACCTAGGAGCAAAGTAGATTTTGTCAATTAATTAATAATGCATACTATTAATAAAAAAACCCCTTTGTTTAAACACTAGGAATAAGTCTTGTACTGAGTGGTCCAGTAGTGGTTCAATATTCATAAAGTATTTTATTTGCCAGCATCCCAAAATAAAAATATTTTATTAGGGATTTTCTTTTTCTTTTTTTTTTTTTTTTTTTTTTTTGGTCAGTAAGTGCCTTTTGGCAGTTAAGCCAAAAGAATTAGTCTAAGGAATAGTTCTCATAATTGTATTCTTAATAGGGAAAAAAAAACCTTAGGCATGTGTTACATGATCTGCAAAGAAATCTCTGCTATCACCATGATGAACAGAGTGCTGAACTGTATCTTTCCTGAACAAAGCAAAACATTGTCTCTTCAGTCTGATACAATTATTAACATTTTCAAATCACTTTGGTAATAATTAAGAAACAGCTATTTTTTTTTACTCTTTTTTCAAAATATACCGTCTTTCTAACACAATGCCACTACAGCAGCTTATCCTGTCAGACAAAAAAAAAAATAAAAATAAAAATCAGGGAAAAAAGATCTAATATCACTAAACATACATATTCTTGAAGAAATAGGGAACAGACTCAGTTTAAGAAGTGTTTAACTTACTGTATGTTTCACAGACATTTGATCAACTTCAAGCATAGAGAATTTCCACTTCTCTTGGTACTTTAAGACTAAATAAACATGACTATTAAAACTAACTTCTTATTGCACCCATTTAATTCCATTAAAACTTTTTTACTTTCTTCAGTAGCTCTGGGATTTTACCAGCTCTTGACAATGAAGTGTCCTCATAACTTGAATTGTAAAGCTATTATTGTGCTTTATTATGGATTGCTTGATTTCAACTCACATGTGTAGCAACAGTTTTGCAGGTAGTAGTGATACAATATACTCAGATATGACCAACTTGATTCACCAATATTTTTTACAACAGAATTGTACAAAACACACAGAGGAACCTGGATATAGGGAGGAAGAGCGACACAATGAGTGTGTATTTAAATATTTCCACTCTGTTAATTCTACTATCTTTGAAGCAATAGCTTGGAACTTTTGTCTGAGATTGCTATCATCTGGGAATTCAGGGAGGAGCACATGGGAAGAAGAAGGTGGTCTATTAAGACAGAAACTGAGGCAAATATTGCATAAATCTCTATGAGAGGGAAAAAAAAAAAAAAAAAAGAGCTCTCACTCTAAATTCTTTGCTACTGTAAATGTTCTCCAAATGGTGTTAACGTGGTGCTGTCTGATTAGCCAACAAGAGTGCCACTTTTAAGACTGCATGAAGACCATTCTTTGCTAACAAATAAAAAGCTCAAAAGGTCTGATAGTTAGTTTGCTTTTGTATTTGTATTTAATTCCCTTCATTAGTTGTTTTTACCAGGACTTTGGAAGCATGATGTGGAAAATGTAGCAACAAAAAGAAAAAAGAAAAAAGGAGGACAGAGAGGGACAAGGATTACATTCTAATACTCAGGCATAGTACCAGAAAAAGAAAACAAAAGCCTTTTTAGTGACTATTTGATGACTGGCACAATCCATGAAAATGAAGTTTCCAGTCCATTAAGATATTTTTTTCTCATGATGAAAACAACAACAGAATGATAATATAATTAAAATTAACAGCATTAATGAAGTTGGTTTTGATTGCCTAATTTCTCACAAGAAATGTTTACCGGCTGCCCAGGTAAGGCATATGGAGTTTGTTAGGACATGACCTGTTTTATCTTCATTCATTAGATCTATTTTACAACTTTCCCATGAACTGGTAAGACATCAAAACAACTATAAATATCTCAGCTTTCCCCAAATTATGTTAATATACTTATCAATAAAATTTGTTCTACTATTTGTATATAGTTTATGTTCCTGCTTATGTGTGAAACAAAGCCTTACTGCTGAGTTTCTACAATAGAAAAATGCATAAATGCTCTTAAAATAGAGAAGTGTTTACTTAAGGATAACTGATACAGAACATTTTAAAGTGAAAAATAAGATGTGTGAAATAGTCCTTTACCTATGTAATCTTATAGTATATATAATCATTGGCATAATACCTGAAAGTTATATAACCATTATGAATTTCTTTATTCTCATAATGTCTCTTGGATGCAATAGAAAGGGACAGAAGAAAAACACCCACTTTACAGATGAAAAAAAAGGAGCACAAAGTAGATTATCAGTTACCTAAAGTGACACAGTTGATATGTGGTTACACTGGGAACTATTAAAGTCTTAATGGTATTGTCCCTTTTATGGATAAAAACTTCTATAGATTGCTTTTCCTAATTCATAAATATGGCATATAAAAATAAATTATGAAATTGCAAATAGAACTAAATAAACACAGTGAGAAAAGAAGCAAATATAAATGCTTGATTCGTGCATAGTGCAGATTTTATACAATTTCATTATCATATAAATAGCTAACATATATAATCTTTCGTGCGTTAATTCTGATAAATGTTACAGTAAAAATTAAGATTAATTGAAGTAGCTTTGAAAGATTTGCTAGGAATCGTATCTGCAGTACTTTTTAGCCTAGTTACTTTATGTTCTGAAAAGTTTTAGTATTCTATTAGTGATTTACGATATCTGCTTACTCGTATTTTTTATAGACTGCTAAACTGTGTAAAATTGCTTTTTTCAGTCTTAACTTTTGATGCTTAGAATTCTTCTTTGCTTTTTATTTTTTTTTTTTAAAAAAAAAAGCTTGAGTATTCAGAATATACAGAAGACTGAATTGCTAAGTGTTTTGGAAATTAATACATGATAGCTGAGAAGAAGCATTAAATCTGCATAAACCTACAAAGGTTCACAGCTAAAAGAGGTTACAAAAAGAAATTGAAGGGCAAACATTATTTGTTGTCATTGAAGGACACTAAGTTTTCTCACAGTCGCTACAGTACCTAGGGATACATTAATTCTTCCTTTGGATCTGACACATACAGAAGCACCGCATACCCTTCTGTGTAGGCAGAGATGAAAAAAAGGCAGTTGAGAGCAGTAAAGAACTTTATTTGCCATATTTAACATAATATTCAGTGAAACACTACTTACACCTGGTGCAGACATTTTTGTCTTTAAAAACTGAATGAGAGGTGGAATTAAATTATGACCACAGCAGAATTTCAGCATTTTAGATTCACTTTGCACTGATTTACAAAACTACATGCTATATATGAAAAACTACGAAAAACACATTTCAGTATGAGAACTTTATATTTCATAACACAGCTCTTCATTTCATAAGTCATAAAAAGCTTTGTGTCACACTACAGCGCCTGAAAACCCATGATATAAACTGCATTTTGGTGTATCTCAATTTCCATTCATGGATTGTATCACAATCTTGTGTATCTGATTGTCTTTCAGCTGCAGATCAGCATTTGTAAATTTTCACAACAGAAATCAACTTAGATCTCTTTGCTTTCACTTTTATCCATTCTTCTTCTGCATACTGTCAATTTTCCTTTTAATATCATCCATGCAGTTAGGTTAGAGTACTACAAGTTAATCAGATTTTCTTGTATGGCATCAACAACCCTGTTACTTTGGTACTCTGTCCAAAATAAATGGGCACAGTGGATCTTCAGTCAGTAGTGCCAGGCTGAACAATGCTCAGCAATTAAATTCCTCAGAAAACTTAATAAAATATGAAAAGCATTTATCCCATTTTCATGAATAAATGCCATGTCCCAGAGTTAGTGTCATACTTTAAAACCACACAATAGCATATTAATGAATATGGTTATTCTTTGTTGTTATTTTACACTCTTCAGAATTCTGTAACGTGTACCATGCAAGTGCTCCTCTGGGATGAAACAGCAATAAATCTTTAATAAACTATGAGCAACATTTCAGTCTGAGTGACAAGCACTTTACTACAAAAGTATTACTGGATAAATTATATTAAAAATAAACAAACAAGGAGATATTATTAAAAGTTTGCCTTTTTTTCCAGATATGTGTCTCATATTTCTGTTTGCTTGGAATTAAACACCAGTAAATCTTTAATGAGGTATGAATGACTATACCAATCACTTGAGAGTTATTGACACATCAATATCCATAGAATAGTATCTTATTAAACTATTGCAGTTCCTTCCTTGATAGGCATTATATATTCATTATTAATAATGCATGAGCATTTTTAATTCATTTCTGTTGCTACACCCTGTCCGTACTCCTGCAGCAACATTATTAAACCTGATTTTATAAATATCATTTTCTTGAGATACATATGTTAAGCATGACTGGTACTGAAGAGTTGTAAATGTAACAGAGTTTAAAATTCCTAATTTATTACTGATAAATAATACATAGCTTAACAAACAGAATAGCGTTATACTTAAACTGTTATTTCTACCAGACCGACCCAGAAGGAAGGAGAAAGCTCTGCCTTTTACAAGTCTGACCTATATTTGTAAATTACTAATTTACGAAGATCAGAGAGCTATGCAGGCGTGAATGCTGATCTTTCCACTCTGACATCTGACTTCTGAGGGTTCTCACTGCAGTACCATCTACAGCTTTCCTACAATTCCATATGTCAACTGCTGTTATATTGAAGCCATGCTCCTAATCTTATTCAAGGTACATCATCCCTCTACAGACAGGGAAAACTCTCTTCCCTTTGGCTTCTCTGTGCACCTGACACAGTGCCACCTACAATTGTTTTCCAGCAGACCGTAACACTGAAAGGTTCTGCAGTGACATTGCCTGCTGTCCTCCCAAGTCAGTCAAACAAGCACATAAAACAGCACTGGTTAGAAATGAGAGAGTATGAGAACTGCATTTCATAAATGGAGATTTAAACCACTTGGCAGAATTTAAAGTTCTGCCTCTATATCCTGCACTGTCTGACTGCACCCATGTCCAACTAGTTTTTTCTTGATCACTTGATGATTTTACTTCATGAATGTCAAATCACTTGACAGTTACTAATGAATGATTTCTGGTGAGATCTGTGCCTAATATGTAAAAGGTAAGTATCATTTCCTAAAATCACTGATAAGGACACTGAAACTCAGTGACATGCTGTGATTAGCTTGTATAATCCCCATTAGTCTCTGGCAGGGATTGATCACTTAGAAGATACTACTATGCTTTTTCCAAAAGGCACCTTGTATTTCTTGTTTCTATAGATGATTCACCATCCTTTTGCCAATTTTAAATATTTAAAATAAAACTTCATTATTAAATGTGATCATGTTACCACTAATAATGATTTTGATAACAGTAACATTTAGGTGTTCAGCTGGAGTCCTGTTAAGTGTTGGTTCCCTATAGAGCTACACACTTTGAACATAAGACAGAAAGACTTTGTGAAGGTGGAAGGTAATAGAAGATCAGATACAACAGAAAGGATTGTGAGCAGTGGCTAGAAGTCCAACTGGAGGCTAGTCACTTGTGGTCTATTCCAGGAGTTGATACTGGGGTCATCGCTGCTTCACATCTTCATTAATAATATGGATAATGGGATCAAATACACCCTCAGCAAGTTTGTACAGAATACAAAATCAGGAGGAGCAGTTGATACACCAGACTTATGCTGCCTTTCAGAGACACCTCAACAGGATGATGAAATGGGCTAACAAGAGCCTAATGGAGTTCAACAAAGGAAAATGCCAAGACCTGCATCTCTGGAGGCCAACACCTTCCACAGGCTGGGGGCTGACTGACTGGAAAGCAACTTTGTAGAGAAAGGGATCCTGGGAGGCAGCAAGCTGACTATGACCCAGAAATATGCCGTTGCTGTAAAGAAGGCCCACAACAACCTAGGCTGCATCAGGAAGGTTGTTGCCAGCCGGTCAGGTAACATGATCCTTCCCTTCTCCTTGACACTGGTGAGACAACATCTCGAATGCTGTGTCCAATGCCAGGGTTTACAGTACAAAAGAGACATGGATGTGCTGAAGCAAGCCCAGTAAAAGTCCATGAAGATGATTACAGGATGGAGGCTAAGAAAACTGGGACTGTTCAGCCTGGAGAAGAGAAGGCTTTTATTTATACACAAGGATAAACCTCTCTTCAGGCTGCAAGAGACCAAAGAAGATAGAACCAGACTCTTCTCACTGGCACTCAGGACAGAGCAAGACGCAGTTGACAGAAGCTGAAACAGAGAAAAATTCCATATAAAGAGGTGGGTTTTGGTCTTGCTTGTGGGTGTGCTTAAGCAATGAAATAGATTGCCAAGTGTTGGAGCCTCCATTCTTAAATATATACAATACCCAACTGGACATCGTGCTGAGCAATTTGCTGTAGCTTACCTTGCTTTGAGCAGAGAGTTGAACTAGATGTTTTCCAATCTCAACCACTGTGTGACTCTGAAATAGGAGTGAGCAGGGGGTAATGAAACTACATTGAACAGTGTGATATATATATACATTGAGAGGATCAACATATTCATTTTTTTTTCTTTTTTTTTTTTTTTAACTATAGGATATTATGTGAACGACAGACACATAAAGTGAGAGAGACCTTTATTCTCTTTTCAATCGTAACATATAATTTTAACAACCAACTCAGAATCTTCAGCAACAGATTTAGTAGAGAAGAACAAGAGAGATAAATCTCTTCCGAACAGTTGAGAGTTTTTGTTGATATTTCTGAAATCAAAGAACATGGGAAAGTCATTAAAAGCTGTTTGATTCTTCTATTGATATTTTTCAGCTGTCTAAAGATGCGTTATGTTTGTACTATTGCATAATGCTTAGTGTCTGCAAGCTCCAGTGAATTACTTAAAAAAACTTTGCAAGACATAGTGCTGGTCCTGAGACTTCTTCCATGACTAAATCACATTCAGATCTAAAAAAGTATTATGAAGATCACTTCATTAGTACTAGCAGCATATGCGGAATAAAGTGACTATCAAAGAGATGGCAAACTGAACAGTGAGAGGTAGACATGGCAATCAAAAGAACAGCTATGACCTGTGCAGTATTCTCTTCAGTAAGTTCCAAGATGTCTTTTTTTCTAAAGTTTAAGATTTCTGAAAATTCCTGTATCACAGGCAGCTCAAATGTTCCATTTCTGCTGCTTATTTATGTCCAGTCTTTTCAAGCAATCTCAGAAAATTATTGGAAGAATTTCCATAACTAAAAAGTAAAGAAGTGGTGCAACTAAATGTGGAAGGATAATAATGATTTTTGGGTTTAATCTTCTATTGATGTTTGTTTCAGTGGGAACAAGATCAACATATATGATAGATTATTTTTATTTCATGACAAAACATGATTTTATTTCTGTTGTAGTATATTGAACATAAAAAAAATTAAATAAGGAAATCCATAAGAAATGAAAGTCACCTATGTATCATAACAACAAGTTTAGTCAATACTTCTGGATTAGAATTTAAATTATTGATGAAATTAGAGATGAGTATAGAAAACGGTTGACAGAGATTCTCATTTAGTTCTTACGGTCTTAATTCAATTCCTCTGCTGTTGTACAGCTAAAATGTTTCTACTTTTACTATTCTACCTTTCTTTTCCTTTTTTTTTTTTTTCTTTCTTTCTTTTTTTTTTTTTCCTTAGGACATTAAAAATGTGTTATCTTGCCTGAGTACCAGCCCAACTAAGTTTCCAATTATACTGTTTAATACCAAAAGACATTTCTCCTTGAATGAAAAATCCACAGTAAAAACAAATTATCACTAGGAATAATTTATTTGACTGTGTACATCACATTAGCATTGAAAACCAAATGATTACACAGTGTCTTTCCAAACCACCTGCTAGGTTTTGTTACTAAGACCTAGACGTTACCTGTGTGTAGATACACAAAAACTGGTATAATTTCACAGAGATACCAAGTTATAGATTTGACTGCATCTTGTGGGCTAGGGGTTTTGCAAGACAAAACATGATGTGTGCCCAAGGGAAAAGCAAAACCAAAACCAAAACAAAACAATTGAACATACAACAACAAAAACGCACAAAACCACACAAACCAACCAAACCAAACCAAAACAAAACAAACCTGGAGTTATTCAGACCCTCATTTTGCCACAATGCAAAAATGTGTCACACTGTGTGCAGGCTTATGACTGGAGATATACAGAAGAAGAGGAAAGCTGAGTTGGTTTAGTTTGGATAGAAAGAATAGGAAACATAAATCCACATGTCTGTCAAAATCTGAAGTAGTCAGTAATGTAGATAGATGACAAGAGATAAATTAAACCCTAGAAATGACTATTTGTCTTCATTGGTTACTGAAGAAGTCTGAAGTTATGCACTAAGATACACACTTGTACTTTACAGATAACTAAAATTCAGTAAGATGATTCCAGTAAGATGCACAGGACTTGTACAAACATATTTGTGTTGGGATATTCATACAGAGATGACAGCTGGAGTTGTGTTTGCAGGTGAGCTAAGGGAGAAAAGGTACCAAAGGCTGGACCTCCTAGGTATCTGGGGGGGTACACATCTTACAGGAAAGTGCAAGGGGAATGAAGATTATGCAATAGTCAGCATATTATTGTATAAGACTCAAGGTTAAGATCCTGCTACAAACCAGAGAAAGAAGATACTTAAATATATTCAATTTTGCATTTTCTGTAAATGCCTCAGCTTCTAGGGTTTGAAACTTTCACACACACACACACACACAAAAACAAAAAAAAAAAAAAAGGAAGGGGAAATATTTGTGTTAGTACCATTTTGATGCAAAAAATGACTGTGGACAAGGTGTACATAATGACACACAGATGTAAAGAAAATAAGTGCTACCATGTTTGTTGCTAATCTTGTCTAGGTCCTGACCCACTCTGGATCAAAACTGGCTTGGATCTGCTCTTCCCAAGTGTGATGAAGGGGTCCGGAACCAACAATGAAGCACAGCTTCTGCAGCTTTTGGCCTGCAGGCTAGGTTTGGTTGAACAGCAGGCTGGTTGAACAGAAATTATATCAAGCAACATATATTGCAAACAGGTCTTCAGGTGTTTTTTTCAGATCTTTTAAATGAAAAACAAGTTGAAACTGGGAAGGACTCAAAGTCATGAAAATATCCCTAGACAAAACCAAAGAAACTTTGAGATCTCTTAAGAGGTTTCTCAGAGCCAGCTCTATCCCCAGCTCTTATTCAATATTACTCTCCACCCTGTTATGTGCTGACAGCATATAACAAGTTTAAATTAGTGATCCATTGGATTAAGACAAATAAGACACAGAAAAAATAGCAAACCAGACAATTTTATTAAATTTATTGTTTGCAAGCACAATTGGCAGACATCTTGCTGTGAAATTATATTTGATAGCTCATAAGGGAGAAAAGGGAGGAAAAATTAACTCAAGCTTTGATCTTTCCCTTATCTTCCTCTGTTACCAGAAGCCTCCAGTGGTGAAAGCCATTCCGGCTAGCTCTGATATTTGGAAGGATTATGTCCTTCCTTTTTGTCACTTCAAAACTGGTTTTTGCCTGAAAGGTTTGGACAAAGATTAATCCTTGTTAGGAGAAAGATTGCATGTGTTTTGAGTAAGCCACTTGACTCCAGGAAAGATCTTGGTTTTGGCTTTTTCCCCCACGGAAATGGATCAGGCCCAGCTGGGTGAACTCCAAGAGCTCTGATACAACTGCCATGGTTGCCTTCAGTTGATCATCTCTGGCCATTTCCTTTGTTAGGTACCTAGAAACATCAAGGGATTTAAAAGTCCACTAAAAGAGATCAAAAAAGAGCATAGATTTTAGGAGTCTTGGCACCATTAAACTGTACAACTGCTATCTTGTATAATATATTTTCACACTGCAGTTAAACACTTTTCCTGGTTTATTAAGCTCCTTTACAGCTGTCTTGAATGCCCAGCTAGTCTTCTGGTGCATTTGGGACCCTTCTCACCACCCACACATTTAGAAGCCTGTAAATAAACTGTGGAGCAATAAGGGCATCGACCTTATGGTTCCTTTTGGACACTAACATAAAATAAATAACCCACTGCAACAGCAGGGTACGTATTTATGAGTCCTGTGTGGGAGTCATACTCAGCATAGAGAACAGTATTTCAGTAAAACACTTCAGATCACACATGCTTTGTTTTATTTCTTTCCTAATCTTGCAAATAACTAAATCATTTTTTTGTTATGTTCACACTGCATCACAGTTTGAAAAACATTGAGCTAACTGGGGGAAAGCTCAAGCTGCTCCTGAAACATTTCTTTCAGTCTAAAGTTCGGATATTCTCTTGCTTGTATAATCAAATATCTATCAGTCAAATTTCACACAGCTTCACTTACCTTATTCAAAATATGTCTCTTTTTTTGTGTGCTTTCTGCCTGCATTAAGTCTCATGTAGTAGTCTGATGGCTACATTTGCAATATACACATCATATTTCAAGTCTCTATTCCCAGCAGCTGCACTAGTTCTCCCTTTCTATTAGAGTAATATTTGTCTTACTTCAGTGATTTGTTTTATTATATCCAGTTGGTGTACCTATGCTTTATTATTTTTCTATTCCCTCACTACTTTCTTTGTTATTTTGCCTTCTTTTCCCCAATATTTACCTTATGCACTTAATATCTTCTGTTAATATGTACTTCCACCAGAATTTATCTTCATTTTTGTTTCCTGATATTTTTCTCCTCTGGGATTTACCTTATTAGTCTTGCCCGATATTTACATCACACTCACCAGTTGTCTCTTTTATGTGTTGGATTTAATATTTATTTTGTCTTGTCTTTTTCGCTTCATGATAAATCCAATAAAGTCTCTCTCTGCTTCTCATATTGAACTGTATCTAAACTCAGTATATAGGAAGCTTATAGTGATAACATGGCAACTAGTAGCTCAGAGCTATTCCTCCTTTCCATTTGAACAACGACAAAGTTAAGGATTTCATAGCCAAAAGTGCAAATGTCTGTGCCACAATATTGCTTTCTTCAGTGTTATTGTTTTTAAGTACATGTGGAAGCCGAGGTCTTTACAAGTGACCTTCTTGTGTGTCAATACATGAGGAAAAGTGACAGAGTGAGTACATTCAGGGAGAACAGCTACCTCCATTAGAAATTCAGAAGTTCTTCTCTTGATAGTAGGTTCATCTGCATTTCTTTCTCCTGTCATCTCTAGTCTTTCACAGCCCTCAAAGAACAGAGTATTGACCCTCCTTAAGGAACAGTGTGGCAGGCTCTGTGGATCTTGTTCTGACTAGAGAGTGATGTTTTGTGCTTTCTCATGACTACTACAGTTAAACTAAACAGTAATTAATTACTAAATCTTAGTAACCGATGCACTTGTAGAGATATATGTGGCTAAACCACAATTAAATCTATAAGCTGCAATATTTGCCTAACTTGCAGAGAACAGGTGGGGTAATTTTCTTCTTTTCATAGGTCCCTTATGTCTACTGCCTTCATTACAAAATAGCACTTACCCCTTCAACCTTACCTTCCTTGATGTAACCAAGGAATAATTCCCCATGAATGTACATAGGGAAACAATCACATTATGTACTCCTTTGTTATTCTCCTTTTTCTTTTATTAATTCAGTCTTCACTCCCATTCACTCTTGCTTTCTTCACCTCCTTTATCTCCAGTGTGCCAATAGAAATCTTACTACTCTGAGAGAACTATCAGACTGTTAATAGGTTTAGAAATGTGCATTAGTCAGGAAAAACATTCTGCCTTTCCACAATGACTCAGGAGGTCACCAACCTATCTCCAAGTATCACCAGTTCCAAGAAACTTTTAAATAAAGAACAGCTTGTTTGATAAAAGGAGTTATTAAGATATTTTTAAAAGCTGAAGCAGTATGAGATTTCATTTTGTACAAGAGTTTGCAGCTGGGTTATGAAGAAACCTGAGATTCAAGCCAGTTCTTATTTACTGCCAGTGGAAAGTGAGTAACTTGAACTATCTGCTGTCCCAAATCAATTACATATTCCTCTTTCAAAAGTAGTTTCATTTTCATTTTGCAGGTGTCAGAGGGAAGTGTTCCTGCAAGCATTCATAACATGTTTCACAAAACAAGTCTGACTAAATTTTGCCCTGGGTCTCAAATGTGCACTTGTCAACCAAATTCTGAACTTCTAAAGAGGGTATGTCACCTTTATGCCTCTGTATCACCTCCTACTTAGGCTGCAGTACCCTTCAGTAGTTAATCCAGAAAAAATTATTTCAGGGCCTAGTTCAAGTCAGACCAAAGTAGTCTGGTTTAATTTATACTACAAGAGAACAAAATGGTGGAAAAAAAGAAAGCTGCAGTTACTGTACTTTGGATGCGAAGAGGACAACAATGCCAAGATTAACAGAATGTGGAACACAGCTCTGCAATCCATCACTACCTTCCTCTCAGCTGGAGGTGGGATTGTCGAACAGATGTGTCAGGATTTCTGGAGAGAAAAGAGAAAGAACCTGGACAAACACAAAAGGAAAGCATGCTCCACTGAAGGGTGTCTTGAGAGAGGGTGGGTTGAGAAGTACTCTGCTATGCCACTCAAACTATCCCCAGTCAGTCAGTCTCTAGGACATTACTTACTCATGTTTTTTCTATTTGGCACAAGGTACAAAGTATCTGAGGGAAGCATCACAACAGAAGGTGTTTTATCCTTCTGTGTACTAAGTCCATCTACAAAGCAAAACAAAACAAAACAAAAAAACAGAGCAAAACTGTCTGATTCCCAGTATTTTAAGAAGTTTTTATCTCTGATGTTGATGCATGACACACAACCTTCGCACTGATTGTAGATTTCTGTTTAGTCCCATGGATGTAAGTAGACCAACAAGGTTTTATGAACCATGTCACCATAAATTCAGAAAGAAAATATGTATGCAGAGTGTATAGAACAAGCTCACAGAAATATCTCAAGGCTTATTCTGTCAAGCTCAAGGATGGATTTTATTTTATTTTTTAACTGGAAGGCAGTGTGCCTTCAGAACTAGGGAACTTAACAAGAAGTAGCAGGTCAAGGTTAGCACAGCAAGACACCGCTAAAGAATTAAAAGACCAACTTCCAATATACTGGACAAATTGTTATGGTCAGTTTCGTATATTGATTACATATATTGCTATGTCTCAGGTCTAAGATTATTCAGGAAGTTGATTAGAAAATGTACCTTTCAGCCATATTGCTCTCAGCTTATCTAAACCTGACACTTCAAGCCATGGCTTTGCATAATGAGGCAGAAAACTATTTCTAGAATTTTATTAATTTGCTTCAGATAGACTAGTTTGACTAAAAAGTAAAATGTTGAAATATACACCATCTTGGTCACTGCTGTTTGCACTTTTTGAGCACTTGGTATGTCTTTCCTTCCAGAGGCCTGGCATTTCTGGTCATGAAAGAAAATGAACATATAAAACTCCATGAAATAATGTGAATAATTAATAGGTGTGGAAGTTGGGAAGCTGGAATTCAATAACACTTCTGTATTTTCTTTCAGAATATGAAAGGGACAAGTGACACCAAATGAAAGTCCTCTCTCTTGCTGGATTGGCAATAACAGTCTCAGAGGCACATGGACTCCGCAACTTGAAAACTCTGACAAAGCAAAGTTCAAAATCTGAGTGTTACAATATTGCACATTAGGTTATTCACTTCCTGCCTGAAAGTCAGTATTTCTTTCTGCCTGGATCCTTGATATGGAGTACTTTCCAAATAGTATCCATCTGATTAATGATAAGATTTTTTCAATGCAAATAACCAAATTAATTGTGAAAGCAGGATCATTGTTATCTTCAGGTATAAGTGGGATTGGATATATTACTACTTGCACATATCTAGAACCAATCCCCTTATATATAAATTTGATTTAAACATCTAATTTATAAATATAAGACTTTAAACCAAGGCTTTGGTTTATATTTCCAAGCCATGATTTATAAATCTGTCCAGTAAATCGGTCTTTTTTTTAACAAATAAACTGTGTTTCATAAAATAGATCTTAATACACAGACTATAAGAAGTCCTGACTTATAAATCACAAATATGACTTAAAATCAGTCATATTGCTTATAAATCAGCAATGCTACTTTAAAAAGTGCTGTGCTTCTGAAAAAGGTGCAAGACAAATGTTTCTTACTTTCTATATGTATATTTCATTTAGGTATTTAAAGTAAAAGCAATTATAAAGCTGCTTCTGAAATGGTTATTTGAAAAACAACAGCTTAAAGAGATGATAGAGCACAGGGGGAATTTTATTGATATTCATAAACATTCACCTTGCCATTTGTAACTGTCTTTGTACTCTCCCCTCTGCACAGGCTGCCTATCAGAGTCATAGTACGCTGTCAAGATTGTTGCAGGTCTGATGCTTGTTTTTCTCCTGTTTGCTGTTTTCAAATATGCCCTTGCCAGTCTCAGTAGCAAGAGATGGACTGCTTTATTTATTCATTCCCAGATGCTATTTTAGAGGTTGTGGCTAAAACACAGTTTACAACCTCCAACTTTGAGTAGGTGGAAAAAGTGAAAGGAAGATATTAACAGATTCTAAAAATACAGAAAGTAAGAAATTTTTCTAATATTCTTCAGTGAGTTTCTGCTTGTCTTGTGTCTAGTGAGAACATTTGTGAATGATCTCATATCCTTCAGTCAGCCACTCAATGTAAAGGTAAAATGCGAAGAGACATTTAGAGCTGACTTCAGTGTGTACAGGAAAACTCAGACCATTCTTGCCCTAAAGCTCTTAAAAATTTAGGTTTGGTGTGATTTTATTTTGCATTTTGGTTAATGGCTTCTTTGTGTTTGGTTTGGGGTTTGTTTGTTTTTGAGGAAGGGAGAGCTGCTTTTTCAGTTAGCAGGAAATAAGTATATAAAGTACTATGTAATACTATAAACTGTAATTACTTTAAGTCAAACTTGTATGAGCTAAATATAGCCATTAAAATGCTTTCATCCCTGTTCTTTACAGCTTTGCATAGCACTTTTCAGCTCTCAGATATTATAAATCTCTTTCCATATACAGAAGCAGAGACTTTTTTTTTCCTTTTCCCCCATCTAAACCCAAAATGTCCCTTGCAGAACTCAAAACTGAAGAGTTTTCCATTTGAGATGGTAAAGACTCAAGTTCTCACCTTCATCCATTCTGCACTTCTCTCATGCTGGACCAGCCCCCTGACCAGAAGGCTCCTAGAGGAAGCAACACAGAGAAATAAATGCCTTTAAGTTTTCCCATCTTTACTTTGCATGGGTATTATATGAAAATATAATCACTGAAAGGTTTAAAATATATCCGCTGACAAAAAAAGATCTTTGGGACAGATACATATGGTCTGCGCTAACTTTCTAATTTCAATAAGAACTCTTAGGCACAATTTCTTCTTTTCTGTAGCCAGTGTTCTTAATGAAAAAAAAAAAAAAAAAGAGACTCCTTGCCAAATATTTTTTGTCAAAAACCCCCACATCCTATCAGACTTTACTACAAGGCAGATTATCTCTCACAAATTTATTTTTCTTCCTTTTATGTAACTAAATCTAAAAACTAACAAAAAAAAAAAATAAGCTTCTAATTTTTGTTAGATTTTTTTGCTACAGTATTTAATCTATCAGGTTTATCTCTTCATATATTTTTTGTTGGTTGGTTGGTTTGGTTTTTAATGACTTGGAGTGTCCTTACACAGTGTGTAGTCGTAATAATAAAGTTTTCAGTTTACCTTGGTCATTCATTCTTTTTTTTTTTGTAAGCACTGCAAGCCTAGATGGGCGAAAATCCAGTAGAAATTGCATGTTGAAAATCTAATTTCTGTACTACTTAGTTATTAATTTTGGATATATTGCACTGAGTCTTCGGTCTCCTGCACTGCTCTTTTTAAGAGAGGCAGAGTAAGTGACAGCATGTAGTGGTTCTGGACACCATAATTTGTTTAAAAAACAATCAAATTAGAGCTTCTTGATTACCTCAGACACTTACTCACTAACCCACAGCACTGTGTTCAGTAAGACTCAGCTGCTTTTCTCTGCAGGGAGGTTTTTACTGGGCTGGGAAGTTGGACAGCAAGTCATAACAGTTCATTACATGTCTCAGTTACCAGTCTTCAGCATTTCTGGTCAAGATGTCTGCCCAGGGGTCTCCCAGCTTTCATTTCCATGCATCTCTGTGATCTCTGGTATCTTTTCACCAGCTTTGTGAGGCCTCTTCTTTCCAGGGCCATTTCTTCTTTTTGTGATACTTTTTTTTTTTTTTTTTTTTTTTCCCAGCACCATTTCCTCTGGCATCCTACGTCCCCAGTTTTCCTTAATTAAACCGCCTGTGTGCAAAAGCACAACACTTGTTCAGCTTCTTAATTGATGGTTCTCTTGTCTTTCTATCAACTGAAGAATTTGGGATGCACTAAGTCTGTTTCATTCAGGTGTTAGAAAAACTTACAACCAGTCCGTATTAGTTACATCTAGGAAATAGCAGGTTTCTTATTGGGAGTTCAAAAGTTCAGTTTTGAGTACTCACACTCACATGTGTATATCCAGCTATCTGCTTCCTGTCAGCATTCACAGTTTAACAACTACAGCACAAATATATCACCAGATAGAATTCACTTTACTATCATTTCAAGGAATGATGCTAGTAAAAAATCGTCTAACAACGGGAATAATTCAATTCCCATGTGTATGAAGAAAACATTACTGAAGGTCAAACAGCTGATTCCACAAGTGGAACAACATCATTGTTTGGGAAAAAACAAAGTATTGTGGCTTAGAAATGGTAACAGTCAAAAGTCAGAAGATGAGCTTTGAGTAAATGTTTGAAATACATGTGTTTATGCTGTGAGAACAGAACAGAAGATAACACTTATGAATGAGGTAGAAAAAGAGTGCTTCAAGGTGAGTTGAAAAAGATTGTGCTGAAAATTAGAAACCCCAGTAAGTTTAGGAAAGAGGCAGAAATGAAGATAAAATGTAATTACCATTGTGCTTTTATGTTTCTTGTGTCAACTCTCATTTCACATTGATCCTAAAAACAGCTGAGACAATGAGTGCTTGTTTCTGGAAGACTTACTGCTGCCAAGAATAGAAATTCGCAATGAGTAGCAAGAAAAAATAAATTCTTTACCTAATGACTGTACTTCTTCATGTCACAAACATAGTAATAACTACAAAATGTTTAATTCGGTTTGAAATTACTCATAAGCTACTCTTACTTGATTTTTGAAAATACATATTTTTATTATGTATTTTATCAATGATAGATGGTTTTAATACATACCATGAGAAAGAGGACAGACTTTCAAACACAACAAATATTACTTGTGTAAGATTTTGGATGTAGTACAGCTTTACATTTTCGCCTACTGATTTTTTGTTCGTTTGTTTGTTTGTTTTAGAAAATCTCTTTGAATAACTGGTTACAAAGTGACTCAGAAACTGCTGGTCTTCTTGAAACATATTGGAATTTGCCAAGGAGTAAGGGCTATTGGTTTGTTTACAAAAGCTTAAGTACAGAAAGGTGGTTTTGCACCTCTTATTTCAATCCTCTCCTCTCTACATTATCCCACTAACTTCCTTGCAAATTTTATACCAATAGAATTCAGCAAAAGACAGAAAGTTTATCAGAATTAAAATTTACCGAAGACCATTACAGTTTTATACAATATTAAATCCTGTTGTATGATCACTGACAAAAGGTTCAATTTTGTGTTTATAAATGTGCGAATTTATTATTCTAAAATGTAAAAGCTGTCTCAGTTAGATGATTGATTAAAAAAGGACAAACCAAAACCCCAACCATGATGGAAAACAATAATTAACCTCAATAAGAAAAGTCAAATCTAAGCAGATGGAGGAACATATGCTATCTAAAACATAGATGCAATTCACTGTGCGAAGGGAAATCAATAAAACCTAGAATTTCTGATTCTATTTTTGTTTGTCTGTTTTACCATAAATAAATTGCAAAATATTAAGCTACAAATTTTAGCACAATTTTGCCAGATACCCTAGTAGTGAAACAACGAAATATGCCCAGGTTGGTAAGGTCACAGCTACACCTTTCTCACCCTTTACTGTAGGGCAACAATAAAGTGTGGCAGATGTTTTCTATTGACCCCCCTCTGCCAACTAAGGAGAGGGAGAAGGAGGAAAAGGGAGAGAGACTTGCAAGTTGGAAAGTTAAAAAAAAAAAATAAAAATCTTTACTAATAATATTAATGAAGAAAGGAAATAATGGAAAATATACAAAAGCAATATTGAATTTCCTAGAGTAGCACAGCAGTCCTGGCAAGTCACTTGCTGTGGGGGCTGGAGTAGATCCAGTGAGTGTAGGGCAGACACCAGGACATCCTAGATTGGACTCAGCAGAAGACAGGAAATTCATTCAGGGATAAATGGATTTGAAGCAGGATCAGGATTGCAGGCAGGAGAACAGGCAGGGTCTTTTTCAGATGCTGGCCATGGATGAAGAGCAAGACCACCATGATCTCCCAGCTTTAAACTGTGTGCGATGTGTATGGCATGGAATACGTCATTAGTCAGTTTCTGCCCACCCCTCCCTGCAAGTATGTTCCTCTCACTTATGGGACATAAAAGTTTATGAGTGGCCTTGGCTCCTATAGTAAAAAAAATGTAAACCCAGGCCTTTTCTGCATACCATTCTTACCGGTACTTCAGTAAAACTGTAGACATAGGATGTTATCGTCTTCAGAGTGAACGCTATCTGAAAAAACATTCAATTGACTTCAGAAAAATGCAGTTACTTAGAAGAACCTACTGGAAAGGAAAATTCACTAACAGACAATTGTTCTTGTTTTAATCACAAACCAGGACAGCCTTAACTGGTGCCTTAAGTGTATTATTGAACTGAGGACAAAGTAAGGTAGAAAAAGATGTTCATTGTAGGTAATTATTATGACCCTGGATTACCTGTCAATATCCTATTCATCAGTATTTCAATTTGAACACATTCACTGTAATTTTCAGCAGTTGCTACTTCTAGAGTGTTGCAAAAAAAAGATTTTTTTTCCAAACTTGACCAACTTTGCAGCCACTAATAAAATATTAAACAAGCAAAATAATGACAAAATAAAAACAAAATAAATAAAAAGCCCAAACAAACGTTATATCAAGAAAACTGCCAAATAAACAAACCAAAGCAACCAACCAAACAAACAAACAAAAAACCCCCCACAAATATACCTCCAAACCACATGTCTTTTGCTCATTTTGAACAAGTTTTTCACTGATTCTCTGTTGTTCTGGGGACTGCAATGATGTTTTGTTGCTACTCAGAGACGCAGGGTCTAGGTTTGATCCCACTAAGATCAGTAGAAAGGTGGCAGCTGTTTTTTTGTCTGTTTTTCAGTTTGTATTTTATAAACTACTGATTCTGTTGAGAGGGAGGAGAAAAAAACAAATGAACAATTAGTCAAAATTTCAACTGTATCTTTGCAAAGATTTTGGGTATAGATTATTCTGTGAGAAGGAGGGGATCACAAAACACTCTTCGCTCTTATTATCAGTTACAAAAGCTTGGAGGAGCAAGAAATACTGGATACGTTAAATCTTGTAATTTAATTAGCACTACTGATTTCCATTACCATCCTCCTCACACTTAGCAGCTACACATTCATCTCTCACCTCCAATGAGAAATGGATACCTTTAGGAAAGAGATTAAAAAGTCAAGAGTTGGAGCCCTGCAGCCCAAAGTTATAGGCCCATGCTGATTTCAACGAGCAATTAGAAAGTCTCTGTTATGTTACCCTGTGTACACATTTTTATGAAGTGTGTAAATCTTACTTCAAGAGATTCACAGTGAAGTTATTTTGTGGAGTATTTCTTCTCCAAAGCTAGCTTCAGTGTTCTATTAAATAAGTATTGAAAATTCCTTTACAAAGGATCATAAAACCTTAGCATGATTCAGTGTTATAAACAAAAGTAACAGAATGTGCCATTCTGAAACTATTTGAAATCGAAGAAATTCAGTATTAATCTATAAAGTAAAGAGCCCTGTGCAAGAGATTTTCAAACATGTTGTTTCTCCTATGTAAACCAACAGAGCCGACATCATGTATCAGGGTAATTTAATCTACACCGTTCTTGTTTTTCTTCATCTTTAATCTTTGTGAATTGAAGTATAAAGCCACTCTCTGACATAATACTGTTTCCCTCTACCTGATATTTTACTTTATGGGACAAACACATGGAAGTGGAAGAGGCTTCCTGGTTAACAATTTCAGACCTTTGTTATCACGGGTAATTGTATCATACAATTCATTCTTAAAATAATCCATTTTAAGATTAATTAGAAGTTTGTTTCACACTGCTACTGCTACAAAGCTATTCTAAAACCCTGTTCCTCTGTTTCTTAGAAATGAGTTTAGCCTTAATGCTTGGGACTACTTTTGGATGTTTTCAAATAATGTATAAAAAGTTAACCTGCCATTACTGAATCAATTTATTATCTTTCCAATTTACTTCTGCTGGTTTTTGTTTTGTTTTGGTTTGGTTTTGGTGGTAGTGATTTTTTTGTTGTTACTGGTTTGTTATTGTTGTGTTGTGTTTGGTTTTTTTCCAGATTATGATTTCTTTAAAAAATTGGTTTTAAGGCTTTCTGTAATCCAGCTGTTTTCTGCCATCTGATATCATCATTAACTACACAGAATTATTAAAAGAAAAATTACTGTCAGGCCAGAAATGATATGACTCATTTATGCTGTGGATTAGGATGTTGTACATGATTTAGGTACCTGGTAGTCTATGAGTTTTGTTCTCACCTGGTATAATTCATATAGTTCTCTAGAAATATTGGTCAATCCACTATGTCCCCATGTTTGACATTCTAATTGCAGAATGATACAATAGATGTAGTTCCTTGTTCTGTCCTTCTATATAAAAAATGTAAACCACTAAATCAATTTTTACACTGATCAGCACCCTCAGCGAGAATTTACATTTCAACTTAGATTAGTGCTAGTTAAGCCAAAATCTACTACATCTACATAAACACATTATTCTCTACAGAACCTCTCAGAGACCTGACCTTAAAAGGGACTCTTTCCAAAAGTGTGTCCTGTACTACATGGCTAGAGGCACAGCTATGCTTTTGCATGGACATTTCTCATGAACACCATTTGCAAATTTCCAATAATATCAATGGGATTTTTACTCTTAAAGGACTACAGAGTCAATTCTCCTAACAGTTAAGCAACATGATCTTCATCTCCTTGGAATACTTGGAGTTTTATGGCCCAAAATACCTAGAAACCATCAATCTGAGCATTATTTCAGTTGAATAAACAGACTTCAGAAATGCATTTTAGTTTGGTTCATATTTGTTGTATTTTGACAGTGTATTTAGAAGCCTTCATATACTGGAACTCAAATTGTCTGCTACATTGTCACCTAAAAGTCAGCAAGGAAATAAAAGTGTTTCAGAAAAAAAAACAAAGTCTGAAAAAAAAAAAAAAGGATGATTGTGACTCTAGTGAGAAGTCTGTAAAGGAAAAGAAATAAACATAAATTCACTTATTTTAATTTTTTTTTCCAGTGGTTAGTTGCCTTTGTTTTAGAAAACCTATTTATATAGTCTAATTTTAAATTTTCTAGCTACACCTTTCATCCAGTGGTTCTTGTTCTTCCTCTGTCAAGCAAACCAGAGATCTCTCTGGCATTCAGTACTTCCTTTCTACAAAGGTACTTAAACATTGTATTCAAGGGACCTTTCAGTCTTGACTTTACCAAGACACATAGGCTATATTATTTTTCAGTTTTACAATATAAGACATTCTCTCCAGCTTTAATGACTTGCAAGCTTTATTTTTTTCTTTTGGCTTGTTTGCTGTACCCTCTTCAAGTTGTCAACCACCTTTAAGAATGCTGACATCACAAGTCCATGCAGAAATCTAATACTAATCTCACTTATTCTGTATAAGGAGTTAAAAGCTATTTGTTACTTCCTAAATTATATTCTTGAAGAATAGGCTAGTTTTTCAGCATAGCATTATCCTGGTGATTTATTTTCAAATCCTTGCACAATATCAACTTTAAAAGTATTTTCAATATGCCACTTTCCAAAATATAACCCCTACGCACTGAATTGTTTGGTATATATTGGGTTTTCAGTGATCCATATTAGTAAAAGTTTAATTTGGTACCAGGATCTTTCTGGAATAAACTCGTGAGTTACCACCAAAGCAAAACAGGGGTGTGATTCTGGAAAGTTTGCTCTAGAAACCAGCCCCAAAAGGTAATATAGATGAACCTGTACCACAATTGGCTGCTTTGTCCTAAGCAGCGCTATAGCATCCGTTAACTCACCTTTGTGATCTCATGAACATATATATTCAGTTTCATTCAATTAAAAAAAATATTAACCTAATAATATGTGGTGCATCTCTCATGTTGATTAAAACAAAAGTAAACACACACACACACAAAAAATCTCAGTATTGTAGGGACAATCCAAGTGGGCAACTTGCCAACAGTTCAGGGATCACTAGCTGGAGAAAACATAGTCAACATCTGCCTTAAGATTGCTTGCTATCTCATGTTTGCCTCAGATGAAGATATTAAAAGGCAATTTGAGTTTCTCAAAGAAGTCCTTTGGGAAGGAGCTCAAGGATGTTTCCCCTTTTGAAGTTACTTTTTTGAGAAGTGCTTTTCAGTTGTTCATTAATTCATATATGTGTACTACATTGATATTATATAACTTTAATTTTTAAATCAGAATGCCGTGGCATGCTGTCAAACATCTGATATTATTAGATATATACTTCTAACTTTATTCACAAAATATTTACTAACATTGAGGAATGAAATAAAGTTTGTCAAGACACATCTTCCATAAAAATGCATTAGCACATAATTATATCCATGTACTTTATTCCTCACAATTTAATTCCATTGAAGCTTTTTCATTGTTTTCCTTTGGATTGGCCTCAGACTGAATATCACACTTACCCAATCATGTTACTTGTTTTGTTAATTTGCTTTTAATTGGCATAATAAAAGACTCTTGAATTTCTTTTATATAATCAGATATGTTCAAAACAAAGATTGACAAGGTATATATCTTCTTGAATTACTTTTTCTTGGTCTCTCACAGTAAGGTAGACTTTAATCAAAGTTGTTCTCCTTGGCCATGGAGGTATCTTGTTTTGTCTATGCAAAGAGTAATTTTAAATAATGCACATTTTTTGTTTCTATTTTTCTGGTTTTGTTTTTTAATATTTTACTTAGCATTTTGATTAATTCTGGGAAATTAAACATTCTTAAAAACAAAGTAGAAATATGTGAGCAAATTATTGCTTGAAACTATCTTGTGTATTAAAGTCAAGCCAGGATCTTGTTCCCATATACAAACTAATGACTTTTATTCATTTCCCCATCCTCTCAGGCTTTGCTGAACAAGTTGCAATTCATAATCTGAACATTCTAATCACTCACATCACCTCTTCAGATTCCAGCAATACCACTCATAACAAATTTCTTCAAATTAATAAGGAATTTCATTTCCACATGTATGTTTTCCAGATTCCTAAAACCTTGCAATAAGCAAGTGAAAAACTTCATTTTCTTGGACAAATTAATTCAATTTGCTCACTGCAGAGTTTGTATCTGCCCCTCATATCTAAATTTAAATTGAAGTCAGTGCATAGATTTTACTTCCACTAAGATCAAACCTGCTATGTTAACCTGCTGATATCTAGTCTTTAATTTGTACACATTTCTCCTATGTGCATATGTATGTATATGTAGGTGGATCACCTAGCTGTGACATGACCTGAAAACTCAAAATTATCCTTCAACTCCAGCGACATAAAGTCAATATAAGTCAGCAAAGCAAATTCTTTTTTTTTTTTTCCTCCAATGTCATCATATTCATCTCTTTATATGTCCTGTTTCAATGGATAACAAGCACAGGATAGACATTTAAAACACAAACTTTCATCTTCATCGATTCACATAGTTTCTCTTTGAAATTATGCCACATTTGGAATATATGCAAGTTACATCCTGATCTGAGGATATAGCAAACCATGAACAATCTACATTTAGCTGAAGTAAATTAACTATTTTAACTGAAGAATATTCTTTGTCTTTTTTTTTTTTTTTTTTTTTTTTTTTTTAATGAAGGCTGGGGGATCATGAATATTTGGTGTTAAAAAAAAAAAAAAAAAAAGCCACGGAACTTTGAAACCTCATTCCTTCAAGATTTCAAGGTTTCATGCAGTGCTCTGGACCACTGAGGATGGCATAGCTGATGGAAATTAAAGCGGTTCTGTATAATCCACCGGTCTTTTTGTGCTATGATCTTTTCCTAAACTCAGTCCAAAGGGAATGTGAGAAATTCTCACTCCTGACCACAGAGCCTGTTTCTTCAATTAAGCTGCAGAGAATTGTGCTTCCAGATCTCAAAGTCCCCCATATGCCCACCATGGCAAAAGCGAGGGGCTGTAAAATACTTATCATCAGAGGGATGGGCGGGCAAGGGTGGATGGCAGGGCTGAGGAGCAGCTGACGCACAGACGCTGTAGGTGCCTCTGCCAAAGAAGAATTTCAGCTGCAGTTCCAACTTAGGCAGGCGGGAACAAAATACAAAGATAAAAAGTAGAAGGAGGATTTGAAAGTAGCACCTAGGTGGGAATCTTGTGTGCAGTCAAGAAAGGAAGTACACTAAGCAGAAATGAAAGCACAGCCTTGATGGGGAAGACAAGGACCTTGAACATGACTAAAGGGCCGGAAAGCAGTGAAAGAATTTTAATTGGGGAGTTTTGTGGCCTGAGCTTCAGGAGATAAAACTGACTTTCACAGCAGCATTCTGGAAGGATTTAAGGGGAACAAAGCAAATAACCTGGCTTTTATCATAACCTGTGTAATGGTTAAATGGAGTTTTATGTAAGTCTGATATCCTTAACTTTATAATGATTTTAAAAGACTTGGGGAGGGGTCAAAAGAAAGAAAGTTTCTTCTGTGCAATGTGAAGAATATATTCTGGGAGACAGAAGGACATCTTTCTAAGCTGACCATCAAAGCTAAAAATATTCAAGATTTGTAAACACTGACAGTACACAAATGAAGGGCCCAAATAAACAAAGAAAGCTCAGCATGGACGATAATCAACCCCTTCCAAATTGTATCATGATCGTAGTAGATTAGAATCTTGTTTTATAAATCTAGTCCTGTCAAAAGCACAAATAAATTTGCACCTGCATTGTTAAAGTAACTCTATTACTGACAAATAAACTCTGGATTTTGTTCCCTGAAAGCCTATATGTAGTGCATTTGTCATTTAAAAATGCACATTATTTTTTATACTGTAATACTAAGAGTATTATACAATTCAATAAAAAACTTTACTTATGTCAATACACAGATGTAATGATCTATAATGGCTATGGAACAAAGGCAACACTGGAATTTCAAGTTAATTAACAGTCTTCAGGTAGTTCACTGACTGAATCTTACAATTATCATATTAACACACCCTGTAGTTAAGTGCCTTTACTGTAACACATTTGACTTCCTAATTCATAGTTTCCACAAGCATGCTCATATTTCAAGTCAGAGCAATTTTACTATGGGTGATTTGTTAAAATCAAAAAGAATTTGAAAAATAAATTCTGGCATTATCTTGATTAATATAAAGGGGCTGAAGGTAGCTTTGCCAGTGCTACACTGCTATCCATTCAAAGGAGACAACATTTTGTAAATATTATGTTTATGGCAGCCCTTGTTATAAAAATGACTGGCAGGCAGAGCTCAACGTATTTGAAGATTTGCTGGAGCCTTTGAATGTTATGTCTTTGTCTTTCATATTGAGCTTGCCCTGAAAATCTGCAGAGAGTGCCATGATTTTGTTTCACACCTCAAATATATTTTGTGTTTGTTAGGCATAAAAAATAATAATAAAGAATTAACCAAGTAGTCACCAGTTTGTATACATTTAGACTATAAGAAAGAGATATCACTGCATCCAGTGTAACTAGGATGAGTCATTATTCTTGGAGCCATCAAAAATTTTTGCATTGTAAAACTAAATCTTATAAACACTCAATTCTGCTCCATTTGTTAGTTTTGTTCCAGCATTTGGGTCTGATCATAATGCAGTTTACAGATAATTTTTTTAAAATACATCAGGTATTGAGGACCGGTTCTCACTAAGTCCAAATAACAAGAATAAAATTGGATCCCAAGTCTGGTGAAATCAGAAGTTGTGCATAGTGGGTGCAGTCCTGGAGTAGAAAGAGAAGTCTACATGCAGATACCTTAGGGCTTGTCTGCTGTTGATGCAACTACACTGGATTTTACATCTGAATCAATGTGAGGTTTCACTACATGCTACTCCAGTTTCAAGACAAATAGATAAATGTAAACCACTGCTTCTAGGGATGTCTCATTTGTGTTTTACTCCTATATTAATTATTCAGCCGATGAACATAGACTATGTGCTCTGAACTCGCCAGTGAGTTTAAGCTATGTATGGGTTAAGCAAGTGCTATTTGGTTTTATATTAGGACAGAAGGGTAGTAAAATATTCACACAGGTCTCAGATAGTAGAGTACAGTACATATACAGTGCAGATGTACAACTTGTCTAATAGTCCCTTGTATGTGTCTCAGCACACTTCAGCTCCAGTTTGTTTCCCCTCTGGTAAAGATGTTTTCCAGATCCTCATAGAAGGATGGTAGTGGGCAGAGAGCTAGAGAGCAAATTCAGCTTGAGCTAACCACATAGTATAAATACAACTCAGATTGCAGTGATACATCTGTTACAGTCATCACTGCATACTTTTTGCTGATCACTATATATGTGGGTCTCCCACCAACAGCTGGAATTCTCAGCTAGACAAACTATATCACCTTATTACAAACTTCTCATTCTGCTAGAGATGTAGCAGAATTTGAGAACACAAAGACTAAGAAATTAGCTCAAGACCACAGAATGTCTTCCCTGAAGCTGCTATTAGTTTTGGAACAGGATGAAATGTTTGGACTTCTTGTGTACCTCCTCAGAATGATGTTGTGTTACCTAGTTGCTAGAATTTAGAAGACTCTTCCCCAAAGAATAAAAATTGCCCTTTTCTTCTTAAAATGATAGGAACAAGAAAGAAAGAGACCTGACCTATGACAAAGATCCTCTTATGCAAGTCTCTAACTCATCCCATCACTGTTACACAACAGTTAAATAAGGTAAGTACAGCAGAATTGCTAGAAGGAACTGAAGTGTTATTAACTTATTTCTTATTACAGTAACCATAATACAGTAACCATAATAGTCATTCCTGAAGGATTATGTATATTACAGACATTATTTGAGACATTAACACTGTCTTCTTGATGGAGAATTCTCAGTTGTGTCTGCTACATGATCCCTTCTCCATCATTAGACACCACTAACTGCTTCCCTTCCATCTTTGTTCTTCTTTCTTCTACATATCAACAAAACACACTTCATTTGCCACAGAAATCTCTCTTTTCTAATTGAGGTTTACAGAGAAGAAAAATGAGATAAATTAATTACACTTCAAGTAACTCTTCTACCTCAAACAGTTCAAATCTCTAAATCAAACCTCACAGAATGGATGGAGGGCACATAATTTTACAAATGTAAATAAGTATCATGGGTAACACATGTCTCAAAGGAAGCTTGACAAAATAAATAAAAGTCAGCTTTATAGCTCAATTCTTTACTCACAGAGCCAGACAACATTCATGATCTCAGAAATGGAAGGAGTATGCAAAACATTATACTGTATCTAGCTACTTTGAAGACTAGAAGATGCACCAGAGTAGTTCATCCACTTTTGGTCACCTCAGGAAAGGAACAATTCTGACAGCATGTAAATTGTACTTTGCCAGAATTAGATTAATCAACCTTCTTCCAGGCAATTAGCAAATGTTTCTCTCTATCTACATACTTACATGCCTTCTATGAGCACATTTTCTGAGCATTTCGCAAAACTGTAATGAGCTTGTCTAATGCAGATGCACCTATGTTGCATCTCATCAGTGCAAGGTGAGGCTAAAAATGGTCTTTGATGGAACATCGGTGTTGAAGGGCTCATGCTCAACAGAGGGCACAGAAGTTTAGAAGTCTTGATCACTCAAGGTTGTTCAAGTTCTCTTGGATTTTTCTCACAGAACTAGAATGACAGCAAAGGGGAAAGAGAACAGAGTTTACTTCTAAGTAAACTCTTCATGAGATTAAGCATGCAGCTCATTGTGATCTTGAAAGTTTAGTGGCACCAGGAACACAGTTCTGTCTCTATTTTTTGCAGTTGTACAGAAGAAGCATATCTATATGGGATGCTTAGCTTGTGTTATGTCAGTAGAAGCTGGCAAAGTATTCTGCCTACAAAGGCAATGTGGTTAGCAATTGGAGGAAGGTAAGAAGAGTGAGGAGACACACTGGAAAGATTTTTTTCCTCCAGATTTTGGCACTTATATAAATTAACGAAAATCTGTTGTCAATTAAATTAGTAATTATATTATCTTTAGTTCTTTGCTGTGTTTGAATATGAGTATTTCTGTAAACTTTATGGGAAAACTATTTATTTCTGTAGCAATTATAAATAAGAGCCTCCTAACAGCTGGATGATTATGCAGAATTTGGTGACCTCATGCCCAGATTGCAGTTCTGTGTTGCACTTAAATACCTATAATCACACAAATTCAGCAGATGCAGACAGGGAGAACAGCATCTTCTGTGGGCTGGCAAAGGCTATTTCTGACTTAATTCATCATTGAAAAGATGGTAATGCTTCATAGGAATTTGTTTCTATTACCTTTAGTAGAAGTTTTTGAAGGCTGGTGATATTCTTGTGGAATAATTACTGAGGTGGAAATTATTGAAACTTGTTATTGAAGGTACACTTACTGAGAATAAAGTGATGTCCACATCCTTGGCACACAAGGCAGCTGCTCTGCGTGCAAGGAACCTGCTCTGCAATGGTTCCCCCTCCACAGCCTGGTTTGCATCCTTGGACATTCACACATTGGGGGAGATCAGTGTGCTGGCACCAAGGAGAATGGAGGGTGGAGCAATGTGGAGACACAGCAGCCAGGCTCTATGTACGAGGCAGGTACAGGAACCAGATGGTATTGTGCAGGTAGTTTCTGTCAAGTAAGAGATAACATTCCATTCCATCCAAAATCCTAGTTTCTGAGCTAGCAATTGTGATGAAATTTGTCCTGTGGATGAAATTTGCTCTTTATAACATTATAATACCAAAACACACCTCCATACCAAAGCTCGACACCTCCATCCTCCCTTGAGCATGCTCCCTGAATTCTTTAAAGTCTATACCTTTAAAGTTGTAGTGAGGGAGTTTTACACCGACCTATAACAAAGATATGTATGATTCAAGTCACTCAAGCTCCACCTAAATGTAGAAAATAGTGTAAAATACCCTAACAATAAGGGAAAGTTAGGGAAGACAGCATCACTGAGAAGTCAAAGAGACAGTATTGCAGACTTCTGGGATCAGTTGACAGGCTAAACCTATCTTCCTCCTCAAAGGGATGCTTCTGGGTAAGATTTGCATATTTGGTTATACCAAGTGTTTCCCTGGGAAACTTGGACTTTAGCTTGTATTTTTAATCATATTAGTAACACTATATAGTAATTTTAGAATCTATATTATATTTGGTATGAAAATGTATTTTTGCAACAAAAGTGTATTCCTACAGACAGTATATTTTATCACTGGCAATCTAAAATAACTTGTACCTGTTGTTTTAATAAACCTCATTATCTCTGGATCTACTTGTGGGAATCTCTTACTGAATGTGCTCAGACTTTTAGCATATGTTATACTACTCGTGTATCTGTGCAAGCTTGTAAATTCAATGTCCATGACCAACCTTGCACTATTGGTGAATCCATAATTGTGGTAATTCAACAAAATGCCAGACTGGTTGTTGAGCATGTTCGGACTTATAGTTCCAACTTGAGGTCATCTTGGTTCAATTGAACATCACTCAGAAGCTAGGTTCAGCAGCCCCCAGTCTCCAGTAATATACTGAGGACAAGCTGGAACACAAAGGGACTTAGTTTCTGCCAAATTAATCCTTTTAACACAACAATACCACAGGATGAGACACTGTATGGACACACAACAAAGAAATATAAGAGAGCAGATCTAAGGCCATTGTGGCAACATATAACAAAGGACAGTTTCACAAGCTAAACTCTCAGAAGCATAGAGATAAATTATTTCCTAAACAAAAATTGAAGAAATTTTCCATTAAAATTAAACTTGGTACCAAAAATATGAAAGCAGAAAAGATCTTTCCCGAATCCTTCTCTTCTTTTCAAAGAAATCCTGTCAGATAATGAAGGTAAATGATGGTTGATACAGAAGGTAGCAGCAACTAGAAAACATTAGTGAACCTGACCTAGGATGCACTGATGTCACTGATAGGCAGGTTAAAACTAAGGAAAACTGAAGCAAATGGAAAAGACATAGAGAACATTATTTATGTCTCTGGGAACAGAAAGAAGAACAATAATCTCAAATTTGAGGACATGCCAGGAGGCAAGAAGAAACCAAAAACTGACAAGCCTGAAAGAGAATGTAGTTAAGGAACCATCATCAATGGACCATTCTGAAAAAAAACAATCACTAAAAGGGCAAACAGTAGTTTGTTTCCTATGTCTGCAATAGGTAGGAACCTCAGATACCTCCATCTTTTGGGATGAGACTTTTTTTTCCCACAGATTTATAAAATACTAATGTTCTAGAACTTCTTAACAGTGACATTTGAGCAGAAAAAAGGAGCTGAAGAATAAAGTAATGTGGCATTATTTACATAGAAGTCAGGTCTCCCTTTAAATTTATATTATTTGCTTTTGACAGTTTTACCTTTTACAGTTTTCACTGGTTACTTTTTACCTATTACACAGAATTAGGAGGTGCTCATAAATGGCAAAAGAAAATGGCACAAGAAAGAAGTGACAATAAAGACATGTTTTCAGATTTGTTCCTTTTTCACATTTCCACTTTAAAGCAATTAACAAAGGATAAAGGAAAAAAGCAAAGGTCTAGAATCACTTTAAGCCTGCAGTACTGCAAACCCAGAAGAAAGATAAAGTCCTGTCAATCTTTTGCCTAGAGGTGCACTGTGAAGGGTCAGAAAGCAAAAGAAGGGAGAACTCAGTTGAAAGTAATCATTCGAAACAAGATCCCAGGATGTCTATGCTGCCCATAGTTAACACAATAAATAGGGTTTTTCAACCCATTTGTCTTAGGTAAATGCCTGAAGATGCATTTTTATGTAAAGATCCCGCACACTGAAGGATGCAAATAAATATGCAGATGAAGTGTAGATCAGATTATGTGATATTATATTTTTTTTTTTTTAGGTTCACATTACATTGGGCTTCTGAAGCTCAAGAATTTTATGGAAAAGTTCAACTGTAACCATGTAAGTATTTTACCCTGTTGATATGTCATATACTTTTGAGGCTTTTTTCCTCAAAACTCTAACAAAGACAGGCTACAAAATATGGAAGAGGAATACCACCGTAGTAGTATATATCTATAACGAAGGACAGGGCAAAATGGACCTTGATAACTAAGAAAAAACATGACAATAGTATCTATAATTTGCAATGTTGAAAATCCTTTCTGTAGGATGGCAAAAAATAAAAATCTAGTGAAAAAATACATGATGAGTGTGTTTCAGAATATAACTTGTGTTGCTTTCCATGCGAGAGACGGAACCTGACACACCAATATGATGTTCACAGAGTTTAACTTTATTGTCTGACCGAGCTAGCTTTATACCAAAAGCTGCCCTGTCCATGTGCCTTGCAATAATATGGTTGGTTACAGCATGTGCCATACAGTAACGTGATAGGCTGCATGCACTCTCCACACGCTCTGCACACGCGTGTCGGCAATTGCTCATTGGCTGGTACCTTCTTATAGGATTCCTTTTGTCTCTTTTGTCTCTGACTTCACCTTCTAGCCAGGCTGGTGACAATCCCATCCCCCCAGGATGAGCTCTGTCACTACAAGCTTGGGAAGACAGAATGGAATTGAAAAAGAAGCAGACATGGATATAATGATTAAACCACTAAGAATAAAAGTATTAAAGCCTGTGAGAAAAAGATATGTTAATAAATGGTACAAGTACAAGAATCCAGTTCTTAACAGTCTGGGTAACTGTTAATTTTTTGACAATGGTAAAGCAGAAACATGATTTTACCAGAGCACTCTTTTTGAAAGAAATAGGATTATATTTTATTACAACATATATCAAGATATACCTCTACAAGTGAGAATAGTGACCATGAATAACCTCAGCAAATTAATCTGCATTGATGTAAAAGACCTTAACAGTATAATGAAAAGGAGAAAAATGTAGAAAAAACTTGCAAAGTTCCTAGCGGACATCAGGAGACATACTTCAGGGATGCAAGAACCATTATTTGGAGAAAATTGGTTTAATCAGGTTTCTTTCTTCTTGTACTCTTCTAAAAAGAAAGAAGATGGTGTAACACTAGACAAACATAATTATTGAAATAGAAGGGGAAAAGAAAGAAAAATAAGAGGAAAAAGACAAAAAAAATCATCAGTCCCAGCTTGACCTCAAAGACTCATATAGGTTGAGGCAGTGCCTCAAACCAATACAGGCAGACCTTTACAATGGTTGCAAGCGTAGAATTGTCTGACTCCAAAATTTCCATGTTCTGCTAGTAAATTAGAATTCTCCAGCATCTGGTGCAGCTGTTGTTCTTCATATGTCTACAGGCAGACTTGGGTGGGATTCATCTGCTTGACTTAGATGTTTAGTAGTTAGATAATCTAAATTTTAAACATAATCATAAACACCTTTAATAAAGCCTTACTTTAATCCTTTTTTATTACCAATCAGAAGGAATAAAAGTCTCCAGAGGGATATTTATCTCCCTTGGCATTCTTATGTAAAACAGACCCTGAGAGTAGCTTAGAGGTACATTACTAATTTACTTGTATACACATAGGGTAGATGAGTCCCAACAATCATTGTAACTGATGAAATGTGACTGTTTTCAGGATAACAAAGCTCTCAAGGCATCTCAGAGAACACTGGTTGACAGAACCAACCTGTTCAAAACTTTCCTTTTTTTTTACAGTGTTCCTGTGCTTTTAGGCTTTTCGTAACTTTATGATAAATTATTTCTTAAATAAACCAGAGGCTAGATTAATACAGACTCCTTCTCTGCTCTTTCTGCATTGCAAATAAAAGTGTTCTCCACCCTTCTTTTTGTCCTTTTTTGGGCTTCTTCAATAAACATGGATTGAATAAATAGGACCTGCTGATGCTGTTTCCAGTAAGTGCATTATTCTTTTTCTTCTTGTGTACTTGAAAGAATTTTGACATCTTTTTCATCTTATCTACAAATAAGTTATCTGTATTAATTACCCTATCATTTCAAGATGCCTAACGTGTACTTTGCTGGGGATGCTCTGTAAACTACCATTCCCAGAATACTTTCCTGGTGCCATGCCACATATCTGTCCAAGTGAACTCAAAACAACTTTTGAACATGTAAACTGAATAACTCCATTTCCTGTCATCCAATTTGCACTTTGAAATGTCAGTTTGCCTGTAGAAATGCAGATTCTTACACATGTAATATTTGCATATACACATGCTTTGAAAATTTGCCTCTAGGCAGACAATCACATTAACCCAGAGCAAATTGTTCCTCTTCTTAGAAGAAAAAAAGTTACCAGACTTCAGATGAAAGAGACACTTCAGCTAAAGGTCAGGAAATCCAGCTGTAATTTGGCTTTGACTAGTACTTTAGATCTCAACTTTAAATTCTAATTAAAGATTGAGGTAGAAGTATGAAATTCTAATGAGGAGTCTGTAGGCTGTATTTTTCAGTGTTACATCATGTCCTCTGTTATTTCTAAAAGCAGAATATCATTTTTGTATACTTAGCATAATTTGAGGTCTTGCTTTTCTCACAAAGAAATGTGGAAGTTCTATGAATAATACCTGATGACGGGTGTGCAGGAAGATAGAAATCAGCATATTCTCTTATTTGATTGTATTTTTTTTCTGCACTTTAAATTTTAGGCTGGTCTAGGGAAATTTCAGAGACTGACTGTTCTTTTTAGTCATAGTTTGTTCTTGTTTTCTGAAGACAGAGAACACTGATCTTAATGTTCTGTTGAGATTCTTTTTGTTTCATGCCTTATGTACTGGCTAGTAATCCAAAAACAGGCTATGCTAGCCATTAAAACTTGGCTCTGTGCTACAAAAACTAATTACAAAACTGTTAGCTGGCAGGACTTGGGGGTGTTGGTTGATGAGAAGCTCAACATGACCTAGCAATTTGCTCTCACTGTCCAGAAAGCCAACTGTATCTCAGGCTACATCAGAAGAAGCACGACTAGCAGGTCAGTGGAGGGGATTCTTCGCCTCTACTCCACTCTGGTGAGACTCCACCAGGAGTACTGCATCCAGCTCTGGAGCCCCCAATGTAAGAACATACACTTAAGTTTGAGTAAGTCCAAAGAAGGGCAACAAAGATGATCAGAGGGCTGGAGTACCACTCCTATGAAGACAGGATGAGAGACTTGGGGTTGTTCAGCCTGGAGAAGAGAAGGCTCCTGGGTGGAGCTTACAGGAGCCCTAAAAGGGATGTACAATAAAGCTGGAGACAGACTTTTCACAAAGACATGTAGTGAAAACATAAGTGATAGCACCAGGCCTCCTATTTCCTTCTGGAGAAGGCTCACATTTTCCCTACTTTTTCTGTTATCACAGATGTACCTATAGAAGCTTTTCTTGTTGCCCTTGTTGTCCGTGGCCAGATTTAATTCTGTCAGGGCTTTAGCCTTCCTAACATCTTAGGTAACAAGTTGCTTTGATCCCTTTCTGATAGCTTAGCCACCAGAAATTATTTTCCTGCACACAAAACATCCTGCTGCTGGAGCCTTGATCATATTCATTGTATTTGTTTGAAAGTACTTAACGCTGGCTTCTTCACAATGATTTCCAAGGCCTTGTGATCAGATTGCATGTCCAACTTGTGCCTGGAGCTGAACAGCTAGAATTTTTCTGTTCAAAGAAGCACTACTAGTATTTATTTCTCTACCTAAACTTTTGGTTGTTCTGTGTTTGATATTAATTCCATTGCCCAATCACTTCTTCTTGGCCTCTTTAAAAGGCATAATTTTGTATCTTCATATGGTTCAGGTGCTTGAAATTAAGGAATAAGAATAAATGCTTGTAGCTTTTTTTTTTCTTGTTTTTATTTCTTTTCCTGAGTTCAGCATTACATTATTGTTGTTATTATCACAATAGTTCACAGGATTTTAGGGATATCAGAGTACTCCAAGGGGGTACAGAACATAGCAGGTCAGGAGGACATGCTTAGTTTCACCAACAAGATCTGCCATGTTTCTGTGATGGCTGAAAGAGTTCAAAGAAGAGAACAACAGCCAGCAGTGGATGAGGGTCAAGTCAGGGATTCCTTGAGGGGGCATGATATGTGAGACCTGATAGATTGCATCTGAGAGTGCTGAAAGAACTGGCTGATGTTGTTGGAAACCTACTGATTATCATCTTTGAATGGTCACAGAGCTCAGGGGAGGTCTTGTATTGGAAGCTTTGCAGAAGATGTCATTTTTTGAAGTGTTAGTGATCTTGGACAAACTATGTCTGCTCTACTAAGCCTTGTGCTTCAGGCTTAAGAAACTCAAATGTTGGTATGAGTAGCTGCTACAAGGGAATCTGCTCGTGTCCAGTGTCACCCTGTGCTGTGCTCTGGTGGATGTTATGAAAGACACAACATTTCAGCCTCTCAGAAGAAGATATATGGTTTTATTTGCTATACAAGGTAAAAGGCACCATGGCAGGGGAGAGACACTGAATCAATCCAGCAATGGGATTTATGCAGTATACTGCGGGAACCTGTGGCCCATCCAATGCCGCATGAAAGTTCTTCCTAGTCTCCCTCTTTGACCTGCCTTCAATACCTGTTACCTTTTTGTTTGCTAAACACAGCATTTCTTTCTTTGTCAATTTTTCATCTTCTTCTCTTAAGCTTCCTTTTCCAACAATTCCTGTTCCTATAAACTCACATGCAGGTGTGTGTGTTTGGGGGTTTTGTTTGTTTATTTGTGGTTTTCTTGTGGGTTTATTTTTGCTTTGTGGTGGTTTTGGTTTTGATTTTGGGTTTGGTTTTGGTTTTTTGGTTGGTTGGTTGGTTTGGTTTGGGTTGGGTTGGTTTGGTTTGGTTTGGTTTGGTTTTTTTCCTCCCTGCATGTCTTCTTCATAACTTTTCTTCTCACACACATGCACTCATTCTCTTCAAAGCTAAGCTAAACAGAAAGGTCATCAGATGAAGAAGCTTTTCGGGTCAAAGGGAATAGTAACAAAGAAAGTGATAAAGAAAACACACAGAGACACAAACCTAATAAGCAAACAAATAAGAGAGATAATAAAGGATACCAAAACTCCTCAAGCAGTAAATGATGGGTCATGAAGAAAGTATGAGTACAACTTCAAAGAGGGATAACCTGGGCTTTGTAACGGATGACAAGAGGAAAGAAGATGACCATTATTATTATGGACATTTCTGGAGGACTATGAAAAAACAGTAAGGAATGCCTAGGGCAGAGGTCACAGGTGAGGAAAAGGGAAGCATCAAGGAGGGAAAAGAGCGGGTGGAATAGGAGGAAGGATAAAAGGTTTGATAGCATGTAAGTAGGCACTGGCCAGTACTCTTGTCTACATGAGACTGGTGCCTGATCAAAATGCTCTGTCTTCTGCTTAAGTCCTTTCTTCACCATTTGCTATGTAATTTCACTCTCTATCCTGTGCATGAGTGTTTCAAGGCCTGGATGCTGGAACGTGGAGAAGGAGTCATGTGTGGCAGGGCTTCCAGGTCTGTATGTCAATGACTGGAGGGACCAGAGCATGCCTCTGCATGTGAGAGTTGTAAGGGTCAGTAGCTGTGTGGAGGTCTCAGTGTGTTTATATTTTCCCTTACTGAATTTCAGTTTGTTTCCATGCATATGTATATGTAATTCACTAGGAAAACTCAAGCTGGACTGTCTATTGAGAAAACATGCACCTGGAAAGGTTAAAAACCTCTGTAAGGGAGCACAGGTTCCTTACCTCGGGGCAGGGTTGTCAGGCAGGTGGAGGGTCCATGCTGGTGTCCAGGGGAATATGGGAGTGTGGGATGACTGTGGGATGAGTGTATGAGTACTGCATGCGTGCAGCGATCACCCAAATGGTGAATATGGGACCCATGGGGTGTGTAAGGGGTCTGGGAACCAGGCAGGGCTGTCGAGTGGGCAAAGGGGCTGTGCTGGTTTTCAGGGTATGCACAAATACGCATGTGCTTGTCAACCTGGAGAGTGTGATATGTGTGCTGCACTAGTGACCTTCTGCCTCTGACAGCCCAAGAGGAGGAGGGGACGTGGCTGTTCATACTTTTCTGTGAGTTTTATGCTTGTTTAATGTATATGAATCCTGGCAGTGCTATATCTGGATGTTGTTGAAGGCAGTGCCCTGTGTGTGGAAGTCCATGTGGCAGTCTACGTAAGTGACCTCTGTTGTGTTATGTATGGGCATATACCTCTCAGGAATGCATCCTTTGCTTTGCTACTGGCCAAGCCTGCAAATGAGAAAGCAGCAGCCATGTCTATTAGCCTAGAGTGGAAAGACCTAAGTCTGTGGGCACACCTGCCTGGACATCTCCATATGAGAAGGAAGAAGCCTTGAGTCCCTGAGTCCACTGGAGACCATGGCTTCAAAAAGGCCTTTGGGAAACACCTGAAGACCCATTAAGACAGTTCAGAGGAAAGAAGAGAAGGGAAAAAAAAAAAAAAAAAAAAAAAAAAAAGAAAGGACTGAAGGATGCATTATTAACTTCAGCTTCTGGTGGAAGGTACCTGCAGATGTTCTGCAAATAATATTGTCAACAGTGGCAGAGCTTTGTTTTTCTTTTGCATTTCCACCACATACTGACAAGGGCGATTGTTTCAGTGATTTCTGTTTCGCAATAAATAAGAAATTATTTTCCTTGTCAGCATGCTGGCAGAAACAGCATGATGATACAGAAACTGTGACAAAACAAATTGGCAACAGACACTTCAGGTACCTTTGTCAAATACAAAATATGCGGTATCCAGCAAATAAATCTATTAGTTCTTAGTGACAACAACAACAGACAGTAAGACTAAAAAAGTCAGACTTCTTGAATAGGTGGGCAAAGTTTTCCAAAGGATTTGCAAAAACCTTTGTCTGACTTTTCCCTTGGGCTGACATGGCAGCAAATATACATAATGAAAATGAGATGCAGAATTATTTTTTCCATTACATGGAGTCTTTAGGTCAATTGACAAACAAACTCACGCATCACAGTCGCTGTAGGAATATTTCTATTATTTTCAGCAATACAAGTCTTGAGTAGAGCTCTGTGTGTGTGTGTGTTATGCTTTTTTTGCTGGACTTTCCCTTTCAGGACAAGTGAATAGTTGTGAACCTGGTTAGTATAGCAGTGCTAATGGTAGCCAAAAATATGCATCAACGTATTGACATAACTTGTTCTGTTTAGAAAGCCCACATCATCTGATACAGTTGTGTGTGCATTAAGAATGTTCTGTAATTACTGAGCAGACAAAAATCTCAAAAATATGAACAGATTCCTTGAGAATTTCTTTATCAACACACAGTGGATAGAAAACACAGAACACTGAGAAGGAAAGGATATATTAACACCAGTAATTTCTTTTCTGTACTTTTTCATTGAAGGATAGCAGCTACCAAGAGATGAACACAAGTGACACAGTTTAGGTCTATTTTGTTGGGGCACAGTGATATAACATGTTAAAATGCAAGTAACCAAAAATCTGGAGCTTACTGCCTTAAGATCTTCTTTGTACTATTTTATTCAATATCTTTGTGCCTAGTGGTACAGCACTTATCTGGGATCTAACTGTGATCTGTAATTATTTATAATATTCCCTTTAAGGTAGCAATCTAAATTAAAATTACTAGCCAGAAGGTTTTTTAAAAGAGCAACCCTAACCTCCTTCGAAAATCACAGGCATATTAATATAACTAGTTCATCATACTTTTGCTAGCACCATAAGGCATACTAAAGTATTTTTTTCTTTTTTCCTTATTTCTGTTCCATTTTCATATAAAATCTCACTGAGCATTTTTCTACTTTTTTTCGGGAAATTTTCAGGAATATGAGTTTTTGCACAGTTTCCATTTGTAAGCTTCTATATCACTTTTATTTCCTTGTTTATTGATTTTTTACTTTACCTAAAAGCAATGAAATGCAAATTTTGAGAAGCCACAGGACACTGGTAAATTTTTATGTTATGTTGCACACAACATTGACTCATTTATTCCCTTATTAACAGGAAATTTTTCTTTATTATCACTTGTAGAAAGGACTATGATGAAAATTTGTTGTGAATCACTAGTCTGGTTTGGCTCTCATCAGGGAAATAAATAAATGTCTCCAATAACTTTATCCAAAACATTTTCTTTGATAAACACAATAAAGTACACATAGAGACATGCAAGCAAAGAAATACCAGAACATCTGGTGATCTGCAGGTGGTCCAGGAATATGAAATCGAAACACGTGCAGAGAAGCAGGTGTTCTGATTATGAAATTGTATTAGTTGCTCGTGGCCTTCTATATATGGGAGGCAATTACCTGCATGGTTTCCATATAGGTTAGAATCAGTCACGTGTCACGTTCAAGAACATATTTCATGAGAGGATAGAGCTGCAAAGAAAATAACTATTACATGAAGTTTTTAATTTTAATATATATTTTAATTACAACATCTGTGGATGTCCCAGTCTCCTCATGCCTCTGTCTCTGTCTTGTTTCCTTGATATCAGTGTTTTTATACAAGTTAAATCTGGTGTTAAGAAGTTACTGTTTCTGAAGTAAAGCTATTGTTACTCAAGGTGTTTCTATTCTTATCTTTTCAGTACAAGGGGTTTGTGGTGATTTGCTTGTTTGTTTGGTTGTTTGGGTTTTTTGATGTTTTTGGTTGGTTGGTTGATTTTTTTTGTTTTGTTTTTTTTTTTTCTTTTATTTTATTTCTTTTTTTTTTTTTTTTTAATTTTTAAATACTCAGTTGCTAGTATTGAGGGGAATAAAAACATAACTCTTAGTAAAAGGAACTTTCAAAAATCCAGTTTATATTTTTAAGATCCCAAAACAGTAGCTAGTCTTTCCTAATCCCTTTGGTAAATTTTGGAAGTGCACAGGGATATTTCTGTACAACATCCCTGATGTTTGTATAGAAAAGCAGGTTTAAAACTCAAGATTTAAACTAAATCAAAGAAACAGAAAACAGACATATTAATTCAAAATGGAAAAAAAAAATCAAACCAAAACATATTTATTTAACCTAGTAACTGCTAATTGACTCCAGTTACATGTGCTAGACTAACAACTATAATCAAAGAAACCTAACTGACTGTTGTATGATAACTGCCTTTTGCCTACCCACTTTTCTGGTGGACACTTCTACCCTGTTGTTAATATTTTGCTTACCTTATCAAACAGTAAATCTGTAGACTGTCTCCATCCATACAGCTATTCCACTGGTTTCTAATAAGTTCTGCTTCAAATTTCTTTAGTTCTAACATTTGGAAAATAATATTTCCATCTCTGCTATAACCCTCAAGCTGTTGTATTTTCCCCCAAAAAAGAAATGAGCACGTCCTGACTGCCAAAGAAAACCTGGAGATGTTTTTTTTTGCATTACCATTTCCTAAGGATTGTTTTCCTTTTGCCTGCCAACAGTCCATATTATGGCCTCATCTGCCTGATACTAGCAGTTCAAGTAATCCCAAATCTGCCAGGTTTACCAACTAAACCATCTTTAAGTTGATGCACCTACAGTAGCTATTAAATAGGCTGCACAGTTGAAGTAGGAACTGTCAGAATGGTGATCTTTGATCTTCTACTATTTGTAAGCCATAAACTGAGCATAATTTGACCTATTTTCAAATAACTGCACATGTATCCACTATGCACACAAAGCTTGCAGACCAGCTTTATTATGTAGCACACTTGAAAAATAATGAACACCAAAACAATCACCAGAACTATCACTGGACAGTGATTTTATCAACATGTTCAGCCTGAAAGTCTATTCCAGACTTAGCATCCCACTAAGAACAATGAAAACAGACCAATAATTATTATTTATGACAATCATGACCCAAAATGCATGTTATTTTAAGTTGCACATTAGCATTTAAATTAAACTAGTTCACTTCTTAAGATACACTTATGGGCCTAAACTTGAAACAGTGGTACAGCTGTTAAATTTGCTTTTGGGTTTTCAGAGGAGGAGGAAATCATTGTCAGTATGCCCCACAAATAATAAGGAAAGGAAAAAGAAAAGATCACCCTTTCTGACAGCAGCAATTCTCCTTTGCCTGCTAAATTACAGCTATGTCCATTGGCATTTCAGAATCTCTTAGAAAATTTTAATATCCAAACATTCTAAAATATGTCCTTCCCTTCTTTCATTATTCACACCAGCCTGTGTTACCTTGGAGTCACTGTGCCTGCGTACCCTCCTATGAATCCAGCTCATACCCCACCCAGTGTGACTGCCACCTCCTGGAATACAGGGTGAAGGTATGTACATAGGTTAACCCAGGTATCCTACTCACAGTAGTACAAAGACCTCTGAAGGCAAGTTTTCCTTGCAGAGAGGTCACATTGCATGTCTGCATCCAACATTTGTGGCACTTCCAGGCTCTACAGAACTATATGGTACAGAAACACAGGCTTGACTATTTCTTTAACCAACAGGTTTGCAGTTTGCTGTGGGAGAAACACTCGATCTTTTTTTTATCTCTCACAGACCAGATTAGTTTTCCATTCTCTTCCACCTGCTGGAAGACTCTATCCATTCACTAGGCAAGGATCCTAAGAAAACTCTCTTTAAATCCATGTCATCATGGAGAATATTTGTTTGGGGTTCTAATTCTCACTTAATTTAGATCAAATCTATTGAAAATAAACCCAGGGATTTAAATGGAGTTGTTTCTCATTTGAACTTACATTTAAGCAAGTACACCAGGAACATCAAAATCAAAATCATTCTTACCTTAAAGTGTTTTGTTTTGTTTTGTTTTCCTTTAGTGACCTAGGGGGCTGTTTACTTCCATTAGTAACTGTTTCAGCTGCTAATGGAGGCACTTTGCCATGGAAGTCACTGACACCACTACATTTCTCTCAGAGTGACACGCGGTCGTAACTCTAAGGACACACATCAAGCTGAGAAACCCACTGTTTGCTATAATTGCAGAAGTTCTGATCATTATGCATACCTCTACCAGGAATTAATTTCGTTGTTGTCTCTAAAAATCTGATTATGTAATAGCTTAAAGAATACAAAATTGTTCAGGGCTGTTGGTTTTTAAAACAGATAACTTTAGTCATGAGCCTGACTCTAGTCCGTTGCACAGGTTTTACATGATTGGACTTCAGCTGTACTACTTTTTGGTTGAAAAGACTGCAGTTTACCTCTTACTTCCTTTTCTTCCTCTCTCCTCCCCTCCCTCCCTCCCTCCATTGCTCTGTTTACAATATTGTGTTTGGCAATCCAGTATTCTGAATACTAAAAGACATTATATCAAGGATAATGATAAATAAATTTTTGGCAATTACAAGAAAATTTGTATGAAAGCCAATGTACAATAGCACTGCAGGAAACAGTGTTTTCAAGGGGCAGGGATCCTAAAAATCTATATTGCAGTATCATAATAAGGTAAATAAATGTCTTTCTTACACTTAGAAAAGTATTTTAAAACTGCACCCCCACCCAGGTGTATGTCATGTTATCTTCCAAAACATGGGAAATTACCATTCTAGACAAGACTAAAGTTCCAGCCCAATTTGCTCTCTCACTGATAATGACCACTGGTGGATAGTCCGGGTCATAACATAAGAAATAAGGACATGGTCACTAAAGATGCAAGTCAGAATACCAGAATACTGGCTCCAGAGGGTCTACCATTCTTATCAGTACCCTCCAAAAAGGATATAAATATGGAATACAGAATGTAGAATATAGAATACAGAATATAGAATATAGAATATTCAGTTTATATATTATATAATTTAATGTAATATGTAATGTAATATGATATTATATCATATCAAATATATAAAAATAATATGGATTACATCCATACAGGAAACTACTCATTCTTGAGCTTAAACCTTGAGGAAGATAAACTGTTCCTGGTAACTCATCTGAACATTTTCCTACCAAATGCTCTTTGAGTAAGAATATTGAACCTTTGTAACGAGATATTTGAAATGGCTTCATCGAAATATGCAAGGGAATGAGAATGCTAGGAGAAAAGTTGTAAAAGAAGCAGAGTTAATGTCATGGAATTTATCTTGAACATCAGACATAACAGATAAGTGTGCAAATATTTTCCAGAAGCTAACTGGAAATATATATATATTTTTTTTTTTTTTAAAGCACCAATTAACCAAACACACATTTAAAAAACCTAATCCTCCAAAAGATAGGAATTGTTCTTATAAAATCAGTCTCAGTTAGAATAGCAAAATAAAAATTCCAGGTTAAACAGTTTCAAAATGAAGTTAAAATTAGGATTATTTTTTTTTATTAAAGTTTAGATACACAGAGGGAAATGTTCATAAGTTATTCATTAAGTAAATTAAATATATATACTTTAGAAACAGATCATATTATTTATTAATCAAGCGGATATAATATATACACATACATAAATATTGCAAAGATAATTCTGAGAAGTTATACGAACTTCCCATGAATACTGTGCTAACAGTAATCACTTTTTTCCACTGTAATTATAAAGAACTTCTGATGTCTTTTCTGGCTCCCAGCTATCAGAGCATATGAACATCTCGCTATGTTCAATGTTTTTAATTTCAAATCACTGATATGGGAAGAAAATGACATGTTTCTGTTACAGAAGCAGTAAAAGAAGACTAGGGCATAGCATCCTTAAAAGTGTGACATGGCTTTGTCCCAGCCACACTGGAAATCTGTGGAGCTTCCCTCCATCCTTTACAATGACTAAGCACCTGCCCACACTTTTTCTCCATCTCTTTGCTTAATGACTGCATCTTTCTTAGAGCTGGGCTCTGTCCGAGGTGAAGATGGACCCCTGAATGTATCATCATTACCAGCCTGCTCGGAAGATAACAACGGTGGAGACAACATGCTGAGCACTGCCAAAGACCCATTTGTGCTGACAGGCACACAAGGAAACACTTCTGCAATACCTGCCTAAATTACAGCAAGGACTGGCCCACAGTATCAATTTCTAACTTCCAAAAGAGTGAAGAGGACGTTAAGTCTTGCGATGATACTGGAAATCGCGCAAATCTGTTCTGCATAAATGTGTGAGGTAGAGTTCATAGGTTAACACTGAATCACAGCCTTACATAAAATCAATCTGCCTCCACATCAGTATCATATGATAACACTTAAAATGCTTTATTTAAGCATTTCATTTAGGAAACAATTACTGTGGGTTTTTTGTCTAATATAATTAATAGGTCAAGCAGTACTCATTAAGTCTTTAGGCATTAATTAACATTTACAAATTATCACATATGACACATTAATTAGATATCAATCACTTATTAGAACTACTGACATTTAATAAGCATTTTAATTTATACCAAACTATCCTGCTGTACATATCTTTCTGAACTACAAGTACCCGCAAATAGTACTTAAGGAGTTTAACATGCTAACTCTTATTTTGTCTTTGTAATTAGCAAGTACATCAAAACCTGATTTATACCTTATATATTTTAGCCATAAAAACATATCTATATATTTTCAGTTCACTAATAAATTACAACATTTTTATTAAAATGCATAATATACATATTAAAATAATTTTAAAAGCCTCATAGAAATTAACATTATCTTTGTTCTCTTTCTGTGTCAAATTTGAACTTAAATCATCTTCTGATTCTACTCTCCTGTCCTGAGGGAAGAAATACAAATGTCCAAATGTTAATTGCTGGCCTCTGTCACCCCTTAATTATGCATTCTTGTATCTTCTTTGATAGTTCCTTTGCATAGCTCTCTCCTGTTTTTAAAGATCTTGCCATTAGACACTTCACAGGCATGATCTCTCTCTTGACCTAATTGCACTTATTATCAGTCAATTTTTATAATACTAACTAGGTACTTAGGATGACACATAAAAACACTACAGGGTGCCCAGACTTTACAAAACTAATGTCCATGTTGGCAGCTTGACAAGAACCAGAGGCCTATGTTTCTTCTGAAAATACTTTTGCATATTTTTTCCCACTAATATATGCACTCACCCATATGATTCCCATATATTTGCAACTTTGCAAAACAGATAGAAATCACCTGTTTATTCATTACAAGTTGTTTGTTTAATGTAAACCTGTGTGATAAACTAAGGAGGAATTTTAGAATATGCAAATACAGAGACTTTCCCAGCTTTCATTGTTCATGTACTTGAAACAGTATTGGGCTGGGTTATCTGGAAGAGGAAGGCATTATGGCACTAGCCTGCAACAGGGGGCCATGGGGTACTTTAAACATGCACTTCCATGAGTTTGCAACATCCTTGTTTATCTGGCTGCCTCTATTCTTCTCAGTGAACAGCAGCATCTGGTAGAGGGACATACTCTACAATGCTGTCCATGTGAAGGTACAGCCAGAGCCACAGAAGAACGTGAAAGTACAAGTCAACCATAAGAGTTTCACCTGCAGTGCATGAGATTTGACAGACCTGTGGCACACCTGTGACAGCTTAATTGGGCTAGCACAGATAACGAGTAGTGAAAGCAAGCTCTCCAGATGTTCTGGGAATATACGAGCAAATATGCATATTGTCTTCTTTTATTGCAGATGTTAGCTGAATTAAGATACCAAATGTAAGATAACATGCTACATTTTCACCTTTTTCTTGTGGTTTTGACCAAGCCTAATGGTAATTAACTTTTTCCATGCAAATACTATGCAGGCGTTCTGATGAGACTAAGAATCAGACCAACAAGGAATGAAAATATTATAATTCCTCTTTGTTGTTGATGGTGTTTTTTTTGGCTGCTTGGTTGGCTGGTTGGTTTCAAGTGGAAAATGAAAAGGTAGTTGAGTTGAAGGCTAGATTGCAAGGAGATTTTGCAACACTGGGTCTCACAACATCTATGTCCTTGAGCCATGTCAGATACGGGAATCTAAAGAAAGCTGGTTTTCTAGGATCTCTCAGTAGCCCACAGAGAGTGACAGGTGTCACCAATGGATAGTTCAGAACAGAAACAAAACTTGTTTCTTGAGTAAAATCCATAGCCCTCAGTTAAATACCTTAGCTCTCTATACAATGCACGAGGAGGATTAAAAGGGATTCAGAACAGACAGCATGCTGTGCAAAGTTTATATAATAGAGAAAGTCAGGATTAAATCCTGTACTTATGTCAGACAGGGTTTACAAGCCAGAAACCTCCTCTGTACAAAAGTGCTTGTGTCCCTCCTTTCAAAATAAGAGGTGCCTCTTTCTTGTAAAGCACAGAGGTTGGAGGATGGTGTTCCTAATATTGAAATGGGATTCAGACTGAAGGAATTCAAGTCCACGTAACCATGTGGCTGAAAGATGCTGAGGAATTTCTTCATTTTGGCACTGTGCCACTTTGCAAAAACAAAAGCAGAACTCATTGGGCTAGAGAGAAAAGTGGAATCCCAGTGACTGCTGTCATCTGCTGAAGGACACCTATGGCTTGACCCCATCTCCAAGGACTATTATACTGCTTCATAAATCAAAAAGGGAATGAAGCCATAAGCATGCCTAGCAGCCAAGAACAAACCCCATCTTTTAAAATTTTAACCCTCACTGAAATGTCACTTCGGGTGCTTGCTCTTTACACTGCCAGGCATCTGCTTGGTGGAACTCATTGCCTCTTAACATCGGAAATCCTTATTTTCTTCTTTTTTAAGCTTACATTTAAGACTGATTTGTTTCCATTGACTTTTAACTGACATTAGCTAATTATTAACTCTGCAGGATAGATTAAATTTTAATTTTAATGTCATTGTAAAACACCATGAGCTGCCTCAGCATGATAAGATGCTATAAAAGTTTAAACTGTTGTTATAAGTTAGCCACCTGTTCAAAACATTTAAAATCTACATGTTTAAATCAATCACACTGCACTGGATGTCCCATCAAGGCTAATGTTGATAAATTATACTCTTAGTTCTAGTTGATATGGAGTCATTATTCTCCAGAATGGTAGTATATTGGACTTTATTTTGTAGAGTTTTAGTTGGGATTGCAGTGTCATTTTTCAAAATCCTAAATACACTCCAGTGCGTGTTTTCCAGTTTTCTATGTTGCTCAAAGATTACCCTGGCTAAATGGTACATTTGAGGTTTAGTCTGGTGTACAAGACATACACTGGAGATGTACTGTTTCAGAAGGAGTTCCTAGAAGTACTGTACTATGGTACAAAGGCCTATGTTCATACAATTCTTGCCATCTCTAGACCAAATCAGAATTGGATGAAATGACATATAGAAAAAACCCTATACCTTTCTGTCTTCGGAGATAACGGATGAAACTGCAGCCTGGAGCAAATGAGATTTCTGTCTTAGGTATGGCATATAGGCAGGGGAAAATCACTTATTCTGAATTGTCTACCTATAAACCAGGGTTAATATTTTTCCCACACCTATCTTGTCTGTTCACATGCTAAGTTCACTTTGGTAAGTACTATTTCTTACTGAAAGCAAGAGGGTTATTTCTATAGTTCTGATAAAGAAAAGCAACACACTGAGGCTGAATATTTTAGCAGACCTAGCTCTACAGTCAGGAAACTGACTTTACTACCTCTTGTTCTTCTTATGTTCAGAGAAAGTTTGTAAGTAAACCAAAAGGCATGGACTTCAGCATTTTATTATAAGTGAAACACTCTTCATCAGGTCTGATGCTTATGGGCCCTGAAATAATCTTCAGCAGCCCTGCAGCCGATTGACCTGTTCAGCTCATTCGTTATTTTCATTTGGATGAATATAAATTCTTTCTAATGCCACACCAAAAAGCTATTTGTCTGAGACAGGTGACAGCAGACCCTTCAGTTTCGCTTTGTAATACATTCCTGCCAACTCCTAGAGCAGAAATTCAGTTAAAGACTTCCCAGAGAGATGAATTTTTATCTTTGTTATTAAGGGGGGGAGGGAAAGGTAAAAGAGGATTTAGCGGACTGCATGAGGCTTAGCATGGGTTTAGCATCTGTGCCCAATAGGACTGTGCTTGCCGTGCGCAATCTCTGTGCATCGGACACTAAAAGTCTGTGCCCTGACTAGTGATTACTAGTATCAGTGTAGCTGATACATGACAGCAGGACAGGGGATCATACATAGGTCCTGAGGTTAAGAGGCAAGAACTGGCTCAGATCTGTACCACTGAAAGCAAGCTTACTCTAGAGCATGCCCCCTGTGCCCACATGCCATAGCTTTTCACCCTGCTTCTCTCAAGGATGGGTGTGTTGCTCCTGTAAACACAACATATAATTATTATTTTTGTGAATTTTCAGTTCAAAGAGTTTAAAGAAAAGTGAAAGCCATGATACATCTTTCTGCTTCTGAATGCTATTCTAACATTTTAACATATGTGAATATGCATTACATGTCATGAGGTGTCCTAAGAGTTGTTCAACTGTTATTTTGCAAAGAGTGAGTGGCAATGACCCAGAACATGGCCAAGAAAAGGATAAACATGTAGGAAAAAATATCAAATTCTAGTGCCTAAGCTTTCTCTCTGGGACTCATATTCACCAAAACAGGGCTTTCCTAAATCTGAACAAAAAACAGTGAAGTTAGGCTTACAGGTGATTTAGACAATGTCTAGATTTCAGTGGGGAAAGAAAGTCTGTAATTTAGAAACACATCTTTTTGTTAGTACAGAGAAGTCCTCTGGAGCTTTGCAAAATTTTAGTGTATCCTTCTTTAGAACTGTAATTGTTGTTTGCCTCTTTCTGTTTGGCTATTCTTAAGTATCTCAGTCACAGTGGAAAGCTGAAATGCTGCTTGGCAGTTTTTCCACAGATGTTTGTGGAACATTTCTGTCCTAGCATCTCTCCACAAAACAATTTTGTGTAAGCTGCAACAGATACCACAATGAAAGGGGATTATGGATACCTGACACACAGTGTCATCTGTCATTTCTGAAAAACATAAATGCAATAATAAAATCCTAGGTAGAAAATAAGAACATATGATTCAGGGTTGAGTGAAAGGTTGTCAAAGACTCTTGTTCCAGACTCATTTTCTTTAGTTTTGTTTTTTTTTCTAGTTATCTGCACACTGTATTTCCTATTCTGAGTTTTCCTTGGATGTAAATTCTCCTCTTCTAAAGAAACAATACAGATCAGTGGTGGCTGTGAAATGTCTACTAGTACAGAGAATTCATATTAAGTTGTGGAAGGTAGATTTTGTTAGAGCTAAATATATTCAACAGCCTGAGAGAGGTGAGGCTGCTCCTGCTTCATGTCCCCAAGTCTGAGCCGTAATGAGGCTGCAGATGTGTTCTCAGCATACACACACACCAGGCACACATATACACCACATATATCCATATACACATGGCCAGCCACATAGATCACAGACAGACACACATGCTCAATGCTCACACAAACAGACAGCACCAATGACGTCATCCTGCTCCCCTCTCTGGTTGAGCAGGATCGAGGTCCACTAGAGAGACTATCTATATACACATATGTATATACATAGAGTGTGGATCTCTCTAGCAGCTGGGCTCAGACAGTCTGTTCAGTAGTTGTGCCTGGATTCCAGACTCACCAGTTGCAGGCAGCTAGACATTTGAGGCCCTGAGGCTACAGGTTGTTGCTAGTACAGATCAGCTTGTACACACACAGCTGACAAGGACCTCCCTGGTCCCAATAACCAATCCCGCTGTGCTCCCATTCCTTGACAAATAGGCTGGCCCTTGGAGATCCATCCACCTCCTTGCTCCCAGTCATTTCACCTACCTACCTACCAACTAGTTTGGCTTAATCTTTGCTAGCAATCCCACACTCCCTTCCATAACTGCACTCTTTCCAGTTGTTGCACTACAGACCTATGGGCACCTGTGACTCTTGGTTCCATTCCAGTTGCCGCACTCACACCCCCATAGACATCCTCCCCACACACACATATGCATATCAAGTAGAGAGCCCTCACCCAGGAAAGAGTTAAAAAGGAATTTAATATAATAAGTAGATAGGACAGACTGTGCTCATCAGGACATAGCCAGACAACCATACTGACTAGCCAGCTATTTACATGTGACCAGCTCTTTTTATCCCCTTATCACTCATACTCATTCCTCTGAAAATCACCTATATCCTTCCCTTGTGTCTTCCTGTTCACTTCCTTTCCTCCCCTAAACATCCCATAATAAGTCCTGTACCATGTTGAACTGCTCTTCCCCTGCATCCTATGTGTCCTAGACTTCTAGGTAACAAGGCCATTAGTCTGAATGGTTATCCCAAGAGGTCTCCTGATGACTCTTCATGATGGATTCCATACCTGGACAATGTGGCTGTGGTTCTGTTGAGAGAACCCTGGGAGGGGCCTGGACAGGGTGTTCCTCAAGAGTTCGTAGTCTGAGTTCCCACTTGCCATTGTGCACCCCAGTGCTCCTCTGATTTCTGAAGATTGGCTTTTGATGAGCCAATCACCCCTCCTGATGCACCTTGGAGTAGTTCAGCAGAGTATTATGTGGGCTCCGTCTCCTGCCCCTGTTTTTCTGAGCTCCTTTGTGGGTGAGCAGATGAGTTTCATCAGATAACTTAGCAGTTTTAACTGTCTACATCAACTTAGTGCTTGCTGAGGACCTTACAACCCCAGCTTTCAAAACGTCTTTTGATTTAACCAAGTAGTTTGTGTCTCAGTATTTAATTGGGAGTAACTGGTTTACTCTCATTCTGTGAAAATGGGTATAAATATCTTACCTAGCTATGAAGAAACCTTTGAAGTGGTGACCAGAATTAAATTAATTTTTATAAATGTGCATCCAGAATCCATATAGTTCTTATCTCTTCAGTATCCAAGGATCATGCTGTCTGAGTATTCTTTAATATCATTTTCTTGTCTGAGGTAGAATAATTTATGCCCAAGAACTTCTGCAGAAGTGATAACAAATGGCTGTTCTCATCTTCCAACAGAGATTCAAATGCAGCAGCTTGCCCTATGCTCACCAAACGTATACCTTGAGCTCAGTCGGGCACTGGATGCATATCTCTGAAATCTGAGCAGAGTGAATATTCTCCCTTTGAATCTGTAGTACTCAGCAGATATATTTATCTCCATTCAGACCAAAGAAGCATTAATATCTGTAAAACAATTGACTGTATTTGCCAAACCTTTCGGTAATAAGTGACTTTTTATGTCTGCACACACCCTCATCTATCTTCCAGAAAATGTTTCATTTGCTCTACAAGCAGCAGAATTTCACAGTCTCATTGGCATCTGGGCTTTTTTGTTAGATATGTTTGTACTATTCCTTAATGATTACATTTTACAGTAATTGTTTTTTTGCTCTGACAGATACAGCCTTGGTCCTGTATGTAGTGTACCCATTATCTTTAGAAAAGCACTCAGACTTTTGTAAGGTAAAAAGCGGACAAGAAATATAGTGAGAAATCTATAAAAACATAATTTGGCAGTATCTATCTAAAGAAGGCTTTGGGATGAGTAAAATCTTATATGTTTTCTATTGACATTTGCTGAACAAGCTGTGCAGAAACGAAAAACTGAAAATAATTATATGCTATGCAGTAAACTTTGGAAGAACTTTCAGAAAATTATCCACTGAAAATGTAAAACAATTCCAATGTATCCATATTACTAGATGAAATCCCTCTCTTATCTGAGTGGCATGCTGTCTGCTGCTTTTGCAGCAGAACAGAACAAAATACAAATGAACCTGTATTATCTAAGGGCACTGATAAGTTTAAAGTTTTTATTTGAAGTATAGAGAATTAAAAACAGTTATTTAGCAGAATTCTGTGTCTATTAGAGATAAAGGTGTGTTGGTTTTTTTGTGGGTTTTTTGTTGTTGTTGTTGTTGTTTTTTTCTGTTTGTTTGGTTGTTTTTTTTTTTTTGATAGACCAGTATTCTTCAGAATAACATATTATAACTGTATAAAACTGAACTGGGGAAAAAAAAGAAAAAGTCATTTCAGGGGTCATCTATTCTGGAGTTAATTTAACCTCTTCTTAAAAAGAAAATCACTAATACAAATAAACAGATTCTCAAGCCAATATCTGTCTGCTCAATTCGTAAGAAAGAATTTTCCTAAGGGAAAAGACTTCTTACCCAAAATGTTAGGGTCTATGGCACAGGGGTCTGCATCCATTTTAACTGACTAAGCCCTTATTAAGCCCCAAATGAGCTAAGTCATTAAGCCCAGAGAATGATCCATTTCACCCTACATTTTACTTCTGCAAATGTTCACTATAAATGCAGCCTGGGCTCAGTTCAAATGCCACATGTACGCACTCAAGATACCATGAGCTGTATTCCTGCGAGGCTGGCAAATATGACATGATACTTACAGGGAAGGTGTGACTGTAGATGAAGAACCGAAGGTCTTGCGAAGGTATCCGAAGGTACTCTCAAGCATCCAAGACAGCACTAGACAACTTAGGCAGCTTAAAAAAATCCTCTCATTTAAGCCTTGAGTGAAAACCATCTGACTTGATGTAGTATATAGGCTATTACCATGCTGTATGCTCTGGCCTGATATGTGTTAAATCCTTTTTTCCTCTACACTTAAAGAAATAAAATCGTAAATGAGACACATTAAGTAAACTTTTCCTCTCTATTCAGCATTGATAACGGCCTCAGCCAGAGTACTTTTTTTCCAGTTTCAGACAAGATACTTTAAGAATAAAGGAAAACTGAACAGAGCCCAGGAGACAGCCATTAAAATGCTGTGGTCCGTGAGAAATTTATATAAAAGGAAAGATTTGTGACAAAAAAAAAAAACAAAAAAAAAAAAAAAAACCAGAAATACATAGAAGCAGCTTCTCACTAAAGCATTATTTCCCATAGATTCCACTGTGCTTCATGGTCACTGAAATGAAGATGAATTGGCTTAACTTTTAGTTAAGAAGTTTTAAATTAAAATGTAAGACTTTATAAATGATAAGATTTTGTGCACAACAATGGGCTCCCAAGGTAGATAACAGCATCTCTTTCACTGGGAATTTTGAAGTATAGTACTAAAAAAAACCTTAATAGATATTTGAGGTGGTTTTCATTCTAGACAAATACTTCTCATTCAGTTTTTAAAAAATGACCAGGTGAGTGTTTGAGGTACTTGCAATCTGTATTTCTGTAGTTTGTTAAGTGATTACTTCCTTTCAGACAGCTTGAAACTAGGTTCCTATCTTAAGCTGAACCTCTAAACTCCCCTGACAGTGAATGGTGAGAGAAAGGCAAGTCCTATGAATTATTTGATCCATCTGATCACAGGCTAGGTGAATCACCATGGAAGTATCTGTGGCTATAACTGGGTTCACCTGCTGGGATGTTTGGGTGTTAAAGAGGTGAACTGTGAGATTCTGACTGAAGACAGGGTAGGACTGTGTCCCAAGTATGTATCTAGCCTCAGAAAACAGGAATACTCTTCAAGCAGAGTATACAGGGGTAGCCTCCATCTCTCTGCTGGTTTTAAGGGAGACCAGACAATTAGATTAAACTAATTCCTGAAGGAGAGATAAACATAACATTTTGTGACTCCAGGAACTTTGTC